>NW_006798376.1:2043767-2093713 GCF_000442215.2 Lipotes vexillifer
ATCCACCAACATTCATTTTGTGACTATAAAGAAAAATTATTTCCATTATTGCAACTGTCTCAGAATAACACTTTCAAGAAAGTACTGCCTTACAGATTGCGAACACGGAAGCCCACAGAGTTTAAGTGATTTGTCCAAGTATATAAAACCAGCTGTTGGTGGAGCCAGGATTCAAACCCAGGTCTTCTGACCTAAAACCTTTCCCCAGTACGGTGTGAGGATGTGCAGAAAAGGCTTTTCTTTAGCATCACCACACAACAGGTGGAGCCCTTTCTATTTGCATGCAAAATTCCACTTGGGTACCCTATTTCCTCTTGGCTTGTAGTCAGAAAACAGTCTGTGTAGGACTGTATCATAAATCGTCATGGGCCTAGTGATATAGCATCAAACTACATATAACAAGAACTACTACAAATGCCAGGAGAGATGGAAACACAATAGTAGAAGGAATATTTGCTTCCCTCTCTCAGCCCATGACAGATACAGTCAATAAAACCTAGGTAGTATTTTCAACTTTATTCATAATTTTCAGAATAAATGAAAATAACATAAGATATCATTCCCCCCATCATGAAAATGGCACAGGTTTTTAAAAAGGGACAAAACTCAATGTTTGCATTTTATAACAGAATTTTAAATGTGCAAATCCCTCAATGTAACAATTCCGCTTCTGGGAAAGCATTAAGAGGTTATCATTTAGACAAGCCCAAAAGCTTTGAGTCACTGTTCTCTCTATATGCAATGCTCTCTATATCCAATTACTTGCCAAGTCTTGTCAATTCTATTTCCAAAATGTTTCTCACATCTATTTCTCACCCCATCATCACTGTGGAACATCATTTTTTTTTTTTCTTTTGCGGTACACTGGGCTCTCACTGCTGTGGCCTCTCCCGTTGCGGAGCACAGGCTCTGGATGCGCAGGCTCAGCGGCCATGGCTCACGGGCCCAGCCACTCCGCGGCATGTGGCATCTTCCTGGACCGGGGCACGAACCCGTGTCCCCTGCATCGGCAGGCGGACTCAACCACTGCGCCACCAGGGAAGCCCCTGGAACATCATTTTTTTCTCATATGACTATTAGCCTCCTTACTGGTCTCTTCAATTCCTAGTTCTCCCCACTAAAATGTATTCTACATAGTCATCTAGATATATCTTCAAAAGTACAGTTCCAACAGAATCACTGTGATGTTCAAAAATATTCAGTGGTTTTCCATTGCCTTTCAAATTAAGAACAAACCCCTTCTAGCTTTCAAAGCATGAAGAAGCTTCGTATGGCTCCATCATTACCTTCCACTTATTTCCCTGACAAAATGGGGAGAATGCAATTCTCAAACTGCAATTCTCAAACCTCAAGTTCTCTTGTTTCAAGGATTTTACAACCCTGTCATAATCTTTGTGAAGGATTTCTTCTTTAAATCCCCATAGCACTACTATCCTTGTATCTCTTTTAAATCATATCATGTTCTAGCTTAAATTATTTGCAAACTTGATACACACTTCCACTAAATTATGCATTCCTGAAAAGAGCTTATGTCTTCTTTTTTCTCTGTATATGTCCTCTGTGGGGTTTCTCTGAGGCAGAGCCTGAGACAGGGATTCTTGCAAGATACTTATTGAAGCAGTGCTCTCAGGGGAAAGTAGGAGAGTGAGGAAAGCAGGATAAACAGTGGAAAAAGAAGAAGTGAGGCAAAGATGTACTTCCAAGAGAAGTCTAGCTTCGGTCTGATCCCATGAGAGCTCTGAAAGAGAATGTACCACAGAGATTGTCCCATCTGAAGTGAGAAAGCTGGACTCATATACTGCATCAGTGCCTCACTGGTCATGGGCCACCTGTGGAGGGTGGTATAAATTCCCAGGCATCTCTGGGCTAGGGAAACTCCCCTAAGCTGCAGGCAATAATCTGGAGATACAGGTGTGAACATTTAACAACCAACATCCACCACAGCTGGGGAACAGGTGCACCCACCCAGTAAAGGAGGTCTGGAGAGTATACTATATCACCTGCTCAGAATCCCTTATAACATCTCTAATAGCTAAGAGCCAAGAGTAGATGCTCAGTAAATGGCTCTTGAAAAGAACTGCCAACATGAAGAAATGCCTTTATACTCCTACTGAAAGTACATTACTATATTCTTACAAATTGCAACTTGTTTACTTGATTGTATTCGTTCCGGCTGTTATAACAATGTATCATAGACTGGGTGGCTTATAGACAACAGAAATTTATTTCTCACAGTCTGGATGTTGGAAGTATGAGATCAGGATGCCAAGCATGGTTGATTTCTGGTGAGAGCCTCCTTCTGGGCTGAAAATGGCTTATTTCTTATTGTATCGTTGCATGGCAGAAAGAGGGGGAGCTAGCTCTCTGGCCTCTTCTTATAAGGGCACTAATCTCACTCATGAGGGCTCCATCTTCATGACATAACTACTCCCAAAAGCCCCACCACCAAATACCATCACATTAGGGATTAGGGATTAGAGATTAGATTTCAACATGTGAATTGGCTGGTGGGGGGGACACAAACATTCAGTCCACAACACTTACTCTCCCCCAGGTATACAAACAAGCAAACAGAAAGAAAAGTATATGGAATTGTTATACTGCATTTCCCTAATTTAAATGTTTACTCACTAGCAAGTCTGAGCTAATATATTCAATTATGAATTAATTCACGCTCATGAACAACTGAACAGTTTTCAACTCTTAGAGATTTAAGACGAAGATCAGTAAAAACATTGAGGATAACTTCTGAGAAAAGTGATCATTTTTATTCTTAAGGACAGAATGTCTACTACTGACCCATCAAGCCACTGACTATGGTGATGAATATTTGCAGAAGGAGCCAAATCTATCCCTACAAACTCCAAGAGAGCCTCTTAGCTGTAGTCAATCATCTTCCAAGTTGAGGTCTTCTTTGGATCAATGAGTAATAAATAAACAATACTTCTGCAGGCAGCATATTAAACTCATCAGTTGCATTGTACTTCTGCCTTCAACTGTATGGTGTTTAAATCAATGTTTGGGGTAAAATCAGTATGGTTTCATTTTAAGAGCTCTAATAAAAAATGGCTAAAATAAAATGCACACTATGAACTCTAACCATGTAATTTATGCTTGCAATAATTCATCAAGTGCATTTTGAATGCCAGCAATATGCAAATCATTCTACTAGGAGATACTGGGAGTATGTAGGTGAATAAGACTTGTTTCCTGCTCTCAAGATGGTTACAATCTAGCAAGGGAGATAATAAATGTACTGATATTGAAAAGGAAGGATATAATTAACTTATTAAAATGCATCAATCCCCTGCTCAAAATCTTTATTTCTCCATCACCTTCATTGTGAAATACAAATTCCTTAGCATTCAAAATCCTTCAAGATCATACCCCTGCTCATCTTTCTATTTATTGATTTTATTTTCTCAATAAATTATTTACTGAGCACCACATTTGGGCTAAGTACCAGGTTACTGGTAGACAAGATACACACCAGCTTTGCGTTTGTCATCTTTATATGTCTCACTCTTCCCTTTCATACACATTACACTCTAATCACACACACGTGCCTAACCATTCCCAGAATTGGCCACTGAATTTTCAACCTCTGTGATTTTGGCAAGTGGTTCCTCCCCTCTTGGTATATCTTTTTCCATATTTTCTCAGTAGATCTTCCAATCCTTCAAATTTTAGTCCACATGCCACCATTTTAAGCTATATCTCCTGATATCTACTCTTCAGAAGTGGTCCTTCTCTCCTTTGTACATCTGTAGCGTTCACTGTAGCCTTTCTCTTACTTGACATAGTGGGGCAGCAAAATCTGTCACCCCAAACTGTGTCTCTTTGGTATGAGGATTAATTTAGGCTGATTAGTTCTGAGAAACAGAAGACATAGGAAGTCTTTCTTTTTATCTCCTTCATAGCTGCCTAAAGAATTTAGATAAAGGGTCTGTTCCTGACATAGAGCTACCACCAGAGGTATAGCAAAGGATACTGGCCAGGTTTGTGGAGGAAAACTCAGCAAGGCCTAGATCAGAGTCCACTTGGTCTCCCGTTGTCTCAAACATTCATTTGCTAAACATGTATTCCATCTCCATGTGAACTGTCTTCCTCCCCTCTGCAGTCCCAAATCCTACCCCCAACATCCTCTTTTGTCTTCTGTTGAAGATGGTATTTAAGGTGAGGACTTTGGCAAGTTATTCTCTTCTTCTGGGTCTCTCCCATGTAGACATGCTAATAAACTTTTGTTTGATTTTTCCTGTTGATCTGTCTCATGTTAGTTAATTCTTAAACCACCTAGAAGAACCTAAAAGAATAGAGGAAAATTTCTTCCTCCTCAGCAACTTATATGATTGAATAAGCAATACTTATTGTATCAGAGAGAGTCCTAAGAGGAACCAACTCTCTTGCATTAGAATCATTTTGAGGAACATTTATTTATTAACAGAGGTGTTGGCAGGATGGAGAAGAGACACAAAGATTAACACATAACCCAGGAACAGCAGCAGAGGCGCTGTCACCATAACTATTCCAAAGAGTCAAAAGGAAGGAACGATCACTCTTATCTAGGAGAAAGTCAGCAGAGGAGGGTACCTTTAGAGGAGCAGTGACATTCAGTAGAGGAACACTGCCAACCCCAGGAGTTTCACAGGGAGAAGGAATAATTTACCCTCACTTTCCTCTCACTCTCATCCACTGCTGGGGTGCAATAGACTGAATCCCACCAAAACCGTGAGGACCAGGGAGCCTCTGTAGTCATCCACGCAGGTCATTGAGCCGGGGCAGATGAAGTGGTGGGTAAGGGTAGAGAACAGAGCTGCTGGGGCAAAGGAAAGAAATCTGCCACACTTACACATTTGCCTCCTTTCCCAAACTCTGAATTCTTCAAAGTTAAAGTCTGAGTCTGAATTTGCAATATAACCCTGGTATTTAAGACAGCATCTGGAACAGAAATGCTTATTAAGTACTTTCTTAACGGATGTTGCCTTACAAAAGCAGGGCTAAGGGATACCAGTATTCAGAAGAGCACAAGGTTATATCTGACTGAGGGCAGTGAGCATAGGAACGCAAGTACCACTCCTTGCTGTTACCTATATTGAAGATCCTAACTGTTGGGTGTATTAATTCAGCAAAACTAGGCTGATACCTCACTTCCTGACTTTTTCAAAATTGATATGTACAGCCATTTGGTTAGTTGGTTCATATGGAAAATAGTTTCATGTGTAATTCATCCATTTGCAATTTTAACCCAGAAAAATATAAAAGAAAAGATGCTTTGACAATTTGATTTCCATCACCCTTTTGCACCTCTGATTCTGCACAACTGCTCTTTATCAAAGATGATGCTATTCCTTACCTCCTTCTCTGGGGCAAAGAATTTGAATTGCATTTCCAGAAGTGCTAATGGAATAATTCTTCTCTTTTTGATGGCAATTTACTAGAGAAAGATCATGGATTAACGAAATCTACAGATGACTCTAAATCCTACTTAAGGGTTTCATCACCCTCTTCTATCAAACCTTTACATGAAACTAACTGTTAACAAAATTGACTGACTGAGGTCTCACTAACTTTCAACCTAAATATTCCTGTCAAATAGCTGGTGTAGGAAGTGACCAAAAACCAGACAACATAGGAAAAATTAAAGATCTAAATCACGTATAAACTGGATAATCAGTAGCTGAACTACTGAGCCAAGTGTATGTTACGGAGTCCTCTTCCATCAGTGCTTTAATGCAATTTTTATAGCTGTTTTGTCAGTTGTACAGAAAAATCACTGCTCTTGTAACAGAGCACTGTTTTTGAGATGGAATATGCTCCTACTTGTGTTTTGAACATTTTAAATTAATTTATACCCATTTACGGGAAAACAGCTCTTAAGTCTTTAGATCTAAGACTGTGAATTTGACTGCATATTTATTATATTTGAATGGAAGAGTTCGCCTTTTTACATGATGCAGCCCAAATATCTCCCCTTAAAGCACCAGCCCTAATCAAACATGCGCAGCTCCCCCAGGCTGTAGACTTGAGAGCCCTCCTCCTACTGCAGGAGGTCTACTGTCATGCAGAGAAGAAAGAAAGGGGGGAAGATAAGAGGATACCAGTTGAGATGAAGAAAGCCAGGAGACTCATCTGTACACAAATTATGCATAATGCCACCATCCCCATTATCTGGACTATCTTGCCCAAAGCCACAGCCACAGACTTGCAAACTTTTTTTCTTTGATGTCCAGGGAACCATGTGTTTCACAAACAAAATCATCTAAATTTGAAATGAAGGCAAGTGTGCTAAAAGCTCTTGTCTTTGTCCTCCACCTTCACGACAGCTTTGAGAAGACTCTAGGAAGCATCTTGGGCTTCATCAAAACCAGTTTAAAATCCAATGTTTGTCCAAAAGGATGCTATAGCAATTTCACCTCTTATACCTACAACTCGAGCTGCTCCTGTGTCACTCATTTTCTCCTGTCAAAGAGCCCATTATTTCATTTCCATCAAAAAGTACATCAGGGGGTAAACAGCCTCTTAATAATGTGTCCTGAGTATACACACTGAGTATATTTCTTCATAGCTGTATCTCAGTCCTGTAAATTCACTACAACCTCATAATAAACACAACTCCCCAAAACATACCACCAGATATTTTATCTCCTTTTTGAAACTCTTTCTTGCCTTCCTGAAATCTACTCATCTATGCCTCAATCTCATACAGTTACCACTATTCATTCAACAGGTATTTATAATGATATTTTAGGAGTAAGTAACCTCACTAGGTACTATAGAAATCAAAGCTCTATCAGAGACATGCTTTGCCCTCAAAGAGTTTACTATCTAACTGAGGAAATGATATATATAAATAATCCAGTTATAAGCAGAATGTAAGTACCAAAATCAAGACACAGGTCAAGTACTTTGAGACAAAATGGAGATATGATCTCCATATATATCACACTTATTATGAAATGCAAATTTATTCCAGTACAGTTCATGTTTTAGGAAACAATTTAAGCATAGATCAAAGTTCACACAATTTCATCTATAGAATACTGTGCCCCATTGAACTGAGCTGTGTAAGAATACAACAAATACACACATGCAAACACCTCAAATGTTTACCAGCAACTTCAGTGTGTTATGAATCATACCTACCGACACCTAGAGTTAAAATTTTCTGTCTAGTTTCAGATACTCTTCCTTCTCTCATTTTGCAATAACTCACAAGCTGCAATCCTTTTGACACTGACTTCCACTAGCAAACTTCAGGTCTTTTGCAAGGTAAAGTACCATGTTTATTATAGTATTTATGTATTTCTTAACCAATTAACATGTGTAATAGCGTGCTACCACTTTTCCTAGGTCCCTGTCTTCCTTGTATGTGTCACTGACAAAGTGTTTGAGTGTTGTGTCTCTAACTCCATTTTTCCCACAAGACCTGTGGTTGTTTTTGTGAAATTTGGATAATGTGGTGATTTTTAGAAATGCATATGTCGTGTAATCGCAAGATTGACTGTATATGTGCATATTATTTGAAAAAGTGTATAAAACTTAAGTATATTTTATATAAGCCTTCACACACATACGTGTCTTTCTCTCCTGCGCCCCCCCACCCCCCGCCCGCCTGCCACATATCAGTTTTCAATATGACTGACACAACTAACTCCCTTTTGGGATTAAGAATGATTCTTAACCTCCTGCAAAGACAACGGTGCTAAATACCAATCTTATCCTATCACAGGCCAATTTATATTCTTTCCTTCATCACAATGATAATAGCAAGGATTGTCCCTTTTCTTCCCTTACCCTTAATCTTTAGGTAAGACAGTGGAAAATTCTGAGTTAATAAGACCCTAGCATGTTTTGAGTTGGAATCTTGCTGCAGCCCAAGCAGAAAATGTCTCCACCTAATCCAGACCTCTAATGTAAAATCATCACAAAAACGGTATTTCTCCATGCAACTTGTATCCCCAGCTCCTATCACAGTGCTGACACACTTTAAGTACTTAATAACTATTAGCTGAAAGTTAATTTAGTCGAATAACTATTTCTGATTGTTCTGTTGCTGTCACCACATTTAATTCAAGTGAAAAACTTAAGACCTGCGACACTTTCCTAAAAGATACAAAAGAAATTATATATCCAAACTTTCATGGTCATGAATTATATATCCAAACTTCCACAGATGCCAATCTTAAAATGACCTTTTTTGGACCTTACTTTATCCTTCAGATTACTCTGATTTTACCTCCTATTTAGGAATTATTGACTAATAAAAAGAAAATAAAACACATTGCCTAGTCTTGTTTTTAAAGAGTGTAAACAAAGAGAGCTCAAAATAACCAATCTTGTTTCTGAAGTTGTCAGAATGTGACACTTGTTACTATAAGAACAGAGCCAGTAATTATTCATCTTAAATTTGTTTGATTAATTTAAACAGCAAAAGAACTGGAAAATTGAAAATTGATGTTTGAAATGAATTAAGGAGGCAATTCAAATGCAAGTAACACTAATCTGCCTCAGGGATGAATGGGTCCAATTCAAAGATACTCAATTACAGCATGAAGATAACTAAAAGAAGCATCAATTGATGAATAAGATGTCCTTAGCAGCAGCTAATGAGCCCAGGAATCAAATTTGGATCCATCTGAATTGAGGTTGTTTTTTTTTTAATATAGTACCTTGTTTCTTAAATAAGTTTCCATCAATTTCTAAATCCTAAACTGAAGGCTCTGGGTTTCCTGAATGGGCAAACATACGTGAGCTGGTTTTGACACACATGCCATGAAACTACTGAAATATGACACTTAATTCAAGCACAAACACCTTTTTCCATTCGATGTAACCTAGAGAGGCAGACAGTCCTAGCTAGGACTTTTGGAATTCTTTCCTACCCAAAAAAAAAATCATGAGTAAAATGAAAGACTGGAGGTTTTATAATATTCAACAGAGGACCAAAACTTCCAGAAAATTTAGACACAGAAACTTGATTATATTTTTTAAATGCTCAATCCTGATAAGCATTTTTAATCTTTTACTGTGTGTCCCAAAATGCATTATAATTTATAGAGTTTGAGATAATTTCTCAAATACAATCTCACATATTACCAAAGGATAAAAAAGTATTACTTTTATAGTGGGAAAAAGTCATAATAATATACTTAAGAAGTATAGAAAAATAATTTGAAAGTAATGGATTTGAACTGAGAGTAAAGGTTATTTTTTTTTTAATTAATTAATTAATTAATTAATTTTTGGCTGTGTTGGGTCTTCGTGTCTGTGCGAGGGCATTCTCTAGCTGTGGCAAGTGGGGACCACTCTTCATCACGGCGCGCGGGCCTCTCACCATCGCGGCCCCCCTTGCTGCGGAGCACAGGCTCCAGACGCGCAGGCTCAGTAGCTGTGGCGTTGTGGCTCATGGGCCTAGTTGCTCCGCGGCATGTGGGATCCTCCCAGACCAGGGCTTGAACCCGTGTCCCCTGCATTGGCAGGCAGACTCCCAACCACTGCACCACCAGGGAAGCCCTAAAGGTCATATTTGAAACTAATAAGGATGAGTAGAAAGCAATCAGCTTTCATTCTGAACAATTCACAGTAGGGCTCCTGACCAGCCCTGGGAGCAGTCTGAGCGATGCTTCAGGGTGTTGCTTCCTTTAGGAACACTTGTCATTTTATGCCCTCCTTCCCACCTGTTCTAGCCTAGACCCACAAATATGCAGATTGGCTGATGGGAGTTATGGGTTGAGCAGGGGTTGTGGGTAAATGGATAGAACAGGGTGAAGTTAATGCACACTTTAAGAATCGTAACCTCTTTCTGCTTGGCATGAGATCTCTGGTGACCAACCACAGCGGAGCTGGGTTTGGAGATTAGAATAAAATAGTTAGACGTTCGATTTTGGAAGTTCGCTTTTTACCCAAAGGCAGAGTTCCCCTAATTTTTAAACATCGAATTTACAAACCAACATTTCAGACAGAAGACTGACAACTCCTGCCACTGCCATATCTGAAAGTTATCGTATACGAAGTTAATAGCGGGAACAATCAATGGTTTCAAAGCATAGCAAGATAAGACGCAAATACAGTAACACTTCATTTAAAACCAAGGCAAAATTCTTAGTAACTTGTCACGATCTGGCCCCTTCCTAGTTCTTCTTCACCTTCAATCTCTTTCTAATATAAAGTCAGTGTCAGTGGTTCTTAAACCAGTGGTTCTTGAACCTTATCATATATAACAATCACTGAGATGCAATGCTTATTTAAAAAGCCAAGCTCTCTTTTTCTTTTTTTTTGCGGTTACGCTGGCCCCTCTCCGTTGTGGCCTGTCCCGTTGCGGAGCACAGGCTCCGGACGCGCAGGCTCAGCGGCCATGGCTCACGGGCCCAGTCACTCCGCGGCATGTGGGATCTTCCGGGACCGGGGCACGAACCCGTGTGCCCTGCATCGGCAGGCGGACTCTCAACCACTGCGCCACCAGAGAAGCCCAAGCCAAGCTCTCTTGACCCTACCCTTGTATTCTGATCAGAGGGTGTAGAGGGAGACCCAAAAATGTATACATTTAAGCAATACTTACAGGTGATTCGGAGGCAGGTGGTTCCTGAGTCACAGATAAAATGTGTATCTTTTTATCATACGCATCATTACGCATAATGTGCCTATGCGTAAGGCACATTCCCCAAATTCCATGCTCTCTGATGGCTCATGACTTCCTTCTCCACCACTGCTGTCATTCAACTAATCATTACACAGCACTAGTCTAGGCTAACTCCTATTCATCTTCAAAACCTAATTCAAACATGAAGTTCCCTGGTAATAATTTCATAGTCCTTACCAACTAAATGACAGCTAAATTAGATGTCCTTTTCCTCACTAAGAACCCTGCGTTTAGCTTTATTCTGATATTTAAATAGCTATATTACAATGATTGGTACACTTGTCTGTTTCCTCCACTAAACTATGGACCTGGTACAAAGCAGATGTTTCCAACAAATACTTCTAAATAAATGAGACTAAGGAAGTGAATGAATGAACTGACTTCAAAAGTGGACTTCCAGGTGTGAAGGGCTTGTCTAAGTGATGCTATCGGGGCTTTACCTCCCCAAATCCTCCTGTTCCCAAGCAATCACTTTTCACAGGAAAAGGACATTAGAATTTTTTTACTTCACTTTATCATATTGATTGATAATCCATTAAATTAGAAGTTAATTTGGGTTAATTGCCTTTAAGATGAAAATCTCTCTAAAGGTAAAATATTTATCAGGCTCTTTACTGCAATATAGAAGGTTCTAATCAGACTGCCTTCCCACTCAGGCTCACTCTCCTAACTCCCCTGCAACACTTCTAATTTTTTTGGTAGGTCATTAAGTCTTGAGAATATTTTAGGATGAATTTTTAAATAAAAGTCTAGATGATGTTTTTTTCTGTCAAGGTTTCTTATTCCAAAATAGTCACATACATGAATCAAAACTTTTCACAAGAGTCCTAGAATTTCAAGTTTGTATAGAGACCCATCTCAACCCATTCTATTTAACAAAAAAAAATGGAGTGCAGAGAGGTGAGGGGCATTTCCAAAGGTCACGCACTCCTTCCTCCTTCATTAAATATTTTGTATTCTACTTCAAAATGGTAAATAAAACTAATGATTTGGAAACACATTCTTTACTTTTGGAAGGAAACAGTTCTGTCCTATATTATCCATATGGAAACAGTGGACATTCATACACCAAGTGGTTTTTAAAATGAAGCACAATGGTTTGATAGTACATTTGACCCTTGAACAACACTGGGGTTAGGGGTGCTGACTCTGCACACAGTTGAAAATTTGATAATTTATAGTCAGCCCTCAGAACCCATGGTTCCTCTGTATCTGCAGATTCAACCAACTGTGGATACTGTAATACCGTAGTATTGACTACTGAAAAAAAACTCTGCATATAAGTGGACTCACACAGTTCAAACCTGTGTTGTTCAAGGGTCAACTGTATTTAAATGTAGAATTAGGAGGAAATGGAAAGTTTTTCAGGGTATGTGAATGGCTCTAGTCCATGGAATTGGTCATCAGTTACGTAAAGAAATTCTGAAACTTAACACCTGATGCTACAGATTCAGTAGAATTTTAATAGCATCAAAAATACTGACCCTAGGAGGGTCCTCTTCAATATTAGGTACAAATTCATCTCTTACTCACCATTCATTCTATGGCTCTAAAGTAGATCTAAGATTTCAGTGAGAAGGCTGGAGTACTCACTATGCCTTTGGGATATAATGGACCCTGCCTAAGATTGAATGGAGGCACTGTGTTCTTATTCCTTGGATTCCAATAGTGGAATTCCACTATTCCAGATTCCAATATTGGATTCCAAGAGCTCTGCTACTTGCATGACTTGATCAAATTACTTTATCCCTCTAAGCCTGAGTTTTACTGACTATAAAATGGGGATAATAACTGTACCCAGCATACAGGGTTCCTATCAGGATTAAATGAGATAATGGGTTTAAAAGCATTATATAGCATATGGCCACAAGTAAGTCTCAGTCTCAGTAAATTATCCTTATTTTTATCATCATCATCCCCACTATTATCAATCTCACAGTTAGAGACAAGATGGAAACAAATACGGAATAAAATTAAATCTAACTTTACCTAGTTATGTTTTGAATGCTTACTATGAGCCAGACACCACGCTACTAATTCACATCATTTATTCTTCACAACAAACCTATGAGGTGGTACTGTGATCTAGATGTTTGTGTCCCTCTAAAATTCACACGTTGAAATCCTAAAATCTAAAGTTGATGGTACTAAGAGGAGGGGCCTTTGGGAGGTAATTAGGTCATGTGGGTACAAACCTCACGAATGGGATTAGTGCCTTTTAAAAGCGACCCCACAGAGATCTCCAGCTCCTTCCACCATGGAAGGACACAGCAAGAGGATGCTGGCTGAGAATTGGGCAGAGGTCTCTTACCAGAGAAGGCAACCATGTTGGTGCCTGGATCGAGGCCCTCCTAGCCTCCAGAACTGGGAGAAACAAATTTCTGCTGTTTATAAGCTACCCACCTGTGGTATTTCGTTATAGCAGCCCAAAGGACTAAGCCAGGTGGGTATTATTTCACTAATCTTACAGAGACAGAGGCTCAAAGAAGTTATATAACTTGTCCAGGGTCACGCAGGTGGTGAGTAGAAAAGATGAGATTCAAATAAGAGCCATCTTAGCACTACCAGGTTAAACTATTTCTCAGAGAACAGTACTGAATGTCGTTCACCCAATTTAATTTCTTTTAATACATTTAGCTTAAGGACTACTAATATTTTCTTTCAATAATTTGGGTAATCAAAGACTCAATGAGTCCAAATGGGTAAATGAATCCTAAGAAGTATATCCAAGTACAACACTTTGGCCTATTATTTTCCAGCCCCTACCCCACTGGTATTAGACAAGGCATTTTAACAAGGAGACGAGCTGAAGACTGAAAGGGCAGGAGTTAGTCTGACAGCTTGAGTATAATAATTATAACCATCACTCATTACTGTCCACCCATAACGTGTCTGGCATCAGAATAGATACATTACATCCTTTGTTTCATTTCTTCGTCTCACATTCACATAACAACAACATGGGAAAGATTTTCACCCCCAGTTTACGCAGAAACAAAGGTCCAAAAGGTTTAAATAGCCTGTCCTAGACTTCACTGCCCCATCAAAATTTCAGGTTCAAACCAAGCTCTGTGATTCTGCAGAGCCACATCATATAAAGCTTACCCCCTGTATTAAATGGAAGTATTAATGCCCAAAGGAAAGGGAGGACAAAGGAAGAGAGGAGAACCCCTGGGTATTCCCATATTTGTCCAGCGTTTCATGCAGTGGCATAACCTAGTACATCCAATTATTGAGGTTCCATTTTTTGGAATATCTTCCTGTCATTCACTATTGCCTTTTCTCTCACTGGACCCATGAACCGGCTATTCACATTTATTCTGTATTTCATTTGCATTCTGACTCCCATTAGCGTCCACCTGCCTTGCTAATCTCTTTCTATTGTACCATTTGCTCACAGGCATTTATTCTTGTCTAGATTTTTCTCCTAATGCTGCTTCATTCATTTGCCCAGTTTACCCGATTATAGACCTCGATGAAAGTAACTATTATGGTCCATCATCTGTAGACTGGCTTCAGGTATTCAAGTATTGCATTTTCTGTTCTCTTATTTTCTTATTCAATTCTTAATTTTACTTAACTTGGCTGACAAGTAACTGAACAATTGGTTGTAAAGTTATTAATAAAAGAAAATTTAAATAAAAACACAAAAGATGAAGATAGACTGTAGATATGACCTGAATACAACATGGTGGTTTATGAGCTCAAGTGTTTAGTGACTTATATACACACAGGCTCACACATACAACCAACTGTTTTGACTACACATTTCTCAGATCTGTGTGTGATAGGTCACTGAACAAAAAAATCAGAAGATCTGGGTTAAAATCCTGATTCTACCTATTGTTATTTGTGTAGCCTTAGGTAAGTCATTCTACAATTTTGATCCTCAGTTTCCTCATCTATATAATGGGCACAATAAGCCACCCTTACAAAGCTGTGTGGATAATGTGAGCTAATAAATAATAAGCAGCGCAAAGCATAGTGTCCAACACAGAGGCTCTCAATATATATCCATTTAGTGTTAATATATTGGTCTCATTCTCCTTTTAATTCCAATTCTATATACACCCTTAATATTTTAATTCCAGATGTGCAGAAAAACTATCTGGTTTAGGCTATGTCCTCAAATGGGGCCTTGTATATAATAGGCATTCAATAAATGTTTGTTGAATGAATAAACAAACAACTATGACCCAAGAGTTTATTACGCAAACTCTGCATTTACTGTTTATAAATATAGGTTATAGAGTCTTAATACTAAAACAAAGTAGGGGTGAGCTCCATGGGCAACGCGGAACAAGTTACATTCTCCACCATCCCATTTACTGGTAGGAATTTGTTAGCACCTTAAGGCAAAATGGATAAAATATCTATATTTCTGCCTACAAATACTGTTTCTTTAATTCAGTTCCATCTTTCTTACCTATATACCATTTTTTGTCCGTAATAAGAACACAGATTTTTCTTTGATTAATAGAAGTCAGAAAACTTGGGATCTTCAAATACAAGGCGTTATTTTGACTGTAAAAAGACTGAAAAAAAACCCACCTAGTTTCATCACATGAAAAAAACCTGACACTATTGTGTGGCAATGGATATACAATTGACCCTTGAAAAACACAATAGTTAGGGGTGCCAACCCCCTCTCTACAACCCAGCACAGTGGAAAATCCACATATAACTTTTGATTCCCCTAAAATTTAACTACTAATAGCCTACTGTTGACTAGAAGCCATACTTATAACATAAACAGTAGATTAACACATATTTTGTATATGTATATCTACATATATTTTATAAATTCATGACATAGCCAACTTTATCGAAATTTTTTTGATATGTCTTGGCTATGTGGTTCATCAGTGAGTTTTTTCAAATTGTCAGAAATATCAAAAAAATTTCCCATGTATTTATTTTTAAAAATCTGTGCGTAAGTGGACCTCTGTAGTTCAAACCCATGTTGTTCAAGGGTCAACTGTAAATGAAACTTGTAATCATTTCACTATATATACATATATCAAATCATACTGTTGTATACCTAAAACTAATACAATGTTATATGTCAGTTATATCTCAATTAAAAACAAAACCTACGACCAAGCAATTCTAATATGCAGCCAACAATGTGCATTAAAAATGTGTCAGTAGAATATTGTCTAGAATTTAGGGCTAAGAGTAATGCTATTCATATCACTATGGTACCAATACACAGTTTGAAAGTATCCGGGAGCATCTTACATAATGGCCCTGGTAGTAATGCAAAATATCCTATCCTTTTTCCCACTACTCCTAAATCCATCCCAAACATGTATTCTGAGGACCTCTTTATGTACCTTTAAAAGCAGTGGTCTTTGCTTTTTTTACACAGAACACTGCCGTGTTATACTGCTTCCACATTTTAATTGCCATTTTCTTTGAGAACATCTACAAGATGGCCAGAGTTGCAACTATTAGAAATCTATTTAATTTTATATCAACCAGCAGAAAAAAAAAAGTTTTTTCAAAATTTTTATTTTGCATCAAACATTGTTCAGGCCTTATTGAGGTACAAAGAAAAAATATAGGACATAGTCCCTGCCCTGAAATGACTTGATCTGGGAAGACAAAACTGGAATAAACTAACAGTTTATATAAAACAGCTAGAAAATAAGTAAGTGCTACCTGGGTGGTATTCATGAAAAATACAAAATAAGAGAGAAAGAGTGATTAATATAGACAATTATAATAATGACAACTAATGTTTACTGAGCACTTACTATGGCCTGGCACTATTCTAAGTGCTTCATGAATATTAACTTATTCAAGGCTCTTAACAACCCTAGGAGCTGTTATTTTCTCCATTTTACTACTTAGGACACTGAGACAATAGAGAGAAAAGAACTTGATCGTGATCATAGAGCAAGTGGGCAGTGTAGCCTAGATTCAAATCAGTGCCCTTGTGACATAGTCAGAGATGGCTCTACTGAAGAGGGAGACTGGAACTGAGTCTTGCGGGAAAAACTACGATTTCCCATATTTGTTTGGATAAGCATGAAGCAGCAGGGTACAATCAAGAGACTGTCCCTTCAGCTCTGCCACACGCAGCTGTCTAACCTTGGTCAAGGTGCCCCCCTCAAGCTGCAGTTCTGACATCTACAAAATGCTGGTCCATGATACTAAGGCCCCTTTCAGTTTCAAAGTTCTCTGGGTACAGTGTAAATGAACAGAAGAAAGATGGGAGGACGTACCACAAAGGCAGACATGATGAGCAAAGGTATAGAATGCAGTGTCTATATTTGATTGCCTTAGGTTTTCTACGGGATCTGACCCAGACTCATCCTATGGGATCTTTTCTCATCTGTATACTTGGGTTAGGATATCGACCACAGTTCACCTTCTAAGATGCCAAGCCTGGCCTGACCAGGAACACCCAGTCTACCATAAGTTCCAGGTATTAAATAAATCGTCATTTAAAAATGTGACTGCGTTTCAAGTTATTTTCAAAAGGACCATCTTGTCATGATTTTATTCCTCAATTTGTTCCAACTGTCTTGAAAAAATAAAGAGTAAACAGGCAGGAAAAAATATTTGAATATATATCTAAACAATCATATAAGACAGCTATTGAAAGAATTCTTTTGGCTGGTTTTATTAAGGTAAAAATACTATGAAATAAAACATTCCAAACTTGGGCTGTGGAGTTGTTTATCAAGATGAAAAAGGACGTGAAAAGGTTTCTGATCTTCTAAAGCTACTCATGTGTGTTTTTCTTCTTAGAATCCCTGTCATTAAAAAATAACCCACAGCTAGATGAGGTTAGTTATAATTAAAAGACCCTTCATAGAGACAAGACTGAGGGCCACCAGTACTGAATAAACACAGCTGGCTCAGTTAGCCCTGCATTTCCTCTTCAGTGTTTATCATAGGGTGGGAGAAAATGGCATTAAGTGTTTAGAGCCTCAGACTAAATCAACTAGGAAAATTCTATACTCCTAATTTCCCATTCACATTGTACTAAACTTGGGAGCAACAGAAGACAAGCATGAAGAGCACTGCATCAGTAAGGACCATGAAACAAATGAAAGCTTAATTACATCATTTCCCTTTTTATCAGCAGAATAACTTTTGTTTCATAGGTCAAATGTATTCAAGAATCCAAAATAAGATCTAACTACCTTCCGGTAGTTTTCACCATTCTAGTGGTTCTCAAACACTTTAAAAGAAATCATATTTTCAAAGAAAGGAGAAAATTCCCATTGTTCACTCTAAATGCTATATACAACTAGGATATTTAGACACCATAGCCTTGTTATCTGAGAAGCAGTAAAAGTCTATATAACTGTAAAAAGGAATTCACAAGATGGATAATTTATGTGGTGAAAACTAGGCCAACATTTAGGCCCTTTGAGATATGACAATAAATTATTCTACTTTCTATCTAAATAATTTAAACTTGTTTTGCCCAAGCTATTCACTTAGTAGCCAAACAAAGTGAAGCATACTCAAGTCTTCAGGTGCTATGACAAACCTCAGACTACACTAAAGTTCTTGAGCAAAAATACTGTAAAATGTCTGAGGGAAACCAACCTAAGAAGGAAATGTCAACTTGCAAATAATTCTAGTCTATTTTTATGAATTCTTAAAGTTTCAACATTGTTCTTTTGGTACTAAAATTATATTTTCTTCCAGTTATTCTATTCTCAAGGAAAGAATGGCCAAGATTTTAAAATTAAATGGAACTTAATCCATTGCCCTTATTTAGGTGTGGATCCTATTTTAGTCTTCATTTTTCTGGGATAAAGGCCCAGGAATGCAACTGCAAGATTTAAGGTAGTTGTATATTTTGTTTGTTTGTTTGTTTATTTTGCTGTTTTGGGTCTTTGTCGCTGTGCGTGGGCTTTCTCTGGTTGTGGCGAGTGGAGGCTACTCTTTGTTGTAGTGTGTGGGCTTCTCATTGCAGTGGCTTCTCTTGTTGTGGAGCATGGGATCTAGACACGTGGGCTTCAGTAGTTGTGGCTCACAGGCTGTAGAGCACAGGCTCAGTAGTTGTGGCGCAAAGGCTTAGTTGCTCTGTGGCATGTGGGATCTTCCCGGACAAGGGATTGAACCCGTGTCCCCTGCATTGGCAGGCGCATTCTTAACCACTGTGCCACCAGAGAAGTACCAGATCCTATTTTAAAAGTTCCTTTTACATATTTCCAATAAAAAGGGGGGAAAGGGGGGGGCTTTCCTTGATAGAACTTTTGCAATTAACTTAAAAAATATTGATTTTGGGCGGGCTTCCCTGGTGGTACAGTGGTTAAGAATCCGCTTGCCAATGCAGGGTACAGGAGTTCAAGCCCTGGTCCAGGAAGATCCCATGTGCCCATAACTAAGCCTGTGAGCCACAACTACTGAGCCTGCACTCTAGAGCCTGTGAGCCACAGCTACCAAAGCCTGTGTGCCACAACTACCAAAGCCCGCATGCCTAGAGCCTGTACTCCGCTACAAGAAAAGCCACCACAATGAGAATCCCACGCATGAAACGAAGAGTAGCGCCCACTCACTGCAACTAGAGAAAGCCTGTGGGCAACAACAAAGACCCAATGCAGCCAAAAATAAATAAATAAATAAAATACTGATTTTTCAAATGAACTTATGATCCACACTAAACTCACCATATATAACAATATTTTTTCAAGTAAATTCTGATTAAATAACTAGGAAAATATCAATTTGGACTTCTAGTATAATAAACATGACTGTCTAAATCAGAATCTTCCTTGTCTCCTCCTGGAATGTATCTAAAAGCAACAAGGACAATGAAAAAAGAATGTCCTGTAAGACTCATTTTTAGCAAAAGTAGGAAACCAGTATGATCTGAAGACTTTAAAATTTGTGTAAAGACTGAAATCAGGAAAGGGTGCCATGGAAGAAAGTGAAAACAAGCACAGAGAGACTGCAGTGGCAAGTGGGTCTAGGACCAAGAGATCTCAGAAAGTGATAATGCTTTCTGAAGGTGAGGAGCATACCCTGAGATGCATAAATAAGGCTGATTAATGGAAATAATTATTCATAGAAGTAGAAGAGGTAAGGATATACACACAAAATCACACAGAGGGGGCACATTTGTAGAAAACAGTCTCCATATATAATATAAGAGAACCTCTATGTTATGAAATTAGAAAGATGGAAAAAATATCCTGGACTCTTCCCCCACCCTACTCTCCCAATCCTCCCCCACCCCCAACTCCTGTTCCATCCTGAGACATGGGCTGCCCAAAGCAGAAACACAAGACCTCAGAAGTGATGTGGTAAGACACAAGGAGAAGATGAAATATGATCTGGCAGAATTCATGAAAGAATTATAAGGATAAAGCAAAGCCATCCAAGAAATGAAGAAATAATTAGAAGGAGCCAAAGAGAAAACAGAAATTGTAGAAGACACACTAAGAGAAATAGAGGACTAAATGAGGGAGGAAAATAAATAAAATGAAACAGAAAAAAAAAAGGAATTAGGAAGGATAAGAGACAAAATTATATACATAAAAGACAGACAAAGAAGATCTTATATAGGTATAATTTCCTTCTTCCTGAAAGCAAACCACTAAAATACAAGTAGGTAAGAATAGAACTCAAGGAAAAAAATGTTGAAATAAGAAAAAGTCTTGATTTACATATAAAAATAGTTCTCACTGAGACATATTCTTAATGTTATTCAAATTTAAAGGTACAAAAAGAATTATTCAGGCTACCAAGCAAAATATGCATATGTAATTTCACAAAAGTGACACAAAGAAATAGAAAATGAAAACACATGATGTTCCACAAAAGATGTAAGGTAAGTTACCTAACAGCTACCATCAGAAAAAAGCACTAGGCCAAAGTTTTTCACAGATTTCTAACAAATCTTCAAAGAATAAACAACTGAAGTCTATTTAGTGTTTGAGAGCACAGAGAAAGGAGGAAGTCTTCCAAATCATTTTCGTGAAGTTCACATAACATTATCTATACTTACACACACGGAACTAGAGCCCAATCTCACTTAAGACAATCTACACAAAAATCCTAATATATATATATATATATATATATTAGGAAACAGAATTCAGCAGCATTAAAATATAAAATATCAAGAATTATTCAATATTAGGAAATTAATAATATAAATAATCATATAAATGGAAAATAATATGATCATTTTGCAAGCTACTGAAAGGCATCTAATAAAATTCAAGTCTTTCTTGATAAAAAACAAACCAAAAAACCAAACACAAAACACTTGATAACATAGGACTACATGGATATTCACCTAACAAAATTTTCTTTATGCTTAATGAGAAAATTCTCAGTAAAGGCAAGCAACTGGGGAACAATACAATTATACAAAAGAACATAATTTGAATCATGAAGATTAGAGAGGAGGAAGTAAAAACTATTCACATTTGTAAAGGTTTTGATCAGTACCCAGAAAATACTTTAAAGCGAAACAACAAATGCAAATGGCTTCTATGAATAAGGTGCTCAGTCTTACTTGTGCTAAGTGAAATACAAATTACATCTATTCTGAAGGTAGCATTTTTCATCTACTACACAAAAATCCAATAGTTTGATTAACACCCTCTTTTGGCAAGCCTGGAGGGAAGAAGGGACACCCATTCACTGCTGATGGCAGTGTAAACTGACCAAATCTCTAAGGCAGGCAATATTTAGCAAATTATAAATTATATATTTTTTGCTCAGCAATTCCACTTCCAGGAATTTTATTCAACAGATACACTCAAAAAAGTGCAAATAATGTATGTACATTGTTATAATTATTACAGTATTCCTTATATAGTAAAAGATAAAACCAACCATCCTGCCAATCAGTAGAATTGTATGCAGGCATAAATAAGAATGAGATATGTCTTTGAGAGAAGAAAGCAGTACATGTATCTTATATGTGTCCATTTCTGTGATAGGGATAGGCAGACAGTGTACGTTTATATTGTTTGAATATACTGTTAAAAATAAAAAAACCTGCAGGGTAGAAAAAGAATTACTGGTGAGGAAGCAGGTAGAGAACGAGGTAGATGGATTGGAAATGAGTGAATTGATGACTATACTGAGAGAAAGAATTTTACCTCTATCTACCTTTCTGTAGTTTTTTTTTTTTTTTAATTTTGGTATTCCATGAACATATTACCCTTTAAAAAAATAATTCTTAAGTAAGACATTAAAATTCACATACTCTTTGATCAAATAATTCTATATTTAGGAATTGATTCTAAGGAAATGATTTAAATGTGCACAATGACATAAGCATAAGAAGTACTCATTGCAGAGTAGCTTGTAATTGTGAGTAAGAGAGAGAAAAACAGATAAAAAGAGAAATAATTAAAATGCCCAACAGTATAAAATTACTTAAATAAATGCCATTATATTTACACTACAGAATATTATGCAATCATTAATAATTGTGTTGTAAAATAACATTTAAAGACTTGGAAAGATGTTCACCATATATTTATGGTTGTGTTCAGGCAATTAAACATGGAGACCATTGGACTGGGTGGCTCTAATGCCTTGGCAGCCTACATAAACAAAAACAAAATCTAAGGCAAAGTCAATGCACTGGAATCTGAGAAAACAAAACTCAAGACCGTCAATCACAAAAAGCCAACCAGACTTTCCCAAATAAGGCAACAGCTTAAGCTTTAGCCAATCAAACAATTCCTTTGCTTTGCTTCCGTGTCTTCTATAAAAAGCTTTCCCCAACTCCCGCTGGCACAACTGCTTCTAACCACTTTTGTTTTGGTGCTGTCCAAATTGAATAGATGTTTGCTCAAATAAAATCTCGTACATTTTAATTGCTTCAGTTTACCCTTTAACAGCTCCAAATCTTCATGAACAGTATAATCCCATTTTTTACAGAGTGTACAAATATACTTATACATACGCAGGATGAGACTCAAAAGTTACAGACTAAAATAGTTAATAATGGCTTCTTCTGGCTCATAGGATTAAGATAGATTTTAATTTTCATCCTTTTGTTAACATATATTCTAAAATGAACATATATTTATCTTATAAATGAAAAATTTTAGAATCAATCATCAAGGTAAAATAAACATCAATCCATGTCAGTTTAAATATGGTAATGTACAAAATATATCATCTTGCTGTTACTTTATGAATAGAATGACAGAATGTAAGTAAAGTCAGGCTACAAAATGAAAATATTGGCCTGAACTTGAAGATAATTATCTTATTACAGACTTAATATTCACCACACACTCTTATAAATGCTTCCTTTAAACTGTCTTCTTTAACTCTCACAATATTCCGTTGAGGATGATGTTGTTATTGTCCCATTTGATAGAAGAGAAAAAGCCTTGAGAGGTTAAGTAACTTTTTCAAGGTCATGCTGTTTGCAAAATGACAGAGCCAGGACTCAATGTTTGCAGATGTGGCTATTCTCCTGTATATTCTCTATACAGCTACTCTGTATGGACAGTGTCCATACTGATAAAACAAGCAGGATATTTGTCAAATCCCCACTTGATGATGTGAGGTGTCATCATTATCAGAATCAAATTTCGGATTTTGTAAAATTGATTGTAAAGTCAGCAATCTGAATGCTAAAAGCAAGGGACTGGCAGTCTCTAGACACTGAGGGATCCATTGGCCTCTCTCCTGCACCTCCTGGCAGAGAGTTGCCAGAGCTGCATTTCTGTATCTGAAGAGTGGCAAACCTAATAACATCAGTCTCTTGACCTCGGTGAGGTAAGCTGCAAACAACACTTTTCAACTGTGAACTTTCAAAAAAGACTGGCCACAGAGTTACACAAATTAGAATTAAGAACTCTATGGAATTAGCTAAGTGATATTGCCTAATTAGATTAGATTTAAAGGAGTAAAATATAAAAATAAAAACACAACCTGATGAATTTTTTTGATCTAGGTAATCATCTTAAAATAAAAACAGGAAACTCCTCATTAGTTTCACCCCAGTCACTACTAAATGGCATGACATGTAAGGCAATTACGAGTTGTACAGGTTAACTTCCCACTTGCTCATTTTTGTCTAAATTACCATGGCGACAGCAGTATAAAGATATATAAACTTCAGACATGTTTAATAAAAAAATACGGTGATTCTTATTAGTGTATGAATTTACTAAATATTTTACTTAAAGGAGAAAAAAGAAACAAAAGGCACAAAATTCAGATAAAATTTCTCAAATCTGGTGAGACCAAATTGTTCAATAATAACAGTTAAGATATAACATTGTCTATGAGCAGTGGTCCATCAAGAAAAGATTTTGGAGAAAGACTATAGATAAATCACTTTTACCTTATGAATGTTAAATTTTAAAAAATGGAATTTTGAAGGAAAGAATCCAAAGCACCATGAAACAGGCTTGTTCATAAATACCACTGGTCTTTGGAAATAAAGGTGTCATAAGAGATGGATATCTGAGGGGAGATTGAGGTACATGCTGTGTGTGCCTGGACTAGAGGACATGATTGAGACAAAAATATATGGTACAGGAATGGCAAAGAGATTTAACTTGGGATCCAGTACCAATCCATTGGCCATGCCTGTCTAGAGAGATGGGCTGAAGAGACAAGGAGACTGAACCTGGCTCAGAGAGGATTGCTATGATTGATTGGCTATGTCTGCCAAGGACAAGGAATAAACACATTGTGAAATCCAAACTATGAGTTTGGTATCCCTAGACCAGTAAATTAGGTAGACAAGGAAAACACAGCTAGAATTAGTATCAGAGCAGTAAAGGCAGACTAAAACATATTTTTCAGATTAAGAACTTGTGTGTGTATTTATACATCTGAAAAAGGCATGTTGTTAGATTAATATATAGATATGGGCAAATGGGGAAACAAGACTTTGGAATGTCAGTGTCCCTGGCTTACCTTTTCTTTTTTTAAACATCTTTATTGGAGTATAATTGCTTTACAATGGTATGTTAGTTTCCGTTTTATAACAAAGTGAATCAGTCCCTGGCTTATCTTGATACGTCCAGGCTTCAAGATCTTGAGTCATCTCAGCTTTACCTCTCTTGATTGAAGTTTACTCACTTACAAAACACAAATAATAACACGACCTATCTCAAAGGTTCTCACAGGATCAAATGTAATCATGTACAATAAATGGTAGCTATTATATAATGCAAAATGGCGCCAGATTTTCAGAACTCGTGCCTAACAGGAAGAAGAATGCTTAAGGTGAGCTCCATGGGGACTTGAGGGGTGAGATCCAGAGTACTAGCTAATTTGTAAGGCTTGGAACTCCAAAGTTTAATATAGAACAGCTTATTCAGGAAAAGCAAAATGATTCATTTCACTCAGTAATGAATTCCTTTATGCACAGTCTATGCTTTCCCACAACCCAACATTAACTGCACACTGTGCTAGAGCTTGCAGGTTTTGTGTGACATCATCATTATTTATGAAGCAGGATAATTGCTGTTGTTGTTTTATTATTTTATTTTTTAATAATACTTTTAATATTTCTACCAAAAAAGTTCATTACACAACTAGCAACAATTTAAGGGTGAAAAAAGACCAGAGAAAAGGTTACTCATCTTTTCTCATTACCAGATTATATCTTATAGTTTACAAATGTCACTCTTCTTGATCAATACAAAATACCTCCACAATCAGTAGAACTGTTGCTATTCTACTTTTTTATAATTCTATAGGCATTTGGCTTATGTTCAACCCTCTATTCCCAGAGCATCCCATTTCCAGGAGGAAGGATAAGATAAAGCCAAGAATAAAGGGCTTCTGGCTAAGAATAAATTTAGTGCTCCTTGAGGGCTGCTGGAAATCAAGCAGAGTGATGTCCCCTGCACTTTAAAATTGCTGCACATGATGACTTTGCACCTCACAGACTCTAGACCTGGTGGTCTTGCTGGATATTGCATACAAATCTGTTCTTTGATGTTTTTGTGGAAATCCTGGCTAAGACCCACTGCCTGTCTAGTTCTATATTATCTGCTAGAAGCCACTGGGTAACTGAATGCACACACTTCTAGCCAAGCTGGGTCCCGTGAATCACTCTCTCCCCTATGACACGCTATCAGTTATAACATTGGTAACAGTAAGTCCCAAACTATGGTGAGAGGGCTTGCATCTGTCTTGCTGGCCACAAAGAGACCTGGCCTAAATGTCTAACAGAGACCCATTGCTAAAGGTCTATGAATGGAGTGAAATGGTCATCACTACAGCTGTTCTGAAACAGAGAAACTTGTTGGCCCTTGGAGATTTTGAAATGAAATCCTTATAACCAACTAAATTTATTCTCAGGCATATTTTACATTTCTTGATAGAGCTAAAGTAAGTGTGAAATATCAAGAAAGTACTCTGATTTTAAAAGAAACAATTGCATAGCAGAATTCTCATTCTTTATCGCAGAGTTTTCAATACCAAAAAAGCATGACCTGAAACACCATTAGTTTGAAAGAGAAGAACTTTTTTTTTTGTAGCCAGCTTAAAGGATTTGTGTTCTATACAAGAGATATGTTATATTCTGTTGGTGTCTGCATAATAAAAATAACTCTTTGGGAAAAAAAAAAAAGATGACTGTGTACAGTCATGGGAATTAGAAGCCTCACAACAAAATGGGATTTCACAAAGGGTATTGTTCCAACTATGGATACGGCTACATCTGTTTTCAGTAAAAAAAAAAAAAAATCGTTTTTCAGTAAAAATTTAAATTTTGTTATTTAGTAGACAGACAAAACTGTTGCAATCCAATCTTTATATATATGTAAGATACCTCCAAGAGGCAATATCATGCAGGGGTTAAGTACACAGACTCCATCATCATGTAGACCTGTGTTGAACTCCTTTTTATGAACCTTTAACAGATATACAGTGGTGAGCAAGTTAAACTAAGCCTCAATTTCCTCACTTGTAAAATAGGTATAATAGAACCTACCTCTTTTGGGGCTGCTGTGAAGGTTAAATTAGATAATATATGTGTCTGCTGAGAACAGAATGCCTGGTACAAGATAAGCATTATTAAGTGCAGACCTATTTTTATATTCTAAGAACAGCTTTTTTTCCCTCACCTAAAATAAAAAAGCTCCCTAGAAACTATTATTACAAAATTTCCTTTAAAAATATTCTATGCAATAATCACAGTTTTATTGGCAGTGTTCTTTCTAGAAACAGAACAGGAAGACTTTGCTGTTGCTTTTTGCAATGAATTGGGATGAGACCTTATTTCTCTCAGCATCCCTGTCTTCTCCTCAGTATAGTCTGTCTTGTGTCCCCTGATCCAAAGTAATAAATGCCATCATTGATAAGAATCATACTTTAAATAACATAAAAATGTTATAAACATTTAAATGAGAATTTATATACAAAATAATAAAGGAGATGTGTCAAAGAAATCAGGGTTCCAGAGAGTTCATTTTTACTTGTTTTCGAGTACTTCCATAAAGTAATCTGCCTTAAATTAAGAACTCCTAAAACAATCTTCCTTAAATTCTGAGAAAAAGGCAGACTAAAACCTTCGCCTTCCCCCAATCTCTATTTAAATATGGGAATGAGCTATTTACAACAAGAATAGAAGTAAAGTTTGTCTAGGAGCACTGTCGCTGCCAGAGAAAGACCCCTAATGAGAAATGGCGGATTTTGCTGTGGCAGCTGTGTCTATGTACAGACCTACTTATTCTGAAATCATGCAGACTCATCTTAATAGGGGTCTAAGCATGATGATCAGATAGGGGGAAATTCACACATTTTACTTGGGTTCCTGTTTACTAAAAAAGCACACCCGGTCATTTGGTTTAACTAGATTGAAATTACATGCTAGACTATCATACTGAAATTTCCATATATGTTAACTGGGTTTCTTTGTCTACTAAATATGATTTATATCTTATATATCAGCTGTCTTTAAAGTTCAAAGATGGGGATCTCTGGGATACTAGTATATGGGAAAAGTATATTCAAAGGGAGGGAGGCAGAGAGCAAAGGTAAACCAAGTCTATTTAACTAATTTTGACTTGAGGCCAGCCCTGAGGTTAGAATTAAAAGGAATCAGACAACAGGCACAAGTGACAGAATCCACCAAGTTGCCCTTTACATGTACAGAGAATAAACCTCCACAGGGTGAGCTGAAGAATTCTGACAGAATCCACCCCTCTCATAAATGTCCCCTCAGAGCGAGTCTGTGAGTGGCACTGAAAATTCCTGCAGTATTTGTTCCTAGGCGTTAAATCTTTGAAAGTCCTCACTCAAATGCCATGGGGCAGCAGGGAGATTATAACACATTAAGACCTTGTCAATTATTATTATCTTCATTTGAAGTAAACTAAAAGAACAGATATACGGCCAGCTAAAGAGTTCTGAGGGATGAGACAAAATGGTAAAAGAAGAACAACATTTATGAAAGGCTGTCTACATGCCAGGCCATTTACATGAAATGATTTCATAGCAGGGACTGTTAGTATGAAGTAAGGACTATTATTATCCTCATTTCACAAATAAATAAATAGATGCTCAGAAAAGTTAAGTAATCTACTCAAGATCACATAGCTAATAATGGGCAGAGCAAGGATTTGAATTTGGGGCAAACTCAAGAGAATGAGTTTTTACTACTATCCTAGCATTTGGAATAAGCACATTTAGATTTCAGGAGAGGGCCCAAGAAAATTCCAGTGTGGAAAAACATTTTCCAAAGAGTAAAGACCAAAAGGGACATCCAGACCACTACTGGGCACCATGTGTCTGTGGGATTAGAGCACTGAAGGATAAGCAAGTCAGTCTACTATAGTTTGTAACTCCTAGGGAAGGAAGCAGATTCAAGAAGAAAGACCAGTCTATTATCTCACAGTTGGCATGTTGAGTAAAATCAAAAGTAAGACTTTCAACCTTTCACTAGTTCTGTGATTCAGACTATTAATCCTCCCCAACAGTCATATTCTGTCATATCTAAAAGAACAAGAAAATATGAAAAAGATTATTTAGGTAAATATTTTGAATGGATATAGCTGAGAATGAACTATCATATATAAACCCCATTGTTCTATAACCTTACCTAAATCATAACTTTTATCTTCATTTAAATTTTATTTGGCTATTATATATTCCAATATATTATATATATTAAATTTGGCCATTATATATTCTCTATTCAAAAAACTTCTTTTTAAGAAAGCAAAATACTGGATGCAGGACAGGTCATCTTCTTGGCTAGTCTTGAAACAGATATTGAATAAAACTAGTACATATTTTGTAGAGTCCAAAGAATTTACTTTTTAACGTACTTTTTGATAATAGTAACCTCACTCTTAAAATTCACAATAAAATTCTAAACACCAATTTACATATTCATAACCCCTAGTTGACTGAAATTTGACACTTTTAAACGCAAGTCATTGGTAGCTCATGAAGCTACAGTAAAGCTTCTCTGTTTTATAGAAATATCAAGATACATTTGCTCATACATAATAAAAAATACATTTCAACAATATAAAAATGGAGAGGCCATCAGTGAATTTCATTTGACTGCATTAGGCTCTCTTAGTCAGTCTAGTGTACTAACACTGTATATCAAAATGTTATATGCAAACAAAAAAAAAAACAAGCAATCCAATTAAAAACTGGGCAGAGGATCTGAATAGACATTTTTCACAGAGGACATACAGATGGCCAACAGGCACATGAAAAGATGTTCAACATCACTAATTAGTAGGGAAATGAGAACCAAAACCAATATGAGATATTACCTTATACTGGTTAGAACGGCTATTATCACAAAGACAAGAAATAGCAAGTGTTAGAAAGGATGTGGAGAAAAGGGAACCCTCATACACTGTTGGTGGGAATGCAAATTGGTGTGGCCACTATGGAAAACAGTATGAAGATTCCTCAAAAAATTAGGAATAGAACTACCATGTGATCCAGCAGTCCCACTTCTGGGTATTTATCCAAGGAAAATAAAAACACTGATTCAAAAAGATATATGCACCCCTAAGTTCATTGCAGCATAACTTACAATAGCCAAGATATGGAAATAAATGTCCATTGATGGATGAATGGATATAGAAGATGCAGTATGTATATGTATATATATATGAATATGTACATATATATGAATATATATGCATATATACATGTATATACACACACACAATGGAATATTGGCCATAAAAAAGAATGAAATCTCATCATTTGTGACAACATGGATGAATGTGCAGGGTATTATGCTAAGTGAAATAAGGCAGCAGGAAAAAGACATCCTATGATTTTACTCATATGTGGAACATTAAAAAACAAAAGAAATAAACAAACAAAGCAAAAACTCATAGATACAGAGAGCATATAGGTAGTTACCAGAGGGGAAGAGGGTTGAGGGGTAGACAAAAGGGGTGAAGGGGTTCAACTGTATGGTGACGGATGGTAACTAGACTTTTGGGGGGCGATTACTTTGTGTAATACAGATGGTGAATTAAAATGTTGTACACCTGAAACTTACATAATAAAAAAAGTTATATTGCTTGGTAGAAGGTATGTGTGTAAGGCATTTTTTTTCTATATATCAGATCATAAACAATTACATTAAAAGCTGTCTACGTTATAGAAGAATATCATATCTATTATCCTTTCATTTTTTCTTCAATTCTCTCACTCTAGCAAATTTATATTTTATAAAGAATACTGATACACGGATATGCATGAAGACACAAATTCCTCCACAGCATAATCACATTGAAAACAGAAGGAGTAAGGATTAAAAATATTTGTATTTAATACCAAATATGTATTTTTTAATGTATCTATTACGTGAGGCATATTATAGATTTATAATCTGTCATTTGCATTGTTTCTCCTTTAAACACAAATATTTCTTAGAGCTTACTCCTAAGATTTATATTACATATTACTATAATTTGCAATTATAGGTTAAAGGTTATATGCAATTTTTAATATGTAAGCCTATCGTTTTAAAAAACCACCCCAAATTATATCTACACAGAGACATTTTTCCCTTCTGTTAACTATGGATGTATGGTAGAAAAAGACATTTGAGGGTTGCTTTCTCACAATAATTGTCTTCGCTGGCCTTTTTATTTTATGTGAATCCAAACTGCACTACGTCTCAATAATGCTGCAAACAGAAATGACTTTTTCTTTTTTTTTTTTTTTGGCTGCACGGCATGTGGGATCTTAGTTCCCTGACCAGTGATAGAACCTGCACCCCCTGCAGTGGAAGCACGGAGTCTTAACCATCGGACCGCTAGGGAAGTCCCCAGCAATGACTTTAAACTGATGTTTTAAAGCAATGTAGCCATATTAGCTTCTTAAGATTCTTTTTTTTATATACTACACTTTTGATAGTTATGAGCAATACAGCTATGGGATACCTAACATATATATATATATATATATATATATATATATATATATATATATATATAATTAATATCAGTCCTAAGATTTCTGATTAAAAATTAAATGTATTCTTTATGTTACTTTAATACCACTCACAATTACTTGCTGGATATGTTCATCTCTACTTCATTCACTCACTCATTCAACAAATATCACTGGTGCTAATTATTGTTGGGTTTTGTATTAGTTCCAGGAAAACAAAAGATGATATGACGTGATCACTGAGAGGCTTAGAGTCTTCATAATACAGCGACTAGCAGCCTCCATTTTCTAGTCTTATAGTGAAATAAGGAATAAGTAAAGTTTGTTAACAGGAAAATCCAATTAAATTGAAATATTTACATTTCTACTTGGTAATATCTTCCAAAGAGCTACTTAGAAATAACATAAGATTTTTACCACAATTTAATTTCATTTAAAATCCATCCATTTTACTTAGTGATTCAAACCACCCCATTTCCATCCTATCTTAATTGTAGACTGTATATCAAATGATAAATATAACCAGGAAGGAATCTAATCCAAGATTTTCTATAAAGGCCACTATAATCCAGTTAGGGAATAGTTCAACACATTAATTATGAACAAAAGTGCCCCAAGCCATCTGGCATCCTCAGTTAGCCTTAGAGAGTGCTAGGGAAAAAAACTAGATGATACTGTACTGAATTCAAGTTTACTAATAATCAAATTCTAAATTCTTCAGATTTTAAGCTCTTTTAGTTTTCACTCTTAAAAAAATACGTATTTGATGTCATACTTACTACAAGCTTTTACTCCTAGTTGTACATTTATATATACTTTGCTTTATTGTTATAGCAATGCTATTTTATAGACTTATGTGGAAAACACAAATAGGTAGGATTGAATGGAAATTGATAGCCCATGCAGTATAACACTGCTCTTTTGTGGCTGTTTCATCTCCATCATAGTCCAAATACTATTTTCAGAATGATGCACTTAAAAAACTTGTAGTGACAGAGGTCTTACTCCATTCCAGAGTGTCAGCTCCTGACACTTATGGTTTTGTACACACAGGTCTTATGTCTAAAGTGCTCTTCCCTTGGTTTGTCATCGAGCCAAAGGATACTTGTCACTCTGGATCAGCATCAATGTCACTGCTTTAGAGCAATTTCCCCTGCCACTCAGTCTATATCAGGTATCTCTACCTGATGCTTTTCTTTCTCTCCATCTTTGCACTTTTCACAATTTATTATTTTGTCTTCTTTAATGATTGATGTCTATCATATTTAATCATCACAACAGCCCTAAGAAGTACTAGGTACTTTTATTTTCCACATTTTACAGATAAGGACACTCGCTGCTCATTGTTAAATGCTAAACACCTATCATGTGCCTGGCTCATATTTATATACAGTTAACAGTCATTGAAAATATCGATTGAACCAACCTAGAGTTGAAATTTGACTCTCTGGACATGATGGGGAAAGTGAGGCAGAGAGAACTAGGTTTGAAACCTGCCTGAATATATAATCCTGATATAGACAGAGACATATATACACTCTAAGCCTCATTTTTTCATCAGTGAAATGAGTATAACACCTGCTCCACAGAATTATTGTTAGGATTGAATGAGTTCACTAATGAGGTAATCAAAATAACCTAACCCTAATAAGCCCTCCTAATTTGTGTTCATTTACCCTAATTCCAGCCCATGGATGTTTAAGGACATATCTCATTTCTCCTTCGAATGATAGCCTTTCAAATAAAATATCTTGTCCTTTATTCCTCCAGTTAATTAGCTTGTGTTTCTTAAATTGTCCTTTTATGCACTGACTTATCAGTTTATTCAGCAAATATTTATTGGGTACCTACTATTTAAAAGATATAATTACTCATAAATCCTGGTTATCATGGAGCACACAACTAAACAGGAAGCCAAATTATACCATCAGTCACTCAAGATCAGGGTCACTCAGAAGACTTGTTAAAGCACAGACTGCTGGGAGTTATTCCTGGACTTTCTGATGCAGTACGTCTGGGGTGGGCTCTGAGAATTTTCATCTCGAACAAGTTCTCCAAATATGCTGATGTTGCTGGTTCAGCGATCACACTTTGAGAACCAATGAACTAGAATATAGTGATATTTGCCATGGAGAAGTAGAAAATCTGTGAAGGAAGAAATTACTTAAAAAAAAAAAAAAATCCCAAAAGTTTGATGGAGAAAATGGCATGAGCTCTGGCCTTAAGGGATGGAAAAGGATTTGAATGAGGTTTCATGATTTCTACCTTTTGGGTGCAAATGATCATATTTGAATGAATATGACAGCAGATGTTTTGATAATCCAAGAATGTAAACAAATTGAAGAGAAAGTATAAAATTCTGTTCAGTGGAAATAAGTGGCAACTATTATATCAAAAGAACCCATGATATAGATTTATCAGTAGAAACTGATATATACCAGTATGAAGAAAACCTATTAAAGAAATTTTGAATCTATAACTAATATTGCATGAATTAAAGAGTTAAATGAGACAATCTACATTATGGTACCATGCTGACTCCGGCCTAAGGGACCAAGTGTATTTGCTATTACATCATAGATGTTTTCTTGTTTTTAATTCCAGAAATTTCCTATTCTACAAAATGCATATTTTCTCTGAAGCATTACTGGTAAGTTGATAAAGAAATAGCTGGTTACAGGTTAAAACAGAGTGGGAATTCATAAGCCCTTTTACATTATCCTTCACTGAAAGAAAAAAATTACTCAAAATATATAAATAAAAACATTGCACACATGTAACACAGCATGCTACTTTGAGGAACGGCTGAAGCTTAATGCACCCAATGTGTTATTCCCAAGTAGGGCAAATGCAGTTTCTGAGTCAGCTACAACTTCAAAGGTAAAATCTGAAGGAAAATCTGAAATTTCTTAGCTAAAAGGAACTGACATCAGAAGTATAATCAATGAACTGCACTGATGGAAAATACCATCCATGAATAATTAATAAAAGTATAATGTGTCAAATTCATGTTCCAATTCTGTAATTACAGACATGATTGATTAAGCAGTTCTTTATGAACTGGCATACCTAGTGGTGTGCCAGAGTGGACTCTAACAGATTTAGCAACTCTGCATTCAGACATCATGTTGGTAATCTGAAATTAGTGATGATAGGAGTATTCACACCATGAAAATTTGCAAAGACTACAAGCAAGGGATCTCTTTTTCTTCTTCTTTTTCAGAGCTGATTGTTAAACATTTGCCATTTTCAATTCTGAGTTCCTGCTTCTTGAGGCTAATGTACTAAAACTCTGATTATTTGCACATCATTAGAAGATGAGGGCTTCCCTAGTGGCGCAGTGGTTGAGAGTCCGCCTGCCGACGCAGGGGACACAGGTTCGTGCCCCGGTCCGGGAAGATCCCACATGCCGCGGAGCGGCTGGGCCCATGAGCCATGTCCGCTGAGCCTGCGCATCCAGAGCCTGTGCTCCGCAGCGGGAGAGGCCACAACAGTGAGAGGCCCGCGTACCACAAAAAAAAAAAAAAAGAAGATGAAAAGAAAGTTAAATATTTGAATTTCCTATGCTAAGAAGAAGAATTAGTATTATTTTTTTTAATGTTTACAGTGCCTTTAAATGAGTGCTAAATGTTTCACATTCAGTTCCTCCTCACAAGTACCCTTTGAGGAAGGTATTAAGTTACATTTTATAGGGAGCGAAACACAGATTCATTGAGGTAAAATAACTTGCCCAAGACTTATTCTTGACTAGTATACATTACTGTCTCCCTAAGTCAAAAACATACTTGAGAGATTCTTCTGTCCTCTTTAGTCTTGGAAACAAGGATAACTGAACCTAAGTTATCCATTTTGAACAATATAAAATAATGTAATTAAAAAAGGGAGTGTTACGGTTGTGTTAGTTTAAACACAGGGGAAATATTCTCAATAGTAACAGATTTTATGAAATTCAGTTCTCTCCAATTTTTAGGACATGAAGCTTGACCTTACATAGTTCATGTAATGAAGCCTCAAGAAATATTTGATTATTTTTTAAAGGTTCCTTCGAATTTAGCAATTCTGTGTGTTTTTATGGTTGGGTGTTTTTAAAAAGGAATATATTTGGTATGATGAATTGATGAAAGACATTTGTCATTCATGGTAAAAGTTTATTAAACTCAGTTTCATTTTAGTCACAGGCAAAGCATTATAAGATATGAGAAGCTAAATATCTTTACTCAAAATGTTCCTAATATCTTTTGCTTTCCTTAGGGCAAAGTTTAGCTCAACAAATTATCCCTTGAGCATAACGGGATACGCTTCCACATTGATGGAAGATTTATATACAGTTTTGAGAATGTCTCTATTACTACCATCTAATAATATTATTGGAATCTTAAATATACCAAGTGCCCTTCAAATTTTCATCTTTAAAGAGTTGAAAATTTATAAATGTATACACATACATACATGCGCGCGCACACACACACACACACAGTGCTCACGTCTAAGGATCTTAATAGAAAGTCTGCACAGTCTAAATAATACCATGTTAGATCAAACAAGCAAACAGGTTTTTAAACCTTTGGCTTATTAAATTTCAACAGAGGATTTTAAATATTAAATAAATAAAAAGTTCATCTAGAGGGAAAACAGGTAGATAATTTTCAGAATTAACTAGATGCTTAATAATTATTTTCTTAAAATTTTTCAGAAGCTCTAATAGCTTATTATCCATTTTCATTTTCTATGAGAAGATAATTCTAGATTGAAGGGAATTTGATACAGATTTGTCTGTGTGTGTTATACATTTTTGCATGTGGATGGGTATGTGTATGGATTCCCTAAAATATACTGTAAAGTTTTGGTGTTGGGGAGCAAGCAAGATTCCATTAATAATTATTTGCTAAATGAATGAAACACTTACTATGTGCTGGCCCAGGGCTAGGCACTGGGGAACATCTGCAAGGTTTCTGCCTACACGGAACTAAGAGTCTGGTAGACTAAAGAGGTTCTTCAATACCCACGTCTTCATTTAATCTTTTGAACTAAAATTCTGCTAATAAATTAAGAAAACATATTTGATACATAGACCTTGGCTTGGAGATGTCCAACTAAATACCAAAGAATTCAATCATTCCCACAGACCGTGTTTGTAAAATAGTGTGTGGCATTCCACAAATAGGATGACCTTACAAGAAATATATACACACATACAGATCTTGAACAGAAGATAGGGCCAATTTTCAAAACGGCATACTACAAAGAAATAAGAACTATTTTTCTTTCATACTAGTAGCTCAACCTCAAGCTTTTCAAAAGAGACATAATATTTCCTGTGTGTCATCTCAGTTGCCTGATTATAAAATACTGTATTTCCAACTTGTTTTCTTATTAAATTTTATCTTCAGAGTAGATTTCTTATTCCAAAACATATTTTAAACATTATATGGTTTACGACTCTTTCATCAAAAAAAAAATCTTTAAACCCAAATACATCTTCTCTAACTCTGCTAAATAGTACTAGGAAGAAGCAGCAGCATGTAGCTTAAGTGGAATGTTATGTGAGGTCTGGAGAATTAAGCAGTTTGGAATAGGCGATGCAATTTTATTACATGGAAGTGACTCATTCTTTCACCACCGAGTGTGATTTCTGAAATTGTTATCTGGAAGCAAATGTGTGAGGTAAACAGTCTTTTAAAAAACATAAGTAATGGGCTTCCCTGGTGGCGCAGTGGTTGAGAGTCCGCCTGCTCGATGCAGGGGACACGGGTTCGTGACCCGGTCCAGGAAGATCCCACATGCTGCAGAGCAGCTAGGCCCGTGAGCCATGGCCGCTGAGACTGTGCGTCCGGAGCCTGTGCTCCACAACGGGAGAGGCCACAACAGTGAGAGGCCCGCGTACTGCAAAAAAATAAATAAATAAAATAAAATAAAAAATAGAAAACATAAATAATAGCTCATCATCCTTTGTTCATCCTGGATAATAAATAAATGTAAAACACTGACTTAAAGATATTTTTCTGCATTAGTGATAAAGACACATTAACAATATAGTCTGAAATGTAAAAAATGATTCATGAAATTAATTAGAAAGTTCCTAGGAGGAAACACAACATCCAGTATATAATAATTTCTGTCCCATATAATTAGTTTGGTATTAATGAAGCCAACATGCAGGGAATATGTACTGTGTGTAGGCACTATGGTTAAAGAACTGGGGTTATAGAGAACACAAGTAGTTCCTGACCTTAAGTTACTGAGAAAGAGCGAAATATGTTAATGTCTATCCCCTAAAATTCATTCCCTCCTTCATTTTACTAAGAGAACCACCCTCACCAATTTTTGACTAGACAAATGGCTACCTTTGTAGAGATTACTTTTTTCTAGCTTTTCTTGTAGCTACATTCTGGACAAGAGGATGAGAGCAGGTGAAGGGTGTAACTTCCCTTTGAGGATGAAGCTCCTTGCCCTGTCATTCCTGTCCCCCCCCATCCCAGACGTGGGAACACCTAGTAGTCCCTGGTGAGGACTCAGCTTCAGCTCTCTAGATAATGATCACACCTGGGTGATAGCAGAGCAACAAGATGGAAGAAACCTGGGTGCCCGAATAATCACATGGAGTATAGCTGCTCCCAGCTTCCTCCACTGACCTCAAGGATATTACATCAAAGAGAAATAAACTTACATTTTATTTGAACCATTGTATTTTGAGGGCTTTTTTTTTTTTTTTTTGCTGTACGCAGGCTTCTCACGGTTGTGGCCTCTCCCGTTGCGGAGCACAGGCTCTGGACACGCAGGCTCAGCGGCCATGGCTCATGGGCCTAGCCGCTCCACGGCACGTGGGATCTTCCCGAACCGGGGCACAGACCCGTGTCCCCTGCATCGGCAGGCGGACTCCCAACGACTGTGCCACCAGGGAAGCCCTGAGGGCTTTTTTGATACTGCAACTTAGTAAATCCCTAATACAATAAATAAGCAAACACGAGACATCTGCTGACAGTCTTGCTCCTCAGCTAGTCTTCCTAATTTCTGTAAAAGACAAACTCCATTGTTCTATAGTCGTTCAGGCCCAAAATTCGGAATCCTTCACTCTTTAGCTCACATACAATTTCCAGTCCAACCCATTATCAGATACTATTGGCGGAACTGTCAAAACAGCTCCTAAATTTGACCATTTCTTACCATCTCCACTTGTACCCCTTTAGTCCAAGTCATCATTATCCCCCTTCTTAACTATTTCAACAGCCTCCTAACTGATATCCCAGCTTCCTTTTGCTACTAGAGAGTTTGTCATAGCTGCAAAAAAGCTCTAAGGTAAAGCATGTTGTTCTTTTGTTCAAACCCTTCTAGGAATTCCCACTGTAATTAAAAGCAAAAAAAGAATATATTTATATATATTTATAAATATATATATATATATATATTTATAAATATAAATATATATATTTATAAATATAAATATATATATTTTTATATATTTATAAATATAAATATATATATTTATATATATTTATGTATATATAAAGCCCTTACCATGGCTACAATGCCGTTGAAACTCTTCTATCATTGCTTTTTTTACCTAACTCCTTCACCTGCACCCCTGTGACCATTTACCCCACTCCAGTCACACTGGCTTCCATACTATTCTTTGAACATGTCAACCACAACCCCATCTCACGGCTTGACACATTTTTATTCCTTTTGCCTAAAATGTTCTTCCTTCAGATATTAGCATGGCCCACCATCACCTCATTCATGTCTCTGCTTCTGCTTAATGTTCAACTTATAGAGTCCTTCCGTGACTACCGTGCAAAATATACCAATCCTTCCCCATCCTGCATGTCACTCTCTGTCCCCTTACCACACTTTGGTTTTCATAGCACTTATCGGTACCTGATCTCTATATATAGCTCTCACACACAGACACACACACATACACAGACACACACTATATATATAATGTGTGCATGTATATATATATATATATATATATATATATATAAAATATATATATATGTCTGTACTCGACACATACACATTATACATAGTATTTGTTTGTTGTGTATCTCCCCCATTAGGATAAAAGCACTAGAGAAATTTTGTATCCTTTGGTCTCTACTATAACCTAAACACTTGGAACAATGTCTGGCACATAATACATGTAAAATAAGTATTTCCTGAATGAATAAATTGGATGAATGAACAAAACACAGCCTGACCAATGTTCTTGTATAGAGGGACCCAGAAGATGTTTTAGGAACTTCAGAAAAGAGAATCCAGCCCAGTTAGGAGGTGTCAGAGAAGGCTTCTTAGCAGAGCCAACATCTACACTGACTATGAAGAGCAGTAATATTTCAGTGTATATACTCCAGTCAGAGGAAAACAGGGAATCTAACAGGGAAGCAGAAGCAGATCAATAAGCAGTGGTGCACCCCAGGTGCCAGACACAGGAATTGATGCTTGATATATACTATATTACTTGACAAATGAGGCAACGATGACTAGAAAAGTTTAGAGAATTTCCCCAAGGTTACTGAGCTAGTTAGATTACTGAGGTTACTGAGCTAGTTAGGTGGCAAAATCAAGATTGAAGTTCGCATCTGCTAAGTTCCAAAACCCAGCTCTCTTCATTACACTGTATAGTCATCTGCCAGAAGGAGTTTGGCTTTTTACCATGGGAAGGCACTGGAAAACATCAAACAGGGAGATGACATAAACATATTTGTCTTTGAGTAAGAGCTTGCTTATGGTAGCGTAGAGAACGTATGAAAGTGAAATAAGCCTAGAGACAGAAAGACCTAGAGTAATTGCTGGAAAATTTCAGAAGAAGTTATAATAGTCCTCAACCAGAGCAGTAGCAAACAGGGACACAGGATAGTGATAAGCTGAAAGACTGAAGAGGATCCGCAGATCAACAGATGTGAAGCCTGGAACCACTCCTGGGTATCATCCATGAATTTGGGGAGTAGAGCAGCTAAAGTACAGAGAGGATTATTTCAATATGGTCACATGCTGCTTAAGGGATGAATCTGGATTAAACTCCTAGAATTTATAGCTTTTAGTCCAGTGGTCATTTCTCTACAAGACAACTGAGACCAAATGGCCAAAGCTTAAAACATAAAGCACAAGAGACAGAAACCTACTTCAGTCATCTGGTTATGCCAAGAATAGTCTGTGCTTTGTGAGAACAGGAAACGAAATGTACTGTTGTATAAAACACTGAACTATAACTTGCATAAAGAACAAATATTAAAATTAATTTCTCATCACAATATAATGTCATGTGTGTTCACAGTTGGAATAAGTCTTTCATCTCCCAATGTTTCTTGTCTCATAAAAGCTGCTTTGCGGAGTAGAAAGAAGAACATTGTCTTTCCAAGAACAATAAATGAAAGCAGCATCTTTTTTTAACTCACCCCAAGAAAATGCTTGGTGGTGAGATATCAAAAACAAGCAAATGCACTAGCAAATGAAAAAGCTCTTTGCAAAATGTATCACAAGAGAGATAAGTAGAGATTTCAAACATTTACTTAGCAACGAGTATTTTAAAAGAGATAACCAAGCAATAAGCTGACAGTTTAGGTTTACCTGTGCATTGAGAGTATTACACTGGGACCACATGTAAAATAATGCACTCTCTTTTTACATCTGAGAGCATTTAAGGTACCAGACGAGTTGTTCCGAGCCTTCAGAATACAAAATGTTGCATCTTCAAGGATGTTTTTAAGTGAGAAATAAGCACAGGGTAAAGCCACTTTCTTCTCCAAAAATGCTGATTGGATTAAAAAATTTTGATTCTTTTATTCCTTTAGAACTATATTTAAATTCTAATTACAAAAAAAAAATAAATCAGTATCCTACTACACTAAATCAGGATAATCACTGGGGAACTCAATTCGATTCCCAAATCTTAAACGTTAGAAAGTGTGCAAACAGAACCCACAAAATGCCTCAAGAATACCTTTCAAAACTGTGAAATGGAATGTAATTAACAGGATAATAAGCACTTCAATGGAACTTAACTCACCCACTGTTGATACGTATTGGCTATTTGCTCTAGATTTAAATGCCAGCCCTTACAGAAAATTTTGTTTCTAATGTACCAAGACTTTATTTAAAAAAACATTTGTTTTGTAATATGGTCCTATTTCTGTGCTATTGGAAGGCTGGGGAGTTGATATCTGATATTTTGAACCTTAAACTAATCCTCGATTGTTTTCTGAAACAAACATCCAATTGGTCATATTTCTCTTCAGGTCATATAGCTTAAGGCAGTGGTTCTCAAACTTTTATCCTCAAAACCTCTTTGCATTATGAAAAATTACTGAAAACCTCAAAAAGCTTTTGCTTACATGGGCTGCATTTATCGATATTTATTCCATTAAACCTTAAAACTGAGAATTTTTGTAAATAGTCATTCTCTTGAAAGTAATAAACTTATTACACTTTAAAATATATATTTTTTAAAAATTAACTACATTTTAAAAACAAAAAATTTAATAGGAGCCATCCCACTGTTTTATACTTTTTGGAAATCTAATGATGTCTGGCTCAATAGAAGACAGCTGCATTTTCTGCTTCTGTATTCAACCTGCTGCTACATCACATATCGTGTGGCTTCTACAAAACTCTACCGTACACTCATGAGAGAATGAGACGGAAGACAAATAACATGTTCATGTTATTATGAAAATAGTTTTGACCTCAAGGAGCCCCTAAAAGGGTCCACAGACTACACTTTGAGAATTGCTGCATTAAGGATACTAGTTTGCACAAAGTAGGAAGAAATTTTCAGTTTTCTGTGAGGATTTTTCATGGATAATTTTAAAATATTTATGAACGTTTATATCTATGATTTACCTACTTAATCTGCAGCATGTAAAACAACTATAATTATAAGAGAACTACTTTCATCAATCTTCCTCCTATGCTTGGTTTAGTTATAATTCTTCTCCCTCCTCAATCTGACCTCTTAATTGAGCTTTCAGACGTGTATCCACTGTCATCAACTTGAAATCTCCAGTGGGATGTCTAACAGGCACCTTAACTTCACCTTGTCACAACAGAATTCTTGATTTACTTTCTTAAACATGAACACCTCTCACTTTTTCCCATCTTGGAAAATGGCACCACCATTCACCCAACTATTTAAATCAAAAACCTAAAAGTCATTCCTAATTTCTCTTTCTTTCTCACCCATATCACAACTGTGAGCTATAGAATATACCACACTTCCCGCATCTCCCACACTGCCATCCGAGCCCAAGCCAACATCATATTTTGCTTGGATTACTCCTATAGCCCCCCAAATGGTACCCCTGTTGCTCCCACCACTTTACAACACATTTTTTCCAACCTCTGATTATTAGTGCCATCCATTTTTTTTTTTTTTTACCTATTAAACATAAATCAAACCAGGTCCCATCTCAACCTAAACCCCTAAATCTCTTGGAATAAAAAATCAACTACTTATTGGGTACCACATGTGACCTTGCCTCTGCCAACCTTTCCAACCTTAACTCATGCCACTGCCGTCTTTCTGTCTCTAACATTTCCCCACCTTGTAGCTTTACTACTTGCCATTGTCTGACCTCATCTGGAATCCTGTATCCACACTTTTGCGTCTGGCTCCTTCTTGTCATTCAGGTCTCAACTCAAATGTTACCCTCACAGGGAAACATTCCCTGAGCCACCCAATCATTACGACACCCACCTTCATGATTCTCTCTTACATCATCCTGTTGTATCTAATGTATTCATAGCACTGAATGTATTTGCTTGCCTCCATGCTTTTTCTTTGTCCTTTTCCCCTATTACCATCATCAGGATGGAAGCTCTAGAAGAGAAGGGGCCGTGTATGTCTTGTTCACTATTACATCCTCAGTGCCCACTGAGATATAGTCAGCATCGAGGAGGTGGTTTTTAGGAATCGAAATTGAGAAATGAATAATCAAATAAATGAATTAGTAAATCATAGTAAGGAAACTATTGAAGAACTTCATTGAAAACTTTCTTTGCTATTCTCAATTATTGAGGGAAATACAAAGAATTTCATATATTCATGAACTACATTCAGTTAAATCCAAGCTCTGCTTTATCTATAACACCCTGTCTACTTTTGTAGAAACACACCATATGGAGGGAGAGAAAGTATGGTAGTTCAGCAATGCCTGCTATGTATATATGTAACCTAATTCTCAACACAAAGAAAAATCTGCTGAAACATTTTTCCTACTTCATATGCCTTTGACCTTTAGAACTGATAAACTTATATAAAAATTCAAATTCATAGGATTAAATGAAATTTCAAAACCTTCTGTACAAGTCATCTTAATTTGCTTTGAAGAGAATGGTCTGCACAATGGTGCTCAAAAACCTACAAACCAAGTGTTTTTTCTTTGCAGACTAATTTTTAAATCACATGAGAGTCTTATCATCAATACTTATCATTAATCTTCTGCTTTTCTTGTAAATTTGATTTTAACCATTTATAGAATCCTATATATGATACTACCACCACCCCATCATCTCCTGGAAGATAAGCTGAACTCTGAGAATGGATAACTTCATGTAAATTCATACACATGTACATGGGCACAAAGTACAAATATGTGTGTGTGTATATTTCCAACAGGGTGAGTCAATACAAATCTTTGCACCAGAAATCTTTTAAATATGGCTTTAATTTGAGGGCATGTACCATTATTGAATGAACCATCGGAGAAAGCATAGATCTACCTTAAGAATATGCTGAGCTATTAAATATTCTAAACCATTATGAAATGCAATGTAATAAAAGAGTAATATAAAATGATGGTCTATAAACATGAGCCAAATATAAAATGTAACACTGAATTATGTTCTTATAGTCATAAAAATGAAAAAAATTGATGAGTATGTGAATGGCTTTTAATGAAAGTTATTACAATAGGCTATTAATTAAGCTCTACTGGGAATAAATGCTCATTCACTCTCTTCTTTTTACCAGTAGGGAATAAATGATCTTTTAAAGAAGCATACACGATCTTGAAGGAAATTTTTTTTTTTTTTTTTTTTTTTTTTTTTTTTTGTGGTATGCGGGCCTCTCACTGTTGTGGCCTCTCCCGTTGTGGAGCACAGGTTCCGGATGCCCAGCCTCCGGATGCGCAGGCTCAGCGGCCATGGCTCACGGGCCCAGCCGCTCTGCGGCATGTGGGATCTTCCCGGACCGGGGCACGAACCCGTGTCCCCTGCATCGGCAGGCGGACTCTCAACCACTGCGCCACAAGGGAAGCCCTTGAAGGAAAATTTTAAACACTGACTATTAATTACGATTTTATGAAAAGTTTTGGTTTCCCTCTGAAAATACACCATTGTGTATTTGTGAAATGGAAAACCACCTTTCACAAGAGTTTGGCCACCTTCACTAGACGCTTTTTCTAATATGGCTTTGCTATTGATAAATTAACAGAGTAACTTGCTTTGATATTGAAAAGTGTACAGAATAACTTAACTCTTCCTGTTAAGTTACACAAGATTGCAAAGAGCAAATAAAAAGTAAATGTTTGGGTTTAAAAGCATTAGCTCACATATATTCTTATGAATAACTGTAAGACAGTTTTGGATACGAAGAAAGCTACTTAATTTGGTAAAGTTGGGCAAATTAGGCAAAAAAAATGGTATTAAATACATCATTAATGTAAATATACTCGGTAACAAGTCCTTGATACTTTAAATATGCATGAAATGTGGATTCTCAGGAATTGATTTTAATACCATTTTAAGTCATCTATCATAATTCTAAATCTGGGCACTTCTGCAGGAGCTTTGGTACAAAAATATTTTCATTTTCATCAGAAAGGAGTTTATGGAAGGGCCTAAATATAAAATATAAAGATCATTATATAAATCTAAATCTAAATATCAAAACATAAAGATCAGACTCAGAACGCAACCTTCCAAAGGTACAGTAGTTAAATTCAGATGAAGTATGTGCAATTACAGGCTGCGTTCCTCAAATGCGGAGTCATGGGAGAATTCCAATAAGGACTTCAGAGACCCATTTCAATCTTTCCTGGAGTGGGGGTGGGTGGACTGTTGCCATGGTAGTCACGCCAGGCAGTTTCACTGTGCTGGGATGTAGCACCCATCTTCCCTGCCCTTTGAGAGTGTGCCAAAACGATTACTAACCATTCAAGGATTTTTCATTAGAGGGATGGATATTAAAAGCATTAGTCTATCTAGCCGCCCCCCCCCCCCCCCCCAAAAATCCTGCCAAAACGATTACTAACCATTCAAGGATTTTTCATTAGAGGGATGGATATTAAAAGCATTAGTCTATCTAGCCGCCCCCCCCCCCGCCACAAAAATCACTGGAAATCTTGTTAAAGTCCCTGAAGAAATACATCTGTGAGTTCTTAAAATGAGCCCTCAACAATTTTAGAATCCTGTTTATTGTTCAGCATGCAAACTACTCAACAGTTCCATGAAAGGATGGCTGAAGTAAATTTCACCTCATTAGCAAGAAATCAATGTGTTATTACACTATTGTCAAGAAGCTACTAATCCACATTTTCTTTTCATTTTTTCAGCTATGCTGTTTTTGGTTTTCATTTTCATCAAAAATATATTTTTAAACTTTCAAATTTGCCATTCTCTCAAAATTGAAGAATGGATATACTGATATTTTAGCAAAATGAGTCAGCATAGAAGGAAATCCCGTAACTGTTGTGAAGAAAAAAAGATAGTTGTACCTTTTTAACATAATCCATGATCTGTTGTACCAATTTCAGATTAATTTTTTGAAAAAAATCGATGGCTTTTCAACTACCATCTCAAAAAATAAACATAGCAAGTTTTAATTATTTTGGCTTTCCGGAGTCTTCAAAAGTAAGAAGAGCTACACTCTTCACTTTCTTTTTCACCATTAATAATTTAGAAAGAAAATGGAGAACTATACATTAGTATAACCACAACGTGATAAGGCTTATTTTACAAAATCAAACAAGGACTTCAGTAGCCAAATCAATATTAAGAATACTATCCTTCAAAATATGTCATTTTTGGGGCTTCCCTGGTGGCGCAGTGGTTGAGAGTCCGCCTGCCGATGCAGGGGATGCGGGTTCGTGCCCCGGTCCGGGAAGATCCCACATGCCGCGGAGCGGCTGGGCCCGTGAGCCATGGCCGCTGAGCCTGCGCGTCCGGAGCCTGTGCTCCGCAACGGGAGAGGTCACAACAGGGAGAGGCCCGCGTACCGCAAAAAAAAAAAAAAATATGTCATTTTTGGATAATGATGTTCTTGATCAATCTTCTTTAATTTTTCTTGAATTATACAAAGAATGTCATTACTTTATAGTGGTACATACACATACACCCTTACAAACTTTAGCCAAAAAAAATATTAATCACCTACCCCTATTCATCAGATCTGTCACTAAACGGCTTGTGATTATTTCCAAATGTAAAATCTACCCTCACAGGGAAAAGAAATCGCTATCATCAAGCATATTCAAAAACATATTTACTGCCCCCTAAGGACAACTTATACAGAATTCTTTAAATATGTTGGAAAAAAAGGACACAGAAGCAAAAATGTACTGCCTTTCCAGCTTCCTGCTTTGAAAGAGACAACTCTCCTTTAGATTACAAATGTGGATATATTCCTCAAAGATAATACCTCACCTGCCTAACCTACTACACACATGCCTTCACGGACACACACATACTCATACACACATATGTGGGCATGAGAAACAGTGCCTTCCAGGATTTCTTACAGAGATACAAAAAGCACAGACCAAGAAGAAGACTGATATATTCGACTACATTAAAATTAGTAACTTCTGTTCCTCAGAATATACTCACAAAGTAGTAAAACTACAAGCTATATAGATGGGAGAAAAATATTTGCAATGCACGTAGTTGACAAGAATTAACCTCCAAAATATGTAAAGTCAACCAACCAACAAAAAAATGGGCAGAAGACTCCAACAGACACTTAATAGAACACAAACTGCATATAAACACATGAAAAGATGCTCAACCTCATTAGTAATCAGGAGCAACATAACTGGAAACAATCCAAATATAATCAATAGCAGAAAGGATAAAGAAATTGGGTATAAAATAGTGGGAGCTAATATTGAACAGAAAAGTGAAATAGCAGAAGAATACATACAGTATTACTAGATTTATATAATATGAAATACAAAAACATTCCAAAGTAAACATGCACATTGTATACAGGGGTGGGTTTTTAAGAAGAAACTTTTGGAGGGCTGGGTTCTCATAAGCTAACTTGTAAGGTACTTGTTCAGAGAAACAGACTCAGAATCTTGGAACTTGGGAAAGGGATTAGGAGATGTGTTCAGTTCAGCCACAGGGAACCACCCCCCTCCACCCACACAAACTTTCTCCAAGCAGATGTTATGTAGTCACTGCTAGAGTGCCTCCTGAGATAGGGCTCTTGCCATGACATCAGGTTGCTTCATCACTTCTAGAACGTATTAATTAGCAGAATATTGATTCTCAAGCAGACCCAATGTAAGCTCCCCTATAACCTGCATTTTCTTTGGTCATCTAGATTCATGAAGACCAACTCCCTTTTCATGTGACAGTGTTTTCAGCTTTTAAAACCAGTTATTCTCTCCTCCTGAACCTTTCATCTGTACATGATATGGCAACTTGCTAAAAATAAATGTTATGCTTCCTGCACTCGCTCAAGTATATTCAAGTCTTTTTGAAAGGTTGGCACCCCAAAATAAACATGATACCCCATGGGGCATCTAACTATCTCAGTTCCCTGTTCTTGCCATTAACTCCAAAACTGAAATACATTTTAATATTCACATTTAAAACTTCCAGATTCCCTTTGCTTATAACTCTTTTCTAAATAGATTTTTTGGTTTTATATAAGCAGTTGTTAAAAAACAAAATTCAACTGAGTAAATTTTAAAGATCTTACTGGTTTTAATTAATGGTTCATGAATTGGGCAGTATTCAATCAAGTAAATACGAAAGAAATCCTAAGGAGCTGTACAAAATAAAAGGCTTTTATAGGCAGAAGGGAGCAGGAACAAGGAAGCGATATTAGACAAAAAAGTGGATTGGTTATGGCAAGGTCAATTTCCTTTTAGGGGATGTCAGGGGCCTACCAGGCAGATTACCTAACTACTGCTAATTAGGTGACTCCTGATTGACTGGTTTAAGATTCCATTTCTGGGAGAGCCGAAACTATAACTGAGTCTCAATTTGGTGACATGGGGCTTAGCATAGTGGATGCATTCAGGGCCTGTTGTCTTATTTTTAACACAGCACATCAGCTTGTTCTTTATCATTAACATGATAAGCTTGGTCCTGTAAAGGGACTGCAAAAATAACTTTAAGTGCATTGATATTTTAACTATTCTAACCACAGCTTTCAGAAGATCATGAAAAACTCAAAAGGCCAAAAGGCAACACCTGAGTTTGGAGAATAAAATGGTCTGTTTCTCATGTTAAATTCACTGAACTAATTCATATGAAAATGCATTCAACTCCCTCATACTCTCAGGTAGTGTTTTGAATGCCAACTGACATGGTGAAGCTCTTCATTAATGTTCAATTTTACATAAAAATCCCTCTTTGAATGTCAGCTTTCGTATGTTATTTAATCATAAAAACAGTAAAAATGTTTCAGGGGATGGGGTGGGGGTGGGAGAGAACTTGCAGTGTGAAGTTGTATAAGTTTACTGTTGATGGTGGGTGGCCAGCATGATCCATATCCATGTTGAAGAATAAATAGTGTTGGACATCAGCTTAACAAGCAGACCTGGTATCAACCGACTCGCTGGAAAGGGAAGCAGATGACCAGTCTTCAGAAGACAAAAGGGAAACCTCAGTGCAATAACAACAGAAACTTGAGAGCTGATGCGAATAATCACAGATCACTTAGAATTAGTGTACAAAAGGCCTATTTAAAAAATCACTTGTGTGATGAGTTGAAAGAACTGTTCCTTCTTATAAAAGTATTTTTAAAAAACTGAGAGGAAAACAAAATCAGTGCTATTGATGGGAGACAGAAAAAGATTAAACCAAATCACAGTTATGCTTGCAGAAAGAAAGAAGGAACTAATAAGAGGAGAGAGATGGATATGAGACCACATATAAGGACTTAATAAAAGTCGCTATCATTAACAAGCACCTTGTGAAAAACAGCAACTTGATGGTTTCACTTAAAAGTTTAACTTAAAATAGCCAATAATCAAAGAACACTAAACAGATACTTGCCATTTTCAGAAAACAAAATATAATCTATCTGCTTCCACAGTGAAAGATCACAGAAAATATTATATCTTTAAGCAAATCAACCACTTCAATGGATATAAACTAGACATTTTTCACTGCAAAAATATTAGATTCCTAAAGAAGGTGTTTGATTTACATAACCAATTCTCAATCACTAAATCAGAATTTCTTTTGGATGACAGTAGGCAGACGTTTATGTTTATGGAAAAAAAGAGAGGGCAAGAGTATAAAGATATTAACAAATTTTACATCATAATTAAGGCCAATATCTATTGGTTTAAGAAAATAAGCTGTATTCAAGTATTTTGTAAGAGTCATTTATATGTTTGAAAACATAATTAAAATATAAATCAAGCCTTAGCAACTTGATCCACTGCTGCCTTAAGTAACTAATACCAAAACAATTCTGATCAAAACTAGAAATGAAACTTCCACTAGCCAGTAACTGTAAATAACTGAAAGTCATACAACTCATTTTGCTTGAAAATACATGATATATTTACACTACCTCCAGATGATTTTTCCCCAGTCATCCTAATTAGTGAAGTCTTAACATATGACCACTCTCTTTTGTTAAAACGATGAGAAAATTTGGCATTTAGGTATGCAGTAATACTTGAGACACTGCCCAAGCTAAAACAAAAATCATTAAAGGGCCTCCCTGGTGGCGCAGTGGTTGAGAGTCCGCCTGCCGATGCGGGGG
>NW_006798376.1:2093839-2153859 GCF_000442215.2 Lipotes vexillifer
AAAAAAGAAAAAAAAAAAAAAAAAAAAAAAAAAAAAAAATCATTAAAGACACAGGTTCAAACAAGTTTTTATGAAGAAAACTTCATTTAACTGAAGAGAGACAGGAAAAATTGGACTGATCTTTCGTGTTAACTCCTGGGTGTTTTTCTGAATGTTTTGATAATATGCAAGTTTGTGAAAGATCCTCTATAGCCTATTCATCCATTGTTGCTATGGTATACTCTATAAATATTAATAATGTTCACAGATGAAAAAGAATCCGTCTATATCAAGAAGGGTGCTATCTAAATTCTGAGAAGATTAAATGTGTTGATAAAAAACTAAGCAATAAAACATTTCCTCAATTAAAACTTATAAAAATTTAAATGATGGGTTTTTAAAAATTATTTTGACAGAATATTAGCATAAAATCAGCCAAACTTACATGGAACTGATTAGAATTACGGCTTGGGGACACATCAGCATCAGGTTATATAAGATCATGGTCATTTAGTGAGTTTAACTGAAGCAAACAACAGCATCATAGCAAAATCTGTGACTCTGAATACTGGTACCCTGTTTTTAAAAGCATAATTAAGATGACTTGCTATTTAGTCAATCTAGCAGGAAAAAGAAGATAAATAAAATATATTAAAATTAGCTTGACGCAATGGGGAAAAAATAAGTATATTTACCTTTACTTAGGGACGTCTGCCACAGGTATTTCTTCTTTATTTTGTTACAAATGTGTTTGTCTGTATGTACGAGTGAGTGCATGTGTGCATAAAATCTTTGTTTCCTTCTCTCTTATAAGTCCTTATCATGTAACGTAAGATGTATTGACTTTATATCATAGTATTTAAGTATTGTTAACTTTACATCATAGTATTTGATTTATGGGGTATTACAGAGAAGAGTAAACACTACCCAAGGACTTTGCATCCTTTTCTGGGAAAAGGGTTTGTTTGTTTTCATTGTCCACAGGATCATTATGCCATGTTAGGCAGAAGTATGACCTTGTTACTGTCTTTACTTGGAGGCTGAGTATGGTTTAAGGAGATGTATATGGGTCCCAAGTTGACAAGGAATGGACCTGTGATGGTTAATTTTCCATGTCAACTTGCAAACGCATGACATCCAGATATTTGGTCAAACATTACACTAGACATTTCTGTGAAGGTATTTTTTTAGATGGAATTAACATTTAAATCATTAGTCTTTGAGTTAAAGCAGATTACTTTCTTAATGTTGGCAGACCTCATCCGATCAGTTGAAGGCCTTAACAGAAAAAAGACTGACCTCCCCTGAGGAAGGTGAATTCTGCCAGCAGTTGGCTTTCAGACTTGAGCTGTTGCATCAACCTTTCCCTGCGTCTCCAGCCTGCTGGCCTTACCCTGCGGATTTTGGACTTGCCAGCTTCCACAATCACGGAAGCCAATTCCTTAAAATAAACCTCTCTCTTAATACCCAGATACACAAACACGCACACACCCTGTTGGCTCTTTTTCTCTGGAGAACCCTCACTACTACATAGCCCTATAGTTAAGAGCTTGGGTTCACTCCTAACTCTACTCTAAACCAGTTGGGCCTCAGTCTTCTCATCTATAAAAGGGGATAATAAATATTAGCCCTTAACCTCACGGGATTACTTTGAGAATTAAATAAACTTTATACATGGAAACTGTTTAGAAAAAGCATGCTCTATATGTTGGGCATTGAGTTCTAAAAACTCAATAAATATTAACTACGATTTCCAAGCTTCTTCTAATATAGCTAGTAAAGTTGCAGTTAGTCTTAGAAAACACAAATGGCGCGAATAAAAAGAATTTTTTTAGAAAAAGTATACGAGGAAAACTGCAACATACAGGTTTTCAAAATACTCATTTCTTGAACGGAATATCAATAACGAACATTTGAAAATCGCTGAAGTGAAGTACACCCTGCTTTATACAATAGCTGTGTTCTTAAAAACATACCTGCCAATAAAATACATAAATAATCAAATAATATGAAACTATTGATATGCTATAATCTCATAAATACTTTAAACTTGGTTTCTAATTGTTAATAGTTCTTAACATTTTGCCTCTGTATTTATATCCTCCACTTGGCCTCTATATATTTCGTCCATTTCTCTCATCCTTCCTGCTCAATACCCACATACACCCTTGCCCTATAATTTCACCTCCTTTCCCTGCAATTCTCTATCAAGTGTATATTGTTTGTGTTTTTGTTTATTGTATTTTGTTTTTGTTGGAAGAAAGCCTAGCTGAACATTTATGTCCTTCTGGCTTGAGGAAAACTTTATAACACTGACACAAAAGCTGAAAACTATAAAGAAATAAAAATGACAGAAATTAATACTTAAATATCAGGTGCCTGATATATGTCAAAAAAGACCACAAAGAAAAATTAATGTCAAAAGAACACTTCTTACATACTTTCAAGTATTTAATGGAAATATTAATACTGATCTTTTCTTCTTATTTATTTACTTTTTAACATCTTTATTGGAGTATAATTGCTTTACGATGGTGTGTTAGTTTCTGCTGTATAACAAAGTGAATCAGCTACGTATATGAATAATACTGATTGCTATTCTACAATGCTTTACACTTTACATTACACATCCACACAACTTATTCCACACTAACTTCATAACAATCCTACAAAGAAGTCAGAAAGCAAGTTTTTCAGCATAGGCATTAAGGACAGGTAATTCTTTGCTGTGGGTCGCTGCCCTGTTGAGTAGCACCCCTGGTCTTTACCTAATAGATGCTAGGAGCCTCCCCCCACTTCCACACTCACTCACATTGTAACAACCAGACATCTCCAGACATTGCCAAATGTCCCTGGGGAACAGAATCATCACAAGTTGAAAACCACTGCCAGAAAGAAATAGTATCTTCTTTTTTATAAGCTGGGTGAAACTCAGTGAAGTTGATTGACTTGCCCAAATACACCCCTCCTCTGAATGACCTAGAAACTTGACAGTTACAGGACACTGCCATGAATGTTCTGGGTAAAACACTAACTGCCATCAAATAAATCGACTGTGATTTTTCTATGCCAACCGTCTTCTATTACAGACATTTCTGAACTCACTTTCTTCTCAGCTAATTCAGTCATGATTTCTTCATGGCTTCTTTCTCCCTCCAAAAGGAAAACATGCCATGATAAATTTCAAGTTAGAAATACACATTATGAAAATTTACGTAAGCGCAGAACATATTTATACAGTGCGTGCCTCGGGGTTTTTTCAAAGCAGTTTCTGTCTTAGTTTGTGCAAGATTTATGAAGCAAGCTATTGCTCTTATTAATCAGGTGGCTAATATACCATCCAACCTTTATGATCTGCCTCTATCAGACACATGTGAAACACTGAAAACACTCTCTTTTTATAGAAGCATCATAGCAGGAAACCTAGTCATATACTGGGAGGTAAAAGTAGAGCTGAAGACACTTTGATTATCTGACCAAAAATACTTCCAAGAGACTTAAGCTTTCATTGAAGCTTTGTGAGTTTGCCCAATGATCTGACAGTGTGTGGTCTTATTCAGTGCAATAAATAGCAATTCTTTCTTTCACGTTATCATCCTTTCCCCAGGTCTGAAAAAATACTAGATTCTCATATTAATAATTCTAAACACAAACACTTCAAATGATTAATCAACCACTAAGCAGTGTCCTACCTCTTTTCAAACTATTTCTCAACGACAACAAAAAGGAAAAACAGAATTGTATCATGCAATGCATTGCCATCTGTGTGCAGGCTGATAAGACGGAAAGAGAATATGTGAATGTCAGAGGAACATAGTTACAAACCATACCTTCCATGACATACACCAGCGACCCCACATCTCCTTCTTTGATGATGCAACTGTCTTTGCCGTACTCCACTGGGTACATACAGTCCACAATCTCTTGGATCTGCGACAGCTCCAAGTTCTTCATAAAGTCATTGTCAAGGATGGCTTCCTTTATAAGATCCTTGGACCTATGGTAAGAGAGGGAAGATTTACTGGCAGAGCTGACAAGCGCTTTCACCGTTTGTGGAGTTGAGCAGAGCCAGACAGCATTCAGGCACACTACAAAGGCATTTTGTTAGGAAGCCAATAATTTCCTGACAGACCTGAGAACAAAGTAATTCCATGGCAGCAGGAAAGACATTAAGAAATGTTCCTTTAAGTAAAATATCATTTAATGAATATGGGACCGGCAAACAAGCAAAACCATACAATTCCATTTTGTTTTACTTATTATTATACACAATTTGTTTAGTTATTTTTCTGTGGGCCTCTTCCACTAGACTTTATGCTCTGTGAGGGGCAGGGATCATTTTTACCTTCTTCTCTGCTATATGCCCAGTGTCTACTACAATGCCAGTTACAGTACAGGTGCTCAAGAAATATGTTGGATTTGAGAAAACAGTAAAGAATTGGATACTTAATTAGCTGTTTGGAAAAACTGGTATAAATGTGACAGTTCTTTATCCATACCTCATGCTTCTTTAGAGAAGATTTATTTCTTCAAGCAGCTTAAACTGAGGTAACTAGGCAGATAAAACTGTATTGAACAAGATGTTTTAAACACAATATGGTTTACACGTGGGATTAAACAGGTAGTCAGCACGAAAAATATTTACAAATTCTATAATTGGGATTCAGTGGTTAACAGGGAAGTTTTGCAGAACTAGAAATATGGTGATCATTTGATACTCTGGGATAAGAAGTTCCAAATAAATTCCTAAGGATACAAAACTCAAAGTAAAGAGAAACCGAGAAACATTTTGTCAGGAGTTGTACAATCAGAGTACTGTCAGAAAAGTCAGAAACTGGATAAGACAAAAGCAAAGTCCTTAGCAACACAGAGCGTAAGCAACACATTTGGAATTTTACGTTAAAAGTCTTAATTTGAAAAGCATCTGACTACAAGCTGGTCCTTGTTCGCATTTGCTTAACGAGTGGCTTTCAGGGAAGTGACCTGCAGTAGTGAATACTGACTACGGCATTAGCACTCCTCAATTCTTCCTGTTTTCTGTTCTAGACCTCAGTCTAACTGATCTAGCCTTCTCACATTATGTTTTGTAATGATTTGGTTTTAAGTAGTAAAAAGGTATACATAAAAAATTAAAACAATATAAAATTTATCAACATGAAAAATATACCTAGAATGGACTGTTACGACGCAATTAAATTGTTTATGAAGAGTGTTAACAGCATGGAAAACATCTTATACTATTCTTAAGTGAAAAAGCATGAAACAGAATTGTTTTTAGAACACAAAAGCACGTGTGTGTGAAATGTAAAGAAAATAGGCTTTCAAATTAGATATATTTGGGTCCCAATCCTAGTGCTGTCATGTGTTAAAACCTTGAGCAGGTTGTTTTACTTTTCTGAATTTCCACTAACTTGGAAAAAATATCTGCATTACCATGCTCATAGCAGAATTATTTGCAATAGCCAAGACATGAAAACAACCTAAGCATCCACTGATGGACGAATGGATGAAGTAGCTGTGGCATGTATATATAGACATAGATATAGATATAGATACACAATGGAATATTATTCAGCCATGAAAAATGAGAAAATCCTACCATTTGCAACTACACAGATGAATCTTGAAGGCTTCATGCTAAGTGAAATCAATCAGACAGAGAAAGAAAAATACTGTATGATCTCACTCTATGTGGAATCTAATTTTTAAAAAAAACTCATAGAAAAAAGAGATCAGACTTGTGGTTACCAGAGGCGGTGTGGCGGGGAGGGGGAATCTGAGGAAGATGGTCAAAAGGTACAGACTTCCAGTTGTAAGATAAATAAGTACTAGTGACATAATGTACAAAATAATGACTATAGTTAACATTACTGTATGATACAAAGGAAAGTTGTTAAGAGAGTAGATCCTAAGAATTTTCATCACAAGGATAATTATTTGAATTTTCTTTTTATTTTTATCTATATGAGATGATGGATGTTAACTAAACTTACTGTGATAATCACTTCCCAATATAGGTAAATCAAACCATCATGCTGTATACTTCAAATTTATATGGTGATGAAAATCAATTATTTCTCAATAAAACTGGAAAAAATATGTGAAGACTGGTAAAAATATAATGTTACTGTGAGTAAATGGTGGGTGAAAAGGTGGTGGTAGTAACTGCAGTTGCAATAATAGGAAGAGTAGTAATAGAGTATACAGTCATGACTTGAAACAGTATCAGAAGGAAATAAAATTCTGGCATTGGTTGCCTTTGGTGACAGAATTATATTTTTTCTTTCTACTTTTCTCTATAAAATTTTCTAGAATGGGCATGCTTCTTTATATGGAAAAAACTCTTTAATTTCAAAGGCAGTTTATGAAAAGTAACTCTGCTATGAGGAAAAATAAAAATAATAATCTATTTCTCATTTAAATAATGACTTAGATACTTAATATTGGTTGACTGTTATTGGCATATTCAATACTACTCTTTTCGATAGATTCTCTTTCACATGGCCTGTGTCTAAATACTAATGGCAGGAATTTTCACCTGATAAAACAGATGGTGATGGATGGCCAGTGGTTAAGAACTTCAGAGTCTTCAGAATAGACTCTACTTAAAAAGTCCCGTTTGTGAGACTTTTCCTTTAGTCTGATAGGACTATTTAACTGTATGTTTCTTTTAATTTTTTTTTAAATTCTGGCTTGCTAAAACTTTATTTTTCCTGAGGCAAAGAGAGTATTCAACACAAGATGCAAAACTTTGTCCCCATCTATGATTTTCATAAAATCTCCTTTCTTAATTATCTTCACCATTCTTGACCTCGAGAATACCAATAGCAACTTCATAGTGACTCCTGAGATCTACTGTTCTACTAATGATCTACTTTTCCAAATAACAGAACTTATTTGCATAATAAGTCACATTGCATAATATTCTCAGGAATCACATTGCATAATATTCTCTTTACTACAAATTCCTTTATTTTCATTGAGTCGGAGAGTAAGGCCATCAATTGGTTCATATTTTTTAATATAATAAAAACTAGATATTATCAATCCCAGAATACCAACTTGTTTAGCTACAGATGATATCTTATCCTTTGGGAAATAATAATAGTGTTCCATTAAAATCTAAGTCCTAGAAATGCTGCAACATTAAAAAATAAGGCCCTCGGGCTTCCCTGGTGGCGCAGTGGTTGAGAGTCCGCCTGCCGATGCAGGGAACGCGGGTTCGTGCCCCGGTCTGGGAAGATCCCACATGCCGCGGAGCGGCTGGGCCCGTGAGCCATGGCTGCTGAGCCTGCGCGTCCGGAGCCTGTGCTCCGCAACGGGAGAGGCCACAACAGTGAGGGGCCCGAGTACCGCAAAAAAATAAAATAAAATAAAATAAATAAGGCCCTCTTCCAAGAAGATAATTAGCTACATCCAAAGATAACTGAAGAAAGCCACTTTTCTCTCTTCTCATAAACGGTACAACTAACCTGTTTTATAAAGACATCAGAAAAGATGACATAACGCAATCTTACACAATCCCTTAGAATTTTCCAACTTTTCCAAGTGCTTATCACAAACTGGAGGGGAGGGGGGAATTTCAGGATGCTCTTACTTCTCCAATTTCATTGTAAATGGAGGACATTCAATCTCAAGTCCCTGAAGAAACAAACTGGAGACTTTCAAACATGCCTTTGTGTTACTTTAAAGCAAACTGAGAAATATAGGACCTGCGTCTTATCATATATCCCTTCACAGAGATATTGTCCAATGACATTTGCCTCTGAAACATCCCAAATAGTCCCTCTCTGCTTTCACAGAGTAATGTAACTCAAAGATGTTCTTGTGAGTAATATTTAAAGCCCTGTCCCTTCGTGTAATTTTCCTTTAAGTCGTTTCCAATTGAAGGCTCAAAATCTTAGGGCAACTCTCATTAGTGTCCACTTGCTCCAACATTATAAACCATAATCAATCAGAGCCTCCACCTAACTCTTCTTGGAATCTTTTCCTTTCCCTAAAGAAACAGTGTAACACACTCACTGTAACTAAGACATGATGCTACATATGCGATCAGTTGAGTTGTGTTATCAGTATGAGAGCTGAGGAAAGCTGCTAGCACAAGTTCCAGAAGGTGGTTAACTGCCCTAACCCCGAGTATACAGCTTAAGAACATTTTGCAAGAATTCAGCAGGCTGACCTGAAAGGCGTAAGAAGCAAATACAAAGATCTTGATTTTTTATCCTTCCTGTCTGCTTCTGTGTACAAATGATCTATTTAAAAAACAAAAACAAAAACAACTTCTTCCATGCCCCAAATCTGTGACAGTTTAATGCAAACAACCATAAAGGTGACTTGGTTATTTCGAGTTGGCCCTATTGATTTGTCATCATCCAATTGTCAGTCTCTGAAATATTGGCTATATATAATGGTGCACTGCTAAATGCTCTCTCCAGGAAAAAAAGAAAAAAAGCCCTGGTTTGTAGTGTTTGCCAATTTCCATGGTATAAATACTCCCACTATAGCCAATTTCAAGCTACTAATGTAAAGTCAACCTGCTTGCAAAAAATTCCTGAAAATTTAACAAGCAGTTCTTATATGAGCCAGTACGTTGGCTCCAACGCATCAGATATAGATTCTTTTTCTTAACACCCTAAGAATTTAGTGTGCCTTAATTTATAAACGCTAAAACTAACATGATGATTCTTTCCTTCCTTAAAAATTGTATTAGGTGGCATAATATCCACAGATAACTTTATGGCAGGATTAGCAACAGGTCTTCCAAAATTTCAATTTTAAGAAAATGAATTGGAGAGCCCACTTCCCCATTTACTTATTGCAGAGAGAGTTCCTGAATAGACTCAAAGACTAATTGTCTTTCTACACAATCTTAGATAAAAATGGGCAATTCTGAGGTGAGCATAGGGAAATATACAGCTACTTCTCTAACAAGAGAGATGACATTATTCACTATTAATAAAGAGAGCCTCATTAGTTTTCTCGACATTAATAAAAGGCTATTCTACATTGTGGTTATCATGTAGTAGCTTGCAATATCTATGTAGCACTAGTGTTATTTCAAAGAGTGGGGAATGCTGTTTCAGACCAAAGTGTCAGGAAGGCTTCTCTGAGCTGAGGACTGCATGATGATAGGATCCAACCAAGCCAAGATCACGGAGAAGAGCATTCTGGGTAAAAGAAAAAACACACACAAAGGTCCGGAGGTTGGAAGGAACCTGATCTGTCCAATCGGTTCAGGAAGGAGACCTGTGTGGCTGAGGCACAGAGTGAGCTAGAAGGAAAGGGAAAGGAGAATGACATTGCAAAGGGAAGCAGGAATCAGGTCTCATACGGTCTTGAAGGCTGTGGTAAAAGAGTTTTATTTCATTCTAAAGCCTTAAGAATACAGTGAAGGGTTGATTATAAGAAGAGGTATGACTTAAGGTAACATACCTGACATAAGGAATAAATAATATAAATTTACTTTAAAATGTTACTGAGTTCATAGAGGCTTCTGTCATATTTCATCACTTAACAGATACTAAAAGCATCACTTATTATCCTATTAATGAGTTCTTATAACTGAACCTCTCGGGAACCACTGTCTCACAACTCTTACATTTACCTGAACTTCAAATCACCGACTGTCATGCAACTCTTGCATGTTAGAAGAGAACGTGGTCTCATCTCCAATTTCCAGCTATCTCCAGTGGCCTAAAAGCAATTCACTCTCCCTTCACAGCCTCTCTTTAGATTAGTTTCCCCCTGAACACATCCCAAGCAATCGTAAATATGCTCAAAACAGCCATGGCCAGAAATGTGAGAATTAATATCTGATCCCTTCATTCAACAAAGACGGCTAGGCACTTTAAAAAACAGTCAAAATTATTACTAAGAATGAAAATCAGCTAAAGCAATTTAAAAATGGTTTACGAAATTTCTATAATCAACTTTTTGACTGAAAAAAAGTCTCACTAAATCTTTCTAGCTCTCAAAGGTCAGTCTTAGGCTCAAATGTCAGGAGAAGCAGTAAATGCACTTTCAAGGTCCTTAATCTACAGTATAATCTACAGTTTCTTCAGTTGGCAGCTCAGAAATCCAAACCCCCATTGGTAATTCATGGCTCTTTTACGCAGATACAGTAATTGCAAGGCCCCTTAAAAGCGTCTAATTCCAGGAGTCACTGTGGCAAGATAGCTCCATCTACATACTGTGAAATATTTAATGAATCATCTAGAAATAAGAAAAACTCATGGAGTAGTCCTCTCACTGCCCCAACTGTTGAAATTCTGCCCGAACAGTAGGTCCTATTTCTAGCCTAACAGCTTTCCTGAGTAAACTCTGTAGGTACAGAGCTAAGAAATATCAACCAGCCCACATTTTTTAAAGATAAAATTTAATCCTGCAAAGCTATTGGCCAATTGAGATATTTCCTCAAAACTGAAAATCAGTTTTCAACAGGTTTCAGATGAAATTTTCACATCAACAAACTGTGCTATAGCTATCCCAATCTTATCACAAAAAGTCATGAAGAAATCAAGACTATTTGCAGCATTCACACCTATAATCAGTATATGATACAAAACATGTGAATCACTGGGACAAAATATATGATAGCAACATAGTTCTCAGGTGGTCGATGATATTAATCTTTTGTCTATTACATGGGTCGCAAATAATTTCCAGTTGCCATTTCTCTTCTAACTTTTTTTCTGTAGTACTAAAATAGATGAGTATCTAAACGAAATTTAGATATTATAACTCTAAAGATAAACAATGATTTGGGTCAAGGAGAAGACGGCTAACCCATAAAGTATTTGTTTGCTGATGTATCACTTAAGCCTTCTTTTTTAACTAATAGTCTTATCTTATTCTCATTGACTAGGAATGATGCTAAGTAGCTCTTGAAATCACTAGTTAGATGTTAACAAATGAAGCAAACTTGTATTAATGAAAGAAAAAGAAGATATTGCTCTTTGTAGGTGTTCATCAACTTCCAAAAAAATCAATATGAAAGTCTCCCATTCAACTACTGCAGTCATTCAGTGCTCCAGAGAGGCACTTAAGTTACTTCACACTAGGGAGCCTAACTCAAAATAGAGCCGTCTCCACAAGAGCCCAGATCAAACTCCTGTCCTATAAACTCCTCTCTCATATCACTGAAGAACTGTGGGGTTTCATCGAAGAACTGTAAACAGCTTTCCATGAGAATAATGACCATAAGAATTCCGGGAGAATAAGACTACACACATTACATTCCAGAATGTAAGAACCATGTGGCTGGATCTATTATGAATTAACTCTATTTTTGAAGTTAAAGATCTAAACTGCAAAACAAAAACAGAGCGACGATGGAGAAGAAAACATTTGGCATATATTTATATGTCTAATTTCAATTCGACATTTCAAAGCAATTTCTTTTTTATCTTTCAAAGCACACAAACAATTGAGATCTCTTAGCATTCATTTGTTCCCAATAAGGTCAACATGGTCACACTATGAACATCCATTAAGTTCCTCATCACCCAGGGTGACCCTGCCTGCGGGGCATAGCTTGGGAGCCATGATGTTTTGTCTAGTCCTTTGAAATCCAATAGCTCACGTCATCAGCATGTGTTATGCACTGTCATTTCAATTATTGTAATGGCTTGATTTTAAAATTGATCATTAAAGACATTTAAAAAAAATTCTCTTATTCAGTTGCTTTTCAGATTTAATCTCTGAGATAAATTAGCTTTCATTTTAAATTGCCTTACATTTGTCTGAATTCAGCATGAGGAAAATAACATGTTTCTCTACCAACCCGCCAAGCCCTAAATGTGTATACTTTCTCTTGGCTGAAAATTATGAGTTGGGTCATTCATCACTTCCTCTAGTGATGCTTCCAGAAAATGAGAGCCAAATTTAGCCTTGTTACAGTGACCTACAGGTCTTAGGAAGGCAGAGCTTCTACTTTGATGAACTTGGTTCAATTTCTTCTTCAAACAGCTTAGTTTGCACTGGGCTTTAGTACATTAGAATACATTCAGTACATTATACTTTGAGTCTGCCTGAAGGGAGATGGCACATATACTGAAAAATATTTTAAATAACTAAAATTTAAAACCAAACAATCATGCCCCTAGGTGTGAAAGCTCTGAAGTTTCAAGGCTTCTTAACCAAAGTGAAAAAATTAACCAATAATGACAACATGAGTCATCATCATAATAGTAGTACTAATACCACTACAACTAATATTTATTAAGGGGTTATTCCACGTTCTGCAATGAAAAGCCACCCCTCATGTAAGTCTCACAATGACTTGCTAAGTTTGCCATCATGGAACTGAGGCTCAGAGCAGTTATATAGTCTACCCAATATTGCACAGCCAGTACATGACAAGTAGATGCAAGATTTAAAGATCAACCTGTTTGACTTCCGAGCCACACTCTACTAAATCGTTTGACTTATAAGAACACAATGCTTAATTGTATTCATAATTTGAATAAATTATCCCAATTATAAAATCTAAAAGCAAATATTCTTCTCCCTTATCTCTAATTCTGCAAAAGTAAAAATGCTATGCTTGGATAGTATGACCTTTTATCTGCAGAGAGCATTTCATGCTTTCAATACAATTCCACATCTAACAATTCATTCTATTATTGCCAAAAACCTGTGCAGTAGGTAGAAAAGAGGTTACTATTATTCCTATTTGACAGATAAGAAAACAGAGACACAACAGGTAAGATGCTGCCAAGTTCAAGTAAGAGATTAAAGCAGAACTCAGGTCTACTGCCTACGAGCATGAAATAAACACTGTTCTGACCTTCCTTCATTACACGCACTTTCATATTTTCTCTGTGTCTCTTGATGCCTTTTTTTCTCTTTGTCTCTCTGTCACTTTGGCTCTGTCTCTCTGTCTTTCACATACCTTTAGCCATTTTAATGTTTAAACTCTCTTGGACAAAGACTCAACAAACCCACTGCACCAGTATCAGCAGGGAACTCTGGCCATTTGACAATAATTCTATGGTTTTAAAAATTCTGTGATGGTTCATTCAGAGCGATTCCCTTTCTGATCTAATTCATTCTTCACATTACAGAAGTTTGAGCATGTCTTGTAGCTTTTACAGAGAGATGCCCTCACATAGAAACACCTCTTGAATTCAGCAATGTAATTCAACTTGCTTTGATTCCAGTGTGTTCACACGTTTGTTCTCTCCTCTGTCTTGAGCACACACCCTCTCTCTCTCTCTCTCTCCTTTCCTTCCGACAAACCCTGCCTCAGATGGACTTGATATACATATGGAGGGGGAAAAAGTACACAAAAATTTACTATTACTTTGGGTGAATATCTGTATTTGAATTCAAAATAAAAAGGAAACTCTCATTATGCTTATAGGATAAAAAATATAATATTCCAAGAAAAACTGCAAAGTCACCATTTTGTAACTAATATAATTAATGATCTGTAACATATATATATATATATTTGAGAAGTCTGAATATAAGAATCTAAACAAATGCTTTTTATATATGTATTGATATTTTTAATAGATATCTAAAATATAGAATTATAAATTTAACAAAACATTAGTATAATGGATTATACATTATGATCTAATGAGTCAGCTATCTCAAATTTTTATTGAAGTAGACAGAGGGGGTAGGATAAAAGGGAGGAAGGGAAGAAGGAAGATAAATAAATGTGATTTTATAACTTGAATCCACTATCTATCATCTTGTACCATGCTGCCCTTTAATGATCTGTCCCTTTCAGGGGCAAATAGTTAATATTTATTGTATTTCCAACATGACGATTCTAGGTTCAAATTTAACCAATGCACATAAATACAAGCAAAAGTGATTGATAGGTTTAAAATACAACAATAATTATCCACAAAGTGATTTTTTTCAGTGTTCTTAAAGTCTTTTATTCTATGCACATATTTTTACAAAACAGGGTAATACTATGTAACATGGCTTTTCTCTTAGTAGCTTCTAACAAACACTTTTCAAAACCAATAGAAATTTGTCATTATTTGTAAGGAATGTTCCTTTGTGCACTAATCAAACTCCTACTGTTGGAAATTTAGTTTGTTAGCAGTTTTAATGAGCATGCACTTTGATCCTATGATCCTACTTTGAGGAATACATCCCACAAAGGTAAAGCACTGGTTTCTAAAAGTATATCTACAGAGACATTTATTGTAATATTATTGACAACAGAATAATCACTACAAACAACCTGGATGTTCACAAATAGGGGAGTGATTGAATAATTCATAGCACATTTGTACTATGAAATTTTGGACTGCTATTGAGAATGGATCAATATTATTTGTAAAAATGAACATGGTAGGGGCTTCCCTGGTGGCGCAGTGGTTGAGAGTCTGCCTGCCGATGCAGGGGACATGGGTTCGTGCCCCGGTCCGGGAAGATCCCACATGCCGTGGAGCAGCTAGGCCCGTGAGCCATGGCCGCTGAGCCTGCGCGTCCAGAGCCTGTGCTCCGCAAAAGGGAGAGACCACAACAGTGAGAGGCCCGCGTACCACACACACACACACACACACAAATGACCATGATATATTGTTAAGTGAAAAGTAGATCACAGGCTAATTGTATAATGTAATTTTTTTTCATTTTTTCATTTTATTAATTTTTTTATACAGCAGGTTCTTATTAGTCATCAATTTTATACACATCAGTGTATACATGTCAATCCCAATTGCCCGATTCATCACACCATCACCACCACCACCCCCACCGCTTTCCCCCCTTGGTGTCCATACGTTTATTCTCTACATCTGTCTCAGCTTCTGCCCTGCAAACCGGTTCATCTGTACCATTTTTCTAGGTTCCACATACATGCGTTTATATACGATATTTGTTTTTCTCTTTCTGACTTACTTCACTCTGTATGACAGTTTCTAGATCCATCCCGTCTCAACAAATGAACCAATCTCGTTCCTTTTATGGCTGAGTAATATTCCATTGCATATATATAGCACATCTTCTTTATCCATTTGTCTGTCGACGGGCATTTAGGTTGCTTCCGTGACCTGGCTATTGTAAATAGTGCTGCGATGAACATTGGGGCGCATGTATCTTTTTGAATTATGGTTTTCTCTGGGTATATGCCCAGTAGTGGGATTGCTGGATCATATGGTAATTCTATTTTTGGGTTTTTAAGGAACTTCCATACTGTTCTCCACAGTGGCTGTATCAGTTTACATTCCCACAAACAGTGCGAGAGAGTTCCCTTTTCTCCATACCCTCTCCACCATTTGTTGTTTGTAGATTTTCTGATGATGCCTATTCTAACAGGTCTGAGGTGATACCTCACTGTAGTCTTGATTTGCATTTCTCTAATAATTAGTGATGTTGAGCAGCTTTTCATTTGCTTCTTGGCCATCTGTATGTCTTCTTTGGAGAAATGTCTATTTAGGTCTTCTGCCCATTTTTGCACTGGGTTGTTTGTTTTTATAATATTGAGCTGCATGAGCTGTTTATATATTTTGGAGATTAATCCTTTGTCCGTTGCTTTGTTTGCAAATATTTTCTCCCATTCTGAGGGTTGTCTTTTTGTCTTGTTTACAGTTTCCTTTGCTGTGCAAAAGCTTTTAAGTTTCATTAGGTCCCATTTGTTTATTTTTGTTTTTATTTCCATTACTCTAGGAGGTGGATCAAAAAAGATCTTGCTGTGATTTATGTCAAAGAGTGTTCTTCCTATGTTTTCCTCTAAGAGTCTTATAATGTCCGGTCTTACATTTAGGTCTCTAATCCATTTTGAGTTTATTTTTTTTAATTTATTTTTTTTTTTCTTGCGTTATGCGGGCCTCTCACTGTCGTGGCCTCTCCCATTTGCGGAGCACAGGCTCCGGACGCGCAGGCTCAGTGGCCATGGCTCACGGGCCCAGCCGCTCCGCGGCATGTGGGATCTTCCCGAAACGGGGCACGAACCCGCGTCTCCTGCATCGGCAGGCGGACTCTCAAGCACTGCGCCACCAGGGAAGCCCCATTTTGAGTTTATTTTTGTGTATGGTGTTAGGGAGTGTTCTAATTTTATTTTTTTTTGTTCTTTTTTAAAAATTTTTATTCTAATTTCGTTCTTTTATATGTAGCTGTCCAGTTTTCCCAGCACCACTTATTGAAGAGACTGTCTTTTCCCCATTGTATATGCTTGCCTCCTTTGTCATAGATTAGTTGACGATAGGTGCATGGGTTTACCTCTGGGCTTTCTCTCTTGTTCCATTGATCTATGTTTCTGTTTCTGTGCCAGTTCCATATTGTCTTGATTACTGTACCTTTGTAGTATAGTCGGAAGTCAGGGAGTCTGATCCCTCCAGCTCCATTTTTTTCCCTCAAGACTGCTTTGGCTATTCAGGGTCTTTTGTGTCTCTCTATAAATTTTAAGATTTTTTGTTCTAGTTCCATAAATAATGCCACTGGTTACTTGATAGGGAAGGCACTGAATCGGTAGATTGCTTTGGGTAGTATAGTCATTTTCACACTATTGATTCTTCCAATCCAAGAACATGGTATAGCTCTCCATCTGTTGGTATCATCTTTAATTTCTTTCATCAGTGTCTTATAGTTTTCTGCATAAAGGTCTTTTGTCTCCCTAGGTAGGTTTATTCCTAGGTATTTTATTATTTTTGTTGCAGAGGTAAATGGGAGTGTTTCCTTAATTTCTCTTTCAGATTTTTCATCATTAGTATATAGGAATGCAAGAGATTTCTGTGCATTAATTTTGTATCCTGCAACTTTATCAAATTCATTTATTAGCTCTGGCAGTTTTCTGGTGGGATATATATATAGGAGTCTCTATACATAGTATCATGTCATCTGCAAACAGTGACATTTTTACCTCTTCTTATCCAATTTGTATTCCTTTTATTTTTTTTTCTTCTGTGATTGCCGTGGCTAGGACTTCCAAAACTATGTTGATTAACAGTGGTGAGAGTGGACATGCTTGTCTTGTTCCTGATCTTACAGGAAATGCTTTCAGTTTTTCACCACTGACTATGATGTTTGCTGTGGGTTTGTCATATATGGCCTTTATTATGTTGAGGTAGGTTCCCTCTATGCCCAATTTCTGGAGAGTTTTTGTCGTAAATGGGTGTTGAATATTGCCAAAAGCTTTTCCTGCATCTATTGAGATGATCATATGTTTTGTTTGTTTGTTTGTTTTGTTTTTTTTGTGGTACCCGGGCCTCTCACTGTTGTGGCCTCTCCCATTGCGGAGCACAGGCTCCGGACGCGCAGCCCCGGCGGCCATGGCTCACGGGCCCAGCCGCTCCGCGGCATGTGGGATCTTCCCGGACCGGGGCACGGACCTGTGTCCCCTGCATCGGCAGGCGGACTCTCAACCACTGCGCCACCAGGGAAGCCCGATCATATGGTTCTTCTTCAATTTGTTAATATGTTGTATCACATTGATTGATTTGCGTATATTGAAGAATCCTTGCATCCCTGGGATAAATCCTACTTGATCATGGTGTATGATCCTTTTATTGTGTTGTTGGATTCTGTTTGCTAGCATTTTGTTAAGGATTTTGCATCTATATTCATCAGTGATATTGGTCTGTAATTTTATTTTATTTTTGTAGTATCTTTGTCTGATTTTGGTATCAGGGTGATGATAGACTAATAGAAAGAGTTTGGGAGTGTTCCTTCCTCTGCAATTTTTTGGAAGAGTTTGAGAAGGATGGGTGTTAGCTCTTCTCTAAATGTTTGATAGAATTCACCTGTGAAGCCATCTGGTCCTGGACTCCTGTTTCTTGGAAGATTTTTCATCACAGTTTCAATTTCCTTACTTGTGATTGGTCTGTTCATATTTTCTATTTCTTCCTGGTTCAGTCTTGAAAGGTTACACCTTTCTAAGAATTTGTCCATTTCTTCCAGGTTGTGCATTTTACTGGCATAGAGTTGCTTGTCGTAGTCTCTTAGGATGCTTTGTATTTCTGCAGTGTCTTTTGTAACTTCTTTTTCAATTTTAATTTTATTGATTTAAGTACTCTCCCTCTTTTTTCTGATGAGTCTGGCTAATGGTTTGTTTTTTATTTTTTTTAGAACCAGTATGCCACTCTATTTTTTTTTATTTTATTTTATTTTAATTAATTAATTTATTTTTTTAACATCTTTATTGCGGTATAATTGCTTTACAATGGTGTGTTAGTTTCTGCTTTATAACAAAGTGAATCAGTTATACATATACATATGTTCCCATATCTCTTCCCTCTTCATCTCTCTCCCTCCCACCCTCCCTATCCCACCCCTCCAGGCAGTCACAAAGCACCGAGCCGGTATCCCTGTGCCATGCGGCTGCTTCCCACTGGCTATCTACCTTACGTTTCTTAGTATATATATGGCTAATGGTTTATCAATTTTGTTTATCTTCTCAAAGAACCAGCTTTTACTTTTATTGACCTTTGCTATTGCTTTCTTTGTTTCTATTTCATTTATTTCTGCTCTGATCTTTATGATTTCTTTCCTTCTGCTAACTTTGGGTTTTGTTTGTTCTTCTTTCTCTAGTTCATTTAGGTGTAATGTTACATTGTTTATTTGAGATTTTTTTTGTTTCTTGAGGTAGGCTTGTATAGCTATAAACCTCCCTCTTAGAATGGCTTTTGCTACATCCCAGAGATTTTGGGTTGTCGTATTCTCATTGTCATTTGTCTCTAGGTATTTTTTGATTTCCTCTTTGATTTCTTCAGTGATCTATTGGTTATTTAGTAACGTATTGTTTAGCTTCCTTGTGTTTGTGTTTTTTACATTTTTTTTCCCTGTAAGTCATTTCTAATCTCATAACACTGTGGTCAGAAAAGATGCTTGATATGATTTCAATTTTCTTAAGTTTACTGAGGCTTGATTTGTGACCCAAGATGTGATCTCTCCTGGAGAATGTTCCGGGAGCACTTGAGAACAAAGTGTAATCTGCTGGTTTTGGATGGAATGTCCTATAAATATCAATTAAATCTGTCTGGTCTATTGTGTAATTTAAAGCTTCTGTTTCCTTATTTATTTTCATTTTGGATGATCTGTCCATTGGTGTAAGTGAGGGGTTAAAGCCCCCACTATTATGGTGTTACTGTCGATTTCCTCTTTTATAGCTGTTAGCAGTTGCCATATGTATTGAGGTGCTCCTTTGTTGGGTGCATATATATTTATAATTGTTATATCTTCTTGGATTGATCCCTTGGTCATTATGTAGTGTACTTCCTTGTCTCTTGTAACATTCTTTATTTTAAAGTGTATTTTATCTGATATGAGTATTTCTACTCCAGCTTTCTTTTGATGTCCATTGTCATGGAATATCTTTTTCCATCCCCTCACTTTCAGTCTGTATGTGTCCCTAGGTCTGAAGGGGGTCTCTTGTAGACAGCATATATATGGGTCTTGTTTTTGTATCCATTCAGCAAGCCTGTGTCTTTTGGTTGGAGCATTTAATCCATTCACGTTTAAGGTAATTATTGATATGTATGTTCCTATGACCATTTTCTTAATTGCTTTGGGTTTGTTTTTGTAGGTCCTTTTCTTCTCTTGTGTTTCCCACTTAGAGAAGTTCCTTTAGCATTTGTTGTAGAGCTGGTTTCATGGTGCTGAATTCTCTTAGCTTTTGCTTGTCTGTAAAGCTTTTGATTTCTCCGTCAAAGCTGAATGAAATGCTTGCCAGGTAGAGTAATCTTGGTTGTAGGTTCTTCCCTTTCATCACTTTAAGTATATCATGCCACTCCCTTCTGACTTGTAGAGTTTCTGCTGAGAAATCAGCTGTTAACCTTATGGGAGTTCCCTTGTATGTTATTTGTCATTTTTCTCTGGCTGCTTTCAATAATTTTTCTGTGTCTTTAATTTTTTCCAATTTGATTACTATGTGTCTCGACATGTTTCTCCTTCCGTTTATCCTATATGGGACTCGCTGTGCTTCCTGGACTTGGGTGGCTATTTCCTTTCCCATGTTGGGGAAGTTTTTGACTATGATATCTTCAAATATTTTCTCTGGTCCTTTCTCTCTCTCTTCTCCTTCTGGGACCCCTGTAATGCAAATGTTGTTGCATTTAATGTCGTTCCAGAGGTCTCTTAGGCTGTCTTCATTTCTTTTCATTCTTTTTTGTTTATTCTGTTCTGCAGCAGTGAATTCCACCATTCTGTCTTCCAGGTCACTTATCCGTTCTTCTGCCTCAGTTATTCTGCTATTGATTCCTTCTAGTGTAATTTTCCGTTCAGTTATTGTATTGTTCATCTCTGTTTGTTTGTTCTTTAATTCTTCTAGGTCTTTGTTAAACATTTCTTGCATCTTCTCGATCTTTGCCTCCATTCTTTTTCCGAGGTCCTGAATCGTCTTCACTATCATTATTCTGAATCCTTTTTCTGGAATGTTGCCTATCTTCACTTCATTTAGTTGTTTATCTGGGGTTGTATCTTGTTCCTTCATCTGGTACATAGCCCTCTGCCTTTTCATTTTGTCTCTCTTTCTGTGAATGTGGTTTTTGTTCCACAGGCTGCAGGACTGTAGTTCTTCTTGCTTCTGCTGTCTGTCCTCTGGTGGATGAGGCTATCTAAGAGGCTTTTGCTAGTTTCCTGATGGGAAGGACTGGTGGTGGGTAGAGCTGACTGTTGCTCTAGTGGGCAGAGCTCAGTAAAACTTTAATCTACTTGTCTGCTCATGGGTGGGGCTGACTTCCCTCCCTGTTGGTTGTTTGGCCTGAGCCGACCCAGCACTGGAGCCTACAGCTCTTTGGTGGGGCTAATGGCAGACTGGGAGGGCTCACACCAAGGAGTACTTCCCAGAACTTCTGCTGCCAGTGTCCTTGTCCCCAGGGTGAGCCACAGCCACCACCCGCCTCTGCATGAGACCCTCCAACCCTAGCAGGTAGGTCTGGTTCTGTCCCCCCTGGGGTCACTGCTCCTTCCCCTGGGTCCTGATGCACACACTACTTTGTGTGTGCCCTCCAAGAGTGGAGTCTCTGTTTCCCCCAGTCCTGTCAAAGTCCTGCAATCTAATTCCACTAGGCTTCAAAGTCTGATTCTCTAGGAATTCCTCCTCCCATTGCTGCACCCCCAGGTTGGGAAGCCTGACGTGGGTCTCAGAACCTTCACTCCAGTGGGTGGACTTCTGTGGTATAAGTGTTCTCCAGTCTGTGAGTCACCCACCCAGCAGTTATGGGATTTGATTTTACTGTGATTGCACCCCTCCTACCGTCTCATTGTGGCTTCTCCTTTGTCTTTGGTTGTGGGGTATCTTTTTTGGTGAGTTCCAGTGTCTTCCTGTTGATGACTGTCTAGCAGCTAGTTGTGATTCTGGTGTTCTCACAAGAGGGAGTGAGAGCACATCCTTCTACTCTGCCATCTTGGTTCAGGGTCTCCGCAACATGATTTTAAAAGTGACCTGTAGTTGCTGCTGACATGAGTGCAGTATTTATGGCAGTAAACCATACCTACAAATCTGAAAAATTAGTCCTGAAAATGCATCCATTGTGAAATAAGGTCACAACCATCAGTGAGAGAAGGACAAAAGAAACAGGGAGACAATAAAGAGGTTCAGGCAGACCGTGAAGCCAAGGAGATGAATATAATAAATAAATGCAGAAGACATGAGGTTCATAACACAAAGTGCACTTGAATTGCAAACAACATATTTGCAGGTACATGACCTAACACTGTCTGAATGCCTCGAGCCACTCAATAGGGGAACTCACGGGCTGTGCCAGGTCAAAGGCAGAGCCAGGAAGTCAGAGCCAGGCTACAGAATGGAGGAAAGTTGGGCCCTGAGGTTGAAGGGTACCAAGCAAAAGTGGGGCTAGAGATAAATAGCTTAAAGAATGGAGCCAAAGGCATTTAAGGCAGAACTAAGCCCAAGGCAATGGCTCTTCAAGCTGTGGCAATGAGATGGAACAAACGGGTTCAGAAGACCAACAGGATGCAGTGCTTCCAGAGTATTTCTGGGACAGTGGCTCCCAGGATTTCAGGGGACTGTTTCCTGGAGTGGTTGGGTTATAACCTACCCACAGATGTGAATGTGCTATTAAAGATGCAGCGATGGTTGTGCAAACACTCTGCACACAGCCCTTCCATGGTTTCCACATTTTTGTCAATCTCTGAAATCAATGAGGAAGGCTGGCAGAAGGATAAAGAGATGTGAAGAGGGGGAGGTCATCCACAATGTCACTCTTAACTTTCCTCATGGATAGAGTCTAGGTACATGGAGAGTTGCTCAGGAGAAAGTCTTCTGAGTATTTTTCTTTGAGGTCCTCTGGACATGTTATCTCACCTTTTCTTCTTAATAAAACTTTCCAGAAGTGAAACATTCATGCTAGTTAGAAAAATGGTTGATAGAACACTTAAAATGAACACATCCTTCTTCAAGAGCATGCTGCTCCAACTATCCACAATAGCCAAGACATGGAAAGAACCTAAATGTTCACTGACAGATGAATGGATACAGAAGATGTGGTACATATATACAATGGAATACTACTCAGCCATAAAAAAGGGTGAAATAATGCCATTTGCGACAATATGCATGCAACTAGAGATTATGATACTAAGTGAAGTAAGTCAGAAAGAGAAAGACAAATACCATATGATATCACTTATATGTGAGGTCTAAAATATGATACAAATTAACCTATCTACGAAACAGAAACAGAATCGTGGATAGAGTGAAGAGTGGTGGTTGCCATTGGGGAAGGGGTTGGGGGAGGGATGGAGTGGGAGGTTGGGGTTAGCAGATGTAAGCTGTTATATAGAGAATGCATAAACAGCAAGGTCCTAATGTATAGCACAGACAACTATATTTAATATTCTATGATAACCATAATGGAAAAGAATATTTTAAAAGAATGTGTGTATATATATATATATATATATATATATATGTATGTATAATTGAATCACTTTTCTGTACAGCAGAAATTAACACAACATTGTAAATCAGCTATACTTCAGTAAAAATATTAATAAAAGAAAAAAATTTTTTAAAGCATGCCTTTTACATAATCATGAAGACGAGGGAATTTTTTAAATGAATTATACCATTGAAAAAGTGATTGATGTGTCTGATCAGCAGTGATTCTATTCTTAACTGTGATTTTATATTTGAACAATTCCTGTAAGTATATCTTCTGTGCAAATACATGCTTGATCGGTAATGAATGTTACTAGTTATTTCATTTTCAGCCTTAAAAAAAAAAAAGGACCATGCTGCTCCAGATGTGCAAGCTAGTCTTTATACAGTAGTCTGCTCAGCCTGACCCTTACATTTTTCATTCATTCTTTCCTTCAACAAGTATTTCTTGAGTGCTTCCTATATGGCATTGAGTGCACACGGGTAACTGAAACACAGCTCAGATTCTAGCCAGATAACACAGAGGTAAACAAACAAATAACACTGTTAAAATAGAGAAAATATTTGGAACATTACAAGATGGGTGCTGAATGTAGAATCAAGGGGAAGATCTATTTGAGATCTGAAAGACTTGTCTGAAAATGTAACATTCAGGCAGAGACTGGAGGATGAGATGAACCACCCTAGAGGAGATCTAAGAGAAGGGCACCTGAAGCAGGAGGAACACAGTGTTTTTAGGCTCACTTTGGAAAAGGCAGTTAGAGCCTTTTGACTGAGGGAAAGGACGGCTGGAGATGAATTTGGAGATGGGAGCTGGAGCTGGCTGAGACAGGGCCTTGCAGACTGTGGGAAGGAACTAGACTCCTAGTGAAACAGAAAGCTGTGCACAGGGTGAAACAAGGCTAGTCAGTGACACTGTCTGATTTATGTCTTAAAAGGACCACTTAAGATTTCAGTGAATAAACTGGGGCAATTGCAAGTGGAAGGAGAAGGGAAAGAAAGGTCAGAAAAGACGCTGTGCACTATTTTCACACAAGACATACAATGGCTTAGGTTAAGACAGAGACAGTAGAGATGGGCAGAAGTGTGAATAAATGGAAAGTATACTTTGCAAGTGGAAGTTATGGGACTTACTGGTAGACTGACATGTGGGGAGGAGAGAAAGGGAACAATCATAGGTTTCCAGCTTAAGCAACTGAATGTTTACTGAGATGGGTTAAAGTAGGGGAAGTTACAAGTTCCCGGGGACCAAACAAACCTAGGGGTGGGGCTGAAGGAGAGCAGTTCACAAAGGAGAATGAAAAATACCAGAAATGGGGAAGTGCTGGTCAGGCAGGTAATGGAAGGAAGCGCTTCAGGGAGAAGGAATGGCTAACTTTTGATTCTTATCAGAGGCATATTTTCCAATATGATTAGTTTCATTTTATTTTATTTTTACTGAAGCATAGTTGATTTACAATCAACTATAGTTTCTGGCATACAGCAAAGTGATTCAGTTATACATATACATATATATTCTTTTCAATATGATTAGTTTTAAATCATTGACCTTTCTACCTCTGACATGATTCAATTATTGCTATAAACCAACATTGTGATTTAATTTAGCAACAATAAGCACAGCTCTCCACTGTGCTAAACTTTTTCAAAAATCACTTGAAAATACTCAACTACGGCTTTATTCCTCAGATTACTTTAAGTGTAAGTGTATCACAGCAACTGACACTTGCTTGGAAACAGAATTACTTGAAAGAAAGCCAGTGAAATTGACTGCCATCCTTCACATTTAAAAAACAACACATACCACACAAATACCACACATTCTACATATATACTAAGCCTGCAAAGTTTGCTGTGGTAAGGTTACACAGAGAGGAGATCACATTAGTTTAAAAAAAAAGTCCTGAATACTTTAAGAGGCTGGATTCCTCCTCATGTATCAAAGTAAATGGCAATCAATAGGAATTAAATCAACATCAGACTGCCATCTTTGGAGTGAGAAGGATTCCTTAGTATGGAAGAAATACACAAAAAGCCATTAAGCAGTAAGGCAGGCAAGAGAGAAAATGAAAATGACTCAGTATTAATCATATGTTGACTCATTTGACATCATATAAGCCTCATTTGACATCATATAAGCCTCATTACCCTCCCGTCCGTTTATTTCCTAAGCTTAGAATTGCCCTGTAAACAACACCATTCAGAGAAATGACTGCACCATGAAGATCGTTAAGGTTTCTGTACTTCATAGAGTAGTGGGGAGTTCTAAATGTCAATAAAGCAAAGCTTTCGCTCATAGTTCATAAAATGAATGCCTCATTTCACTTCACTTTTGACTCTTTAGTTACTATCATGTTTATTACTTATTCCTCACATTCATGGATAATTTTAGCCATTAAATCCAGCTTCTTAACTACCTTAAATTCTTTTGAAAACATGGTGGGGAATACATATATATATATATATATATATATATACAAAGTATGTACTTTTAGTTATAATTTTAATTTTAACCCACCTTTTGGGACATGCTAAGCTACCTGTTTACCTATATTCAATTCATATCCACTTGAAATTCTGCTGAAACATCATGGAACCAGATGCTCTATTTCTCTTACAAAAAGCTTAGCATAGAGTTTTCTTACCCTCTCCCTAACACAGCCACTATCAGTTTCCATAGTATATTATGGGAACCAGCAATATGTCACCTCCTTTCCTACTAGAAGTTCCAAAAGTAACTTTCAATTTTTATAGTCCCCCGTCATCCCTTTAGCAAAACCCAAAGGTGTTTCCTCTCACAACCTTTAATCACCAACCTCTCCTTGCATCATTCCTTAGCTTAAAGCCTTAGCTCAGCTTTCAGCTAGCTCTTACTTAAATGAGTATGGCCTTTTCTCTCCATGTAATATTAAATGGTCCTAAGAGATGTTATTCCAGCTGGTTATTCTGAACTTGTCACTCAGTTTGTCATAGCATAAATCTACTATAAATCAAACCCCTGCCTCACTAACTCCAACCTTGAATCCTCTTTGGGATTTGTGATGAGCACTTCCCAGTTCAGTGTGTTAACTCCAAATTTCTCATCTTCTATTTCTTTACCTGCTGGCACTTCTCTTTCAGAGAAACTTATGTAGCACACTCTTCCTAATAGTGGTAACCAATAAGGTTTCTGTTAGGTCATATCTTTCTCTAAGTCATTATATAGAACACTCTCACTTAATATTATCAGAGTATTTCCACGTTCTGACCATTCTCTACCCACACTGGGCATTAGAGTCAATCAGGGAGATTTTGTAAAGATACTCAGGACCCACCCAAAAATTTGATTTCAGTTGGCCTAGGGGTATGACCTGGGTGTTTGATGTATGCACTATCATACACATGTCACAGCACGTGAAATATATCTTAACTACATGTTCACAGGTAAAAATATTTTTGATTTTATGAAACCTAAGCTTTAATGCATATTTACCAGTTTTTTTCTCTCAAGTATCATCAATTCAAAATAATATTTTGTAAGACATAAAAAATGTGGCAGAAAATATCACACTTTACCTCGAAGTCCAGTTTGCAAAACCATAAATACTAAACCTTAAAAATAAAAGAAATGGCACACATAGAGAATCATAAGAAACTTCTCAAGTATGACTTTACATGAAGTCACAACAAAGAGACAGAGGTCACCAGGATACTTATTCTCTGAAATACTCTCTTTCCTTGGCTTATATGATGCAATCTACTAATTTTTCCTATCTGTCCAGTTTTTCTCTCCCTTCTCTCTCCCTCCCCCTCCCCCGCCCCCTCCCCCTGTCTCTTTCTCTGCTATTCTTTCTCAGTCTCTTTACCAGCTCCTTCTTGCCAACCCACTTAACATTTATAGTTCCTGGAGTTCTATTCTCAGCCTTTTTTCTCTTTTAATGTAACATACTCTTCTTAGATAATCATACTGAAATTACTATCTATATGCTGACAAGGCCTAAATCTATATCTCACGCCAGACTTCTTTCTAGAGCTCCAGCTGAAAGGCTTCTTGTTTGCCTAAGTACCTCACACTCACCATGGTCACCACTGAATGCATCTTCCTTCCCAACCAATCTGCTTCTCCTGTAGGATTCTCAACCTTGCCTAGTAGCATTACCACCCACCCAGTTGCTCAAAAAAGAAATCTAGAGGTCATTTTTGACCTTATCCCCTCCCTAACATTCCATGTCCAATCACCAAGACACATTGATCATTTCTACCTCTTAATTTTTTCTTGAACATTGATCATTTCTACCTCTTAATTGTTTCTTGAATCTATCTACTTCCAGTCATCTCCAGGCCACTTTTAGTTTAAGGCATCTTCATCTATCATCTAAACTAAACTTTGCATCTTAATCCCCAAACTGGTCTCTTGCATCCATACTTAATCCCTTCCTGTGTTTTCTGCACATTGTAGTAATCTTTTAAAAACAAAAAACAAAACAGAAATCTGCATGTAAAAGTTGTTGAATCCAAATAAGGTTTATACCTGAGTCAGTAACACTGCACTGACATAAATGTCCTGGTTTTTACACTATACCGTGGTTTTATAACCTAGTAGCAGTAGGGGAAACTGGGTGGAAAGGACACAAACACCCTCTACACTATTTTTGCATATTCTTGTGAATCTTAAACTATTACAAAATAAAAAGTTATAAAAAATACAACTCTGATTATATTCTTTGGTTTCTGTCCCACCCCTTCTTAAAAACTATAAATAACTTCCCTTAAATAAGACCAACATCCTTACATTCACTTTCAAACCCACTCAAGTTCTGGCCTCCCTCATGCTCCATTTTCCTTTTTGGACTTGCACTACAACTATACTAGTCCTCTTTTAATTTCTTAAAAAAGATACTTTCTCTTGCTTTAAAAACTACAAATAAGTCATTCCCTCTGCTCATAACAGTTTCCCCAAATCTCTGTTAGTCTCATTATCTGCCTGTTCTTCAGATCTCTGCTAAATGTCCCTGCAGAAATCTTCCCCAGCCATTTTCTGCTGATCCATCCCTTCAAACTAGATGAATTCACCCTCTTTCAGGTTCCCACAGCATCCTTTACTTCTCCTTTTCTAAAATTCATCATACTTGAAATTTCTTGTTCAATATCTCACCTCACCTCAGTAATCCATAAACCCAACATGACCAAGAAGTTAATGTCTGGTAAGAAAATATTTGTTGAATAAATGAGTTTTTAAAATTGCTACTAAAATCCAAATTCTTCATCAATTTCATCATTCCTCAAAGGAGTCTCTGAACTGTGTAGACATTGGTTATTGAGAGATATTTACTTTTCTAAAATTAGCAATACTTTTTACAATAATTTATGAACCAAGATTTCAGGGTGATAGTATAATAAATATTACAGACTCTGGGGGAAGTGATATGTCATTCCAGATGTTAAATAAGACCCGAGTATAGTTCAGAGATATAACTGTAATGCTATTTAAATATCTAATAAAGGAAAGAAATTAAAAATATATACTTCTGTTCTAGAAAGAGCTCTATAGGACGTCTACAGATTAACATTCAATCAAGTATGTGACAAAAGAGGAACTACAAAAGATTAACATTCACTATCATTTTCTCCATTAGTATCCTGCCATATGTGGTCAACTTTCCACATTCCCAGTGCAGTATACAGTAACACAGAGTGTTCAGTGTCTTTGTAAAGCATTTTCAAGTCTACTATATGTCACAATGAATCAAAAGATTTCCAAGTATAAGAAATCATTGGTTAGTGATTCAACCCCTGGTTTTAAAAATGAGGAAGCTGATAAAATCAGACTTAATGCTTATAACCAGGATCAGAATATAGGTTGCCAGAATCGAGGTGACAAAACTACACCCACATTTGCACACAGATTTTACACTTTTCAAGAAGTGTATTAATTTGCAAATATTTCCATCTGGCATATTAAACCTCCTTTTTACTGAAGTCTTTAAAAGTAACAAATAACTTTTAAACCTAGAAGCAATGAGAATGCAATTCAGATTTCTGATCGTGGCAGATGTAAGAATCAATTGAGTAACACCAAAATTCTGAATTTAGTTTTGAGATCGTTAAGACTTTTCAAAACTGAATTCTTAAGTTTTGTTTTCTTATGAGTTCACTTTATTTATTTATTTAACAGCTTTATTGGAGTATAATTGCTTTACAATGATGTTAGCTACTGCTTTATAACAAAGTGAATCAGCTATACGTATACATATATCCCCATATCTCCTCCCTCTTGCATCTCCCTCCCACCCTCCCTATCCCATCCCTCTAGGTGGTCACAAAGCACTGAGCTGATCTCCCTGTGCTTTGCAGCTGCTTCCCACTAGCTATCTGTTTTACGTTTGGTAGTATATATAAGTCCATGCCACTCTCTCACTTCGTCCCAGCTTACCCTTCCCTCTCCCCATGTCCTCAAGTCCATTCTCTACGTCTGCATCTTTATATGAGTTCACTTTAAATTAGATTCTAAATGAGGGAGTCGGGAGATAAAAGTCACAGAAAGCTTTATGTCAAGATCCAGGAATGAATTCATTAGAAAACGAAGAGCTATGACATTATTGAATTTTTGTTGTTGTTCATGTTAATGCTCTAACAATGTGCTGTCTCTCTCATTGGGCACCTGTACCATTTATCTTTATAATGGTAATTTTATTTTTCCCTGCAAAAGACCCACAATCCTTATCTTATCTACCCATTCACACAGATTTTTTTGGTCTATAAATTACTGTTCATCATAATTCATATGAGTGGGATTTAATATCCTCTCTTTGATATTAAAATCATGTGTAAAAGCTGGTAGGGGATAAGTAAATGAAAAAAACTAGGCCATCTCTTTTTCATATTAGCTGTGCTAAGGTATTAGAAAACAAAGCTCTCCACACTCTCGTCCAGAAAGTCAGGCAGCAAACATTCAGCAGCAGTGCAGCAGAGTGGCTATAGAAAGAACTGGGTTTGAGTCTCTTTTCTGCTACTTTTTCACTTTTGAGCCATGACTACATCACCATCACCTGTGCAAACCTCATTTATCTCATCTGTTAAATGAGCATGAAAATAACACCTATCTCTAGGGTTGTTGTGAAGATCACCATACAGGAAATGGGATAATAGTTTAAGTGCCCGGAAGTAATAAGTACAAAATCAATGGCAGTTGTCCTCAAAATGCAGGGGCAGTGGACAAAAGGCAGAAGGAGGAAAGGTGTCCTACTTTGCAAGAGTGGCACAGTCCTGGTGTAAGTGAGGCTCCTGGGGGAGCCTGGGGCTGTAGCTGGTATGTGTGGCTGGAGGGTTTGGTGCAAGCAAGCCTGTAAGCCTGTAAGAGGGGTAGTGGCAGAATGTTGCTTTTCCCACCTACATGCAGATCGCCTTTAGACAACTAAGAGCACTTGTACTCTGGTCCCCACCACTGTGGATTTCTCTTGGGAGAGCATTTATCCACATGAAAGAGGGATAATTGAGGGTATATCCACTCTCCTAATCTCAGATTTTACTGTAAGGTTTATCTAAACAGGTTAAAATGCAGACACCAAGGCTCCAGCCCAGGGATTCAGATTCAGTAGATCTGGGCTAGTACCCAGCCATCTGCCTGTTTAACAAGTACCTTAAATTATATGTATACAGATGTCCACAGACCACACTTGGAACACTTTTCTGGATTGTCTAAGCTCTGCATGAAATTGGACCAGCATAAAGTTTTGTCTCTCAGAGAATTACTCTAACATCCTCAATAAAATGTCTTCAAAAAACTACATTTTAACAAAAGACCTTAGGCTTTCATGAAGGGTTGAAATAAGAAACAGCCCTATGATGACAACATTTATAACATGTAAAATGTTGACTCTTATGTTTTACAATGTCCTTTTACTAATCTTATTAAATAGATGTCTCATTACAAATTGCCTTAACATTTTTATTTGAAAACAGATGGGATATAAGTTATATTTATATATGTGATATGTGCGTATGTGCATGTGTGTGTGTGTGTGTGTGTGTATATATATATATATATATATATATATATATATATATATATCACTCTTGATATATATATTAAGTCATTGGGCCAGCTGACTCTGAAAACCAGGAATGTCCATGCCTTAGAGCAAGTAGCCTCAGGCAGACAATATCCAACTAGCTATCTGGCCTAATGAGACCCAAACTCAGATAAACCAAAGTGGAAATAAGAACAAATGTGTGTGTGTGTGTGTGTGTGTGTATATATATATATATATATATATATATATATATATGTATCACTCTTGATATATATATGAAGTCATTGGGCCAGCTGACTCTGAAAACCAGGAATGTCCATGCCTTAGAGCAAGTAGCCTCAGGCAGACAATATCCAACTAGCTATCTGGCCTAATGAGACCCAAACTCAGATAAACCAAAGTGGAAATAAGAACAAATGATGGAGGTTCTACCCTTGATTTTAAAAAGACCTATTTATAATATCCTTCTATGCAAAAGAGCTTCAGTTCAATTTTTTTTTTTTTCACTTCAAACCCACTCATGAAATTTACAGGGAATTTTGATTTTTGTTTATTCCTTGGGGTAAGTGAGGGGATGGTGAAGTGGGTCCTTTTAAGCTAAATAAAATAGCCATTTATTGTATAGTTGATCATGCAATCATTTCTTGGAAAAACTTATTACAGACAACATTTACAATTCTGACATAAAAATTCTGCCAGATCTGTCCATCTCCCCTTCCCAGCAAACACACAAAAGAATTTCAAAGTCTATTAAGAAAGCCTGCACAGAGTAGGAGAGTCTCTAAATACTTAGCTGAGCCTTTCTCACCATATGTAGTAAGTGCTCAACATAAATTGTTTGAATGAAAAAGGAGTGAAGAACCACACACTCTAAACAGCTACCAGGAGACCGACAACTTGGTATCCTGTGCATTCTAAACAAATAAATCAACCGGACCTTATCCTTCCATGTGAACAGGTCAAACAAATTACATGAATCATAATATATATGCCAATTCTAAGGAAAACAGTGAAGTCACTTGTAATACTGTCATGCAGAGTTTGTTGTATGGTATTTTACATATGGAAAGATAATTAGACCCTTGATGAAGAAAAAGAAATTTTTAAAACTTCAAGAAATACCAGCTTTAGGGCTTCCCTTGGTGGCGCAGTGGTTGAGAATCTGCCTGCCAATGTAGGGGACATGGGTTCGAGCCCTGGTCTGGTAAGATCCCACATGCCGCGGAGCAACTAAGCCCGTGAGGCACAACTACTGAGCCTGCGCGTCTGGAGCCTGTGCTCCGCAACAAGTGAAGCCACTACAATGAGAGGCCCCGCGCACCGCGATGCGGAGTGGCCCCCGCTGCCCGCAACTAGAGAAAGCCCGCGCACAGAGGCGAAAACCCAACACAGCCAAAAATAAATAAATAAATTTAAAAAAAAAAAAAGAAATACCAGTTTTAATACACCTCAGAACAAGAAATGTAAAAATGACCATTTTTTGGCCATGTGCCACCTACTCAATTTCCTGGTTAAATACTAAAATAGAAAAGGCTAAAAGGATGAATTGGACAAGCCAACATTCTACGTGAGGAAATAAAAGAATAAGGAATACAAACAGTTTCATTAATATCCGAGTATTTCTCATATACCATTTTAGCCAATTAATAGCAAAGTGTTAATTTTTTTGGTGATGATTAATGTTCCTGGTAGATTTTTCTAGCCTCTTAAACATTTATATGGCATGTCTTTGTTGTTTCCTTCCTTTATAAAATTAGTCTCCTTTCTACTTCTTGATCTTCAAGTACCAAATGATGTCTTTAAGTACAATTAGAAGTACCTAGAATTATTTCCTATCTGAGTTAACCTTTCAAAAAATAAATGAAACATCTTTTTGTAAAGTTCATTCTTCAACATTCTGAGGAAGGTTCAGAATTTTTTGCTAATAAACATCTGGTCTCTCACCTTTCCTAGAATAACAATGAAATAATTTTCTCTACCCATAAAGAACAAAGAGGCAAGAGAAAATTGTACATCTTTGGAGTAAACAATCTATAAATGGATATACTGGGCTGTTTCAGCTATCCAATTTTCTTTGAGAACCCTGAACAAAAACTTAAATAATGTCATTTTTGTAAGTACACAACTCATCCCTCATATCCCAAGTGTCAGTAAAGCAAGAGTGACATCTTGTCCCTGTACAAGAGACTCTACAGGTTATAGGCCAAGACTCTCATGTAATGTTTCCAGTGATTGTAAAACTGCGGGCCCATGGATGCCATCTGACTCACAGTTATATGTGGCCTGCAGTGGCACTGTAAAAAAATGAAATAAAGAGGAATAAGTGAGGAAAACTTTAGACAGTGCTCTATAATCATGTATTTCCCATCTAAAAAAGAACTGAATTTCCTGCTTTGCTTGAATAATGAGCATGTTTGGCATCGCTGGGCCCATTTACCAGCAAGTCAAGGGCTGGGTGAAACCAAGTCTGAGCTGCTTCCTTTGAAGGGGGCATGAGCTCTCTAATTCATTCCAGTTCCCCAACCTGGTCCATTTGACTCATTTGTAGATCCTACCTGTCGGCACCTAAGTTAACCCTATTTCTGCACGATGTGGTAGGTGCTATGTCTGGGTTACTAAGGGGGTGAGAGCAGTCTTGGACAATGGAGGTCACCTCGGGCTAACGCTATATTCCCTTCCTAAGCCTTTAAAAAATAACGATTCCTTGCAACTAGAGATTATCATACTAAGTGAAGTAAGTCAGAAAGAGTAAGACAAATAGCATATGATATCACTTTATGTGGAATCTAAAACATGGCACAAGTGAACCTATCTACGAAACAGAAACAGACTCACAGACAGAGAACAGACTTGTGGTTGCCAAGGGGGAAGTGGGGATGGGGAGGGACAGACTGTGAGTTTGGGGTTAGTAGATGCAAACTATTACATATAGAATGGATAAACAGCAAGGTCCTACTGTATAGTACAGGGAACTATATTCAATATCCTAGGATAAACTATACTGGAAAAGAATACAAAAAAGAACGTATATATTTGTATAACTGAGTCACTTTGCTGTACAGCAGAAATTAACACACACTATAAATCAACTATACTTCAATTAAAAAATTAAAAAAAAAAAACAATTCCGGGGCCCCACCCCAGACCAACTGTATCAGAATGTCCTGAAGTGGGATTCAGGAAATAGTATTTTTAAAGTTGCCTAGGTGCTTCCATTGTGACCCACAGTTAAGAACCTCTGATCTAAACCAAGGATCTTCAGATTTTTGCTCACATTTCCCCTAAAAGAATTTTTTAGAACTACGTGACTCAACTCATATTTTTTAACTGGCATCCAAAATTTTTCATCATATGTTTAAGTAGCTGCAATAGATGTAATTCCTTGCAACAAGTAAATATTGACATTTTAAAATACAATTATTCTATCACTGTATTATCACCCACTATCATCCATTTTTTTAACATCTTTATTGGAGTATAACTGCTTTACAGTGTGGTGTCAGTTCCTGCTGTATAACAAAATGAATCAGCTATATGCACACATATATCCCCATATCCCCTCCCGCTTGCGTCTGCCTCCCACCCTCCTTAACCCACCCCTCTAGATGGTCACAAAGCACCAAGCTGACCTCCCTGTGCTATACAACTGCTTCCCACTAGCTACCTATTTTACATTTGGTAGTGTATATATGTCAATCCTACTCTCTCACTTCACCCCAGTTTACCCTTCCCCCTCCCGGTGTCCTCAGTCCATTCTCTATGTCTGTGTCTTTATTCCTATCTTGTCCTTAGGTTCATCAGAACTTTTTCTTTTAGATTCCATATGTATGTGTTAGCATACGGTATTTCTTTTCCTCCTTCTGACTTACTTTACTCTGTATGACAGACTCTTAAGTCCATCAACCTCATTATAAGTAACTTAATTTCATTTCTTTTTAAGGCTAATATTCCATTGCATACATGTGACACATCTTCTTTACCGATTCATCTGTTGATGGACACTTAGGTTGCTTCCATGTCCTAGCTATTGCAAATAGTGCTGCTATGAACATTGTGGTACATGACTCTTTTTGAATTATGGTTTTCTCAGGGTATATGCCTGGTAGTGGGATTGCTGGGTCATATGGAGGCTGTATTTTTAGTTGCTTAAGGAACCTCCATACTGTTCTCCATAGTGGCTGTATCAATTTACATTCCCACCAACAATGCAAGAGGGTTCCCTTTTCTCCACAAGCTCTCCAGCATTTGTTGTTTGTAGATTTTTTAATGATGGTCATTCTGACCCGTGTGAGGTGATACCTCATTGTAGTTTTGATTTGCATTTCTCTAATGATTAGTGATGTTGAGCATCCTTTCCTATGTTTGTTGGCGATCTGTATATCTTCTTTGGAGAAATGTCTATTTAGGTCTTCTGCCCATTTTTGGATTCAGTTGTTTGTTTTTTGATATTGAGCTGCATGAGCCGCTTATATACCTTGGAGATTAATCCTCTGTCAGCTGCTTAATTTGCAAATATTTTCTCCCATTCTGAGGGTTGTCTTTCCATCTTGTTTATGGTTTCCTTTTCTGTGCAAAAGCTTCTCAGTTTCATTAGGTCCCATTTGTTTATTTTTGTTTTTATTTCCATTTCTCTAAGAGGTGGGTTCAAAAGGATCTTGCTGTGATGTACGTCATAGAGTGTTCTGCCTATGTTTTCCTCTAAGAGTTTTATAGTGTCTGGCCTTACATTTAGGTCTTTAATCCATTTTGAGTTTATTTTTGTGTATGGTGTTAGGAAGTGTTCTAATTTCAATCTTTTACGTATAGCTGTCCAGTTTTCCCAGCACCACTTATTGAAGAGGCTGTCTTTTCTCCACTGTATATTCTTGACTCCTTTATCAAAGATAAGGTGACCATATGTGTGTGGGTTTATTATCTCTGGGCTTTCTATCCTGTGCCAGTACCATACTCTCTTGATTACTGTAGCTTTGTAGTACAGTGTGAAGTCTGGGAGGCTGATTCCTCCAGCTCGGTTTCTCTTTCTCAAGATTGTTTTGGCTATTTGGGGTCTTTTGTGTTTCCATACAAATTGGGAAATTGTTTGTTCTAGTTCTGTGAAAAATGCTATTGGGGGTTTGATATGGATTGCACTGAATCTGTAGATTGCTTTGGGTAGTATAGTCATTTTCACAATATTGATTCTTCCAATCCAAGAACATGGTATATCTCTCCATCTGTTTGTATAGTCTTTAATGTATTTCATCAGTGTCTTATAATTTTCTGCATACAGGTCTTTCATCACCTTAGACAGCTTTATTCCTAGGTATTTTATTCTTTTTGTTGCAATGGTAAATGGGAGTGTTTCCTTAATTTCTCTTTCAGATTTTTCATCATTAGTGTACCGGAATGCAAGAGATTTCTGTGCATTAACTGTGTATCCTGCTACTCTACCAAATTCATTGATTAGCTCTAGTAGTTTTCTGGTAGCATCTTTAGGATTCTCTATGTATAGTATCATGTCATCTGCAAAGAGTGACAGCGTTACCTCTTTTCTGATTTGGATTCCTTTTATTTCTTTTTCGTCTCTGATTGCTGTGGTTAAAACTTCCAAAACTATGTTGAATAATAGTGGTGAGAGTGGGCAACCCTGTCTTGCTCCTGATCTTAGAGAAAATGGTTTCTTTCAGTTTTCGACCACTGGGAAAAATGTTGGCTGTGGGTTTGTCATATATGGACTTTATTATGTTGAGGTAGGTTCCCTCTATGCCTACTTTCTGGATAGTTTTAATCATAAATGGGTGTTGAATTTTGTCAAAACCTTTTTCTGCATCTACTGAGAGGATCATATGGTTTTTGTCCTTCAATTTGTTAATATGGTGTATCACATTGATTGATTTGAGTATATTGAAGAACGCTTGCATTCCTGGGATAAACCCCATTTGATCATGATGTATGATCCTTTTAATGTGCTGTTGGATTCTGCTTGCTAGTATTTTGTTGAGGATTTTTGCATCTATGTTCATCAGTAATATTGGTCTATAATTTTATTTTTTGTAACATCTTTGTCTGATATTGGTACCAGGGTGATGGTGGCCTCATAGAATGAGTTTGGGAGTGTTCCTCCCTCTGCTATATTTTGGAAGATTTTGAGAAGGATAGGTGTTAGCTCCTCTCTAAATGTTTGATAGAATTCACCTGTGAAGCCATCTGGTCCTGGGCTTTTGTCTGTTGGAAAGTTTTTAATCACAGTTTCAATTTCAGTGCTTGTGATTGATCTGTTTATATTTTCTATTTCTTCCTAGTTCAGTCTTATAAGGTCATGCTTTTCTAAGAATTTGTCCATTTCTTCCAGGTTGTCCATTTTAATTGGCCTTATTATTCATGAGAGATCATGAGTAATCTCTCATGATCCTATGTATTTCTGCAGTGTCAGTTGTTACTTCTCCTTTTTCATTTCTAGTTCTGTGGATTTGGGTCTTCTCTCTTTTATTCGTGATGAGTCTGGGTGATGGTTTATCGATTTTGTTTATCTTCTCAAAGAACCAGCTTTTAGTTTTATTGATCTTTGCTATTGTTTCCTTCATTTCTTTTTCATTTATTCCTGATCTGATCTTTATGATTTCTTTCCTTCTGCTAACTTTGGGTTTTTTTGGTTCTTCTTTCTCTAACTGCTTTAGGTGTAAGGTTAGGTTGTTTGAGATTTTTCTTGTTTCTTGAAGTAGGACTGTATTGCTATAAACATCCCTCTTAGAACTGCTTTTGCTGCATCCCATAGGTTTTGGGCCATTATGTTTTCACCGTCATTTGTTTCTAGGTACTTTTTGATTTCCTCTTTGATTTATTCAGTGATCTCTTGGTTATTTAGTAGCATATTGTTTAGCCTCCATGTGTTTGTACTTTTTACAGTATTTTTCCTGTAATTGATATCTAGTCTCATAGCACTGTGGTCTGAAAAGAGGCTTGATATGATTTCAATTTTTTTAAATTTACCAAGGCTTTATTTGTGACCCAAGATATGATCTATCCTAGAGAATGTTCCATGAGCACTTGAGAAGAAAGTGTATTCTGCTGTTTTGGGATGGATTGTCCTATAAATATCAATTAAGTCCATCTTGTTTAATGTGTCATTTAAAGCTTGTGTTTCCTTATTTATTTTCATTTTGGATGATATGTCCATTGGTAAAAGTGGGGTGTTAAAGTCCCCTACTATGATTGTGTTACTGTCAATTTCCCCTTTTATGGCTCTTAGCATTTGCCTTATGGATTGAGGTGCTCCTGTGTTGGGTACATAAATATTTGCACTTGTTATATCTTCTTCTTGGATTGATCCCTTGATCATTATGGAGTGTCCTTCCTTGTCTGTCATAATAGTCTTTATTTTAAAGTCTATTTTATGTGATATGAGAATTGCTACTCCAGCTTTCTTTTGATTTCCATTTGCATGGAATATCTTTTTCCACCCCTTCACTTTCAGTCTGCATGTGCTCCCTAGGTCTCAAGTGGGTCTCTTGTAGACAGCATGTATACGGATCTTGTTTTTGTTTCCATTCATCCAGTCTATGTCTTTTTGTTGGAGCTTTTAATCCATTTATATTTAAGGTTATTATTGATATGTATGTTCCTATTACCGTTTTCTTAATTGTTTTGGGTTTGTTTTTGTAGGTCTTTCCTTCTCTTGTGTTTCCTTCATAGAGAAGTTCCTTTAGCATTTGTTGTAAAGCTAAAGTTTGGTGGTGCTGAATTCTCTTAACTTTTGCTTATCTGTAAAGGTTTTAATTTCTCCATCGAATCTGAATAAGATCCTTGCTGGGTAGAGTAATCTTGGTTGTAGGTTTTTCCCTTTCATCACTTTAAATACGTCCTGCCACTCCTTTCTGGCTTACAGTTTCTGTTGAAAGATCAGCTGTCAACCTTACCGGGATTCCCATGTATGTTATTTGTTGCTTTTCCCTTGCTGCTTTTAATATTTTTTCTTTGTATCTAATTTTTGATAGTTTGATTAATATGTGTCTCAGTGTGTTTCTCTTTGTGTTTATCCTGTATGGTATTCTCTGCATTCCCTGGACTTGATGACTATTTCCTTTCCCATGTTAGGGAAGTTTTCAACTATAATCTCTTCAAATATTTTCTCAGACCCTTTCTTTTTCTCTTCTTCTTCTGGGGCCCCTATAATTCAAATGCTGGTGCATTTAATGTCCCAGAGGTCTCTGAGACTTTCCTCAATTCTTTTCATTCTTTTTATCTTTATTCTGCTCCCTGGCAGTTATTTCCACCATTTTATCTTCCAGGTCACTTATCCATTCTTCTGCCTCAGTTATTGTGTTATTGATTCCTTCTAGAGTATTTTTAATTTCAGTAATTGTGTTGTTCATCACTGTTTGTTTGCTCTTTAGTTCTTCTAGTCCCTTGTTAGATGTTTCTTGTACATTCCCCCTTCTCTTTCTGACATTCTGGATCATCTTTACTATTGTTACTCTGAATTCTTTTTCAGGTAGGTTGCCTATTTCGTCTTCATTTATTTGGCCTTGTAGGTTTTTACATTGCTCCTTCGTCTGTAACATATTTTTTTGTTGTTTCATTTGTTTTCTTTTGATGGGTGGTGCTATATTCTTGTCTTACTGGTTGTTTGGCCTGAGAGCTTACAGACAGTTGGGTAGAGCTGGGTCCTGGTGCTGAGATGAGGACCTCTGGGAGGCCTCACTCTGACTGATATTCCCTGGGCTCTGAGGTTCTCTGTTAGTCCAGCGGTTTGGACTCAGAGCTCCCACCACAGGAGCTTGGGCCTGACCTTCGGACTGGGAACAAAGATCCCGCAAGCATGTGGCAGGCAAAGTAATGGTCTCCCAAAGACACGGACATCCAAATTCTTGGAACCGCCTGGCTGGTGTGTGGAGATGGGGTCCCAGAGCTGCTGGAGGGGCCGGGTGGTGGCCTGTGGCACACAGGGCAGCCTGGTGTCATCGGGGTCAGAGCTGGCCCATCTGTGCCACCCGCGCCACCCAGCGCGCCAGGGACTCCGCCTGGGCTTGACAGGTGTCTGCACCTCGGATTCACGTCCAAGGCCCCACATTTACGTCAGTGACCCCGGTTTTACATCTGAGGCCCCGAATTTACATCTGAGGCCCCTATCATCCATTTCTAAAAGTGCATGTGGTTTGGAAACAAGTAATAATCAACAAGGTTAACCAACCGCAACAGATTAGTACTTGCTTATAGGCATACAGCAAGAGTTGTTGCTGAATAATTAAGTACTGTGCATTTGTCTTGACAAAACCATGGAACATTATATTGACTAAAAGTGGGTCATTTTTTCTTCAAAAAAGTGCATGAATAAATTCTTACCCCTTAGAAATTTTCTATCACTCCTTTTCCTTCTTAATGAAACTATATTTCTATTCTAATTCCTCCATAGAATGTGCGTTTTTAATACCTGAAGTTTTTTTATTGATTGCTGTTTCACATATATTCTCAGGCAGGTCAGTTTTAGAAAAAAATACGTCTAGAAATTGATAATTCTGAAAATACATATGAAATTTGAGAATCTGATCATCTTCCATATATCCATATTCTTATATCTTTTGTCATAGCCTGGATCTCCCAGAAAACAGAGACTGAAAAAAGAGCCTGCAGGCACATAGTTTCTTTGGGGAATTGGTCCCAAGAATCAAGAAAAAGAAGACAGAATCAGGGAAGGAAAGAGAGCCAATTCAAGCAGTCATTGATTTAGTGACCTATGTGGGCAACTAGGGCTCAATGCCAGTGGGGACTCTTTAGAATGTGCCTCAGAATTGTCTGTGGGAAACACAGAAGCAGAGAATATTTGTATACGGCATCCATATCCCATTGGTCTAGGGTTCCCCATGAAATGTTAACTACCATCTTCTTCCAAGTTTATACACCTAGTAGACCTCAGAAGTGAGGAGAGGTGAGGTATGGCCAAGACACGGTGCTCTCAGGTTACACCTGTGCACATCTGATTGTTGCAACAATAGCCAATGGTTTAAAAGATGGGCAGAAAGAAAGTGAAGATGGGCACAAGAGGTTCTGATAATCTCTTCAAAAATCTTGGCATTTCCCCACTGTGTCTCAACTGAAGACTATCAATGAATGAGAACTGGGAAAAACTTCTTTGAGGAGGTGATGCTACATATAAACCTTAAAAGTAAGACGTTGCCAGCCAAGTGCAGAAAGATTGTTTCTGACAAATGGAATCATATGACCAAAGGCAAAGGACCTAAAATAGAATGATGTATTCAGGGAACTATAAACAGTTTGACAGTGAAAGTGTACATCAAGAGATTATAATGAAAAGAGATGCAGGAGTTAAGCAATATTGGACTTTTTATATCATGTTAGGAACTTTCCCTTCAATATGAAGACTATGGAAAGACATTGGAGGCTTTTAGGCAGGTGGTCTCATAATCAGAGAGTCAGACAATTTGTTATAAACTGATTAAGGCTTGGACCATGACTGAGTCAATAATGATGGAAAATGGAGAGGATACTGGACAACTATTTAGAAAGGGAAACCACAGAAGTCTCTAACAGCCAAATGGGGTAGAAGAGAGAAGAGGTTCTACATGACTCACAGACTTCTGACTTGAGCAATTGTGTTGGAGACTAAGTAATGTATATACAAGCAGTGATTTACTCAAGTTTTAGACAAGCCAGGTCCCCAATTTTCTAGTTGTTTCCTATGAGTCAGAACATCTGAGCAAAACCATTAGAATGAAGTTCATTCTTGAAGGTCCATCTTAGAAGTCACATCCTCCTGAAGTCTTTCCTAATTGCACCCAACAAGATGGGGTCTCTCCATCTTTCACACCACAGATTAAAAAAAAATCAAATGTCTTCAGAATGGTCCATAGGAGCCCTTTTCACAAAGAACATAATGTGGCTGGAATTTTCCAGAGCAAGGTAGCCCTTCCTTCAGAACTAGGAAAGTCATTACAAATCAGTAAGCACATGACAAGTGAAAGGGAATGGAGATTGGTGAGGCTCTTGGCTACTTGGCTACCAAAAGGCATTTAATTCTAAATTTTCAAAATACCATCCTGGCAAAATAAAATACATGTATGGTTCAAATACGGCTTGTAGATGTCCAGTTTGTAACACCTGCAAGTATAAATTTCTGAAGCTCTTGTGAGGCTCTCTCTTTGACTACTTGCCTGACTTTCTCACCTGACTCTACCTTACAGTGTCACCATAATGGAAAAAGATCTGTCACCCAAAGAGACCTCTAAGCTTTTTCAGGCAGACATTTAAGCACATTCCTGTGTGTATTTTCTAATATGTTATCCTGCTTTGAAAACTTGGAGGTGGTCATAAAGGTAACGAGATGACGCATATGAAAGCATGTCAAAAGCCACAGAGCGCTTACAATAGTGAAATGTTGATATCATCATCATCATCACTATGAGATCACCTGAAAACTTCACCAGGACTCGCTCCAGATAACCAAAAGGCCAGAGTGAAAGTTATATTAAAACCTGGAAGTCAAGATGGCATCTCGCAGGCCATCATTACCAGTAACTAAAACAGACTCTCATTAAAACGTATTTATTTTCATTATATTGGCATACACTTTCATCAAAGTCTTTGCCGCTGAATCAATGCTTATTAGCACTAAGCTTGAGACATGACTATTGAATTTTCAGTTTTTTTAAGCACTCTATCTTATTCTTTCTTTTTAAATAAGCAATAAAATCTAACTTCTAATTACCAAGTATTTAATTTCAATGACTGTGAACACAGAATATATTCCCATGTCAATTAAAAGACTTTACAAAAGGCTGTTTATCAGACCCTAGAAAACTAGATGCATTTGATGTGTAATCCTGTATTTCCTGCTCTAAGTGTAGACAGACACTAGGCATTTCAGCTTGAATTCTCTTCAGCCTAGGGGGTCACGCTGCTGCCATGAATTTTCCATATTGTTTAATTTTTCGCTTACTTTGAAAGTTAGGATTTAAAAGCTTAAACCGCATTTAGTTTTCCAAAGCAAAGACACAGATGCAAAGCAGATGAAATAACTTATGACAAGAGACAGTAAATGTAAATACAGGTAATTTTAATGTCCCACACGAGGATACTGATAAAAATAACTAACCTATTCTTAAAATATTAGGAGAGCTTTTGATTTCCATGCGAACAGAGTGATGTCAGAGTTCAAATTCATATGTGAAAACAGTTGGCTATATGTGCAAATCTGGGTTAACTAAAATTAAATTAGACAGGGAATCAATATCTATGCTTGTAACTCTAACCAGGGTTTTTTAATTATCATGAAAATTGTTCATTATTTTTAAAGCAAAGGAAACATTTTAAATGGCAATATTTGGAAAACTATATGGAGAATGCGTAAGTCAACTCATTGGGCTGGTGTGAGAATTAAATAACTTAAAATACATAAAGTACTTAGAATACTGGGGGTCATAAATAAACTCAATGGAGAACTTCTCTGTTATAGAACTAAGATGAGCACAATAATAGACTGTCTTGGGTAGTTTTGCCTAAGAGGTCAAAGAGAACAATAATATGCAAAATAGACTGGTCAGAGAGCCTTTCTGGAGTTTCCCTATGTTTTCTGTGAACAAACAAAAAGATTATAGGACAATCAGGTTAAAGCCATACTGTTTTTTTTTTTTATAGGTCGAAGCTATATATTTATACAAAGTATAAATCTGTAAAAACAAATTTCATACATAAAATCTTCATATGTGACTGCCTACAATTAGAACAGAATTACAAATCAGTAGATAAGAACAAAATCTTTAGCATTCTGGCATTTAGGAATCAAAAGTATGAGGGCTATCTGTCTTATCAAGGTCCACCCCAGCAAACATGGGTCAACCTTCCAAAATCCTCATTCTTGTCAATATACACAAGCAAGCTAAGATCACTTCTGTAACACACAGGTGAAAGCAAAATATATAACACACAAACCCACACACACAGTATTTCAGGAACAGAAAATTTACTTGATATTAATAATGAGAATATAATGACATCATATCCGTGTCTACAGAGGAGAAAAGCAAGAGGATGCATCAAAAAAAGTCTAAGAGGATACAATGAAGAAAGGCTAATCAGAGAACAGGAAGGAGTTCTTGGAAATTAAATACAGTGACCAAGCTTCTGACTAAAGTGAGTAATGACACCCATATCATGTTTCCTTCTGGGATTGGGATGCAAAGAGCACGCAGGGATATTGTTCTTCATTATAAGCCCTTCTAGTCTTACTGACTTTTTAAACCATGTACATGGATAAAAATAATAAAATTTATTTTTAAAGAACCAAATTAAAGACAGTTGTAGAATTCTATGATTTTTCACAACTATCTAACTTCAGTCATTGATTGAATTAGTTTTTAGAAATGTCAATGCCCTTCAGCTAAAGATCTTAGCTGTGGTTGACAAGTTGTGTTTGTTATTCATTGCAGAGAGGCAGAATGCACCCCGTAGGGAGCTGTGAGGCATCTCAGTAAGCGATGTTAGAAAGAAACTATTATAGGATTTGGGCTATTATTGGATAATTTTAAGGAGGTTCTAAGGTACTGTCAAAAAGCAGGGGCAATTCTATGATTGGATGTCTCAATAAATCTAATCTACAGATTAGATAGAGCAAGCCAGAAGTTGTCATTGGTAAAGCAGCCATCACACATTTAGTGAGAGAGAGGAAGATGTCTGGTATTTTGCTGCTTGCCCAGTGGCCCAGTCTGAAATGGATAGTGTATAAGATGGTTTATGTCCAGCAGGCTTTGTTTTAAAGCACCAAATCCATTTGTAAGAACTTTGAAGTCTAGCTTTGAGCATCAAATCAGTTTCTGAATGTCAGGGCTGCTTTTTTTCCTTAGAAGAAAATCAAGAAGGACGTGTCCAGTAATGATTTTTTTTTTTTTCTTTTGCGGTATGCGGGCCTCTCACTGCTGTGGCCTCTCCCGTTGCGGAACACAGGCTCCGGACGCGCAGGCTCTGCTGCCATGGCTCACGGGCCCAGCCGCTCCGTGGCATGTGGGATCTTCCCGGACCGGGGCACGAACCCGTGTCCCCTGCATCACCAGGCAGACTCTCAACCACTGCGCCACCAGGGAAGCCCGTACCCATGGCCTGTAATTTTGATTTACATGAATTAGGTTATTACATGTGACTTTTCCCTCAGGAAATTATGGTTTCCTTAGAGATCAGTGACTGAATCTTAATCATATGTGTATACCCACAAGAGTGAACCAAGACACATCAAGTTCTTTACTCTCCCTAAAGAGGTTAAGAAACTTGCCTAGCATCACCCAGCTGTCTCGCGGCAGTATCGCAATTGGAACTGATGTTTGAACAAAAGCCTCTTGGTGCCATACTGAAATTGTTCACAGGTGACATCCCAGGAGGATGGATGCCTCACTAACATTTGGGAGAACGTCAGGCTGTATAATTTCAATTTATGCTACCATATGCCTTTCACATGGGTTTTGCCCTTTGCTACACACATGGGATGGTAGGGCTCCAAGGATTTAGTTCTATAGCTTTAGACCAAAGGGTCTCCTGAAGAAGGTTAAAGCATGAACTGCCAAGTGCCACCCTCATTTGATAGAAAGCAGTTAGTTTGTTCCTAGGCTATAGGGCAACAGATGTTTCTAAAGTTGCTGCCAAAATGTTTAGTGGGGAGATGACAGAAGAGGTACAGAAGAAGGTAGGACAGATGTACATACAATACCAGGATGAGAGGGATGACAATGATGAGGGCCTGTTCTTGAGGCTGGTGCCACCACGAGGACAATCATCATGGAAAACATTAAGTACAATAAGTATAGCAGTGTTCTTTAATACTGTTCCATTAAGTCCATATTTATCTTACCCATTATGGGACCAGTCAGAAAACCAATGGAGTATATCATTGTGTAAGACCATTCGTGAATCCAATGAATATTTAAAGGTGCCCATTGTGGATGTGTACACATGAGTGATGAGATTTGCTAATAAATATCCCTATTGTCAAGTAGTTTTGAGTGTATATACAGGTGCCAGTCTTGGTGCCACATTACCTGTGTTCTTATCACACTTGTCACTCACTAGTTTGGTGGCCTTGGGAAAATTATTTAAAATTTCAAATCCTCAATGTTTCCTTTATAAAATAGGAGAAAAATAATACCTTCCTTAGAGAGTTGTGAGGATTCAGTGAGATAAGGATTCAGAGAGATAAGGCATAAAAAAGTACCCAGCTCTGAGTATAGTACTCAATGACTGTTATCTATTATTACTTGTAATGAATTTCACTACTGTAGTTATTTAATTAGAGATAGTTTGAATATGCCCCAAACAGTGTAGAACGTAGAGAAAGAAAAAATCATGGGCCCAAAGTTATGATTAAATCTATCGGCGAAAATGGTATATAATAATTCCCTCCAACAAAGACCATTTTCAACCATTAAACAAAAATTGTCCATGCCCGAAGAAGGCAGCACCATGGCTCCCCAAAGATGTGCACTTTCTAATCCCTGAACTTGGGAATATATTACTTTACATGGCAAAAGGCACTTGCAGATGTTATTAAGGGTATGGACCTTGAGATGGGGAGAGTACTTTAGATTATCCAGGTGGGTCCAATGAAATCACAAGGGTTCTAGTAAGCAAGAGAGGCAGAAGAACCAGAGTAAGAGTAGATGCAGTGTCAGAAAAGACTGGACCAGCCTTTGCTGGCTTTGAAGATGGACTAGAGTCAAAAGCCAGGGAATGTGGGGCGTCTCTAGAAGCTAGAAAAGACAAGGGCAAAGATTCTCCCCTAGAGCTACAAGAAAAGGCTATGGCTACTCCTTCATTTTAGCCCAATGAGGCCCTCATCTGACTTCTAACCTACAAAATGCTAACATAACGAATTTGTATTGTTTTAAGTTACTAAATTTGTAGTAGTTACCGTAGTAATAGGAAATTGGTACAATGTCTCTCAGCATGATTAAATCATCTTTGCAAAATACTTAAGGGGCATTTAGTACATGTGCAGCATACTTGTTATTAGGAAAAAATGATAGCATTTACTGAAGATTCTGCCTGGTCTATTATATATCTATGCTAAGCACACCAAGTTCATTACAGAAACTTTAAATCGTAGACATTATACCTGCATGGACATTGCAAATCGTCTAATACAAACTCCTCTATATGTGCTTGGGAAATTCCCTGATTTTGACAGAGTTGGCAAGCAGCTTATAAACAGGAACCAGAAAATGAAGTAAGAAAATAATATCGGTATGTTCCAAAGGAGGAAAGAGAAAAAAATTATACACTGAGCCTAAAGAAAAATAGTGGTGTATGTAAAGATTGACTTCAGGACTTTAAACATCTTTTTGTACACCTTTTCCCTCTTTGCAGCAGGCCTCACAGTTTGTTGTAATTTTAGAAACGTCAGAAAAATCTGAATCTCTACCCTCTTGACAACCTCACCCTTCCTAATATTTATATAGTTCATTATTTAGCTTAAGGTAATTTTCTCTAATAAAATGGAAATAATTGCTACTATTTTTAATGAGACATAAATAAGGTTCTCAATTCTAGAGAGCAAGTTCCACTACTCTATTCCACAACTAACTTTCATTAAAAAAAAAAATCCCAAAACTTTTTCTTGAAAGGTGATTTTAAAAACCCTTCAATAAACCTTCCAAAGATTACAAATGCTAAAGGACAATTTTTAGAGTTAGGCCTATTGACACTGATATATTGGGAACCCTCTGACACTTGGGAACCTGTGCTTATTTGTAAATTTCCATGTCCAAGTTCATGATGACTATTTCTTCCCATTAAAGGAGAGATTAGTTTCCTTCTGCAAATGGATACTTACTTCTCCATTGATAGGCATAAATAACTTTCCTAGATTATTGGTAAAAACTGTAATTGTCAACATGAATCCAAAAACCCTATTTAAAAACTCAAAAACCTTTATACTTAATCCTAAGTGGTTTCTTTTTAAGTACATCAACATGAACTTACTGTAAAATGGAAAGATTTGCCTTGTGGTGAGGTTAAAATTGTCATTATATTTTTAGAGCATGATTTTTAACACTCTCTAGAGAGATCATCTTGGAATAATGTCCAAAATCAAAACAGGAAATGAACAGGGTCATTTAATGAGAGTAGAAAATGGTTTCATGTATTTTGTTTCACCAAATTTTTTTCTATCAAAATATGAGTTTTTGAGACAGAGCCATGATTAATTTTCCTAGATGTGCATATTTAACTGTACACATGTCTGTATCATAAGTCAAAAGTTTGTATTTCTGATATTCCAGATTTTCCTTCATTAATTGGGCATTCTAGATAATTAGGAAGATTTATTTTAAATACTGAGAGAATTAAGATTTATAAAATGCATTTCTATTTTCAGGCAAAAGTACAATAGCGTGAAAACTACAAAGATAGACAACTCAAAGTATGAACAGGTCCTTTCATTTTCCCTCACTCACTGAAAATTTAATTTTACTTTACCTAAGACAATTGGTACAAGTGAGCCATGCTGCTGAATAGGGACAGCATAGCCTCTATTTTAAAAATAATATAGATTTCACAACTAAGTACCAGGAAGCCTGTATTTTCAGACTACTAAGAGATTATGCTTTTTGTGTTTTTGGAGCTAAGAAATGAAAAATTTTTCAAAAAGCAACTATTCATTGACCAAAGTAATCTATATTCAAGTCTAAGATACAGCTTAGGATTTCACATGATTTTCTTTTTATTTTATCTAAAATGTAACAGCCACCCATTCAGTTACTAAGAGACCAGGTTTCAAAATAATTTGAAGCTTAACATTCAGAACCAATATTCTGTTGCTTCTCCCCTCAATTAACCTAGCTTATCCAAGCAAGGATGCTTTAACTCTATGGCAAGCTACAACGTAAATAAGCACAACAGATGCAGTCATTTATTATAGATGAAATTGCATATTCTGCAGAGGCAATGAGAAAAATAGTAGGCTGCAAAGAGCAGACACAGGAATCAGATCTGTGTTCAAATCCAGATACTGCCTTTAGGCAATTTCTTTACTTTCTTTAGCCTTGAAATGCTCATTTGAAAATTGGTGCCAATGGGTTTCCCTGGGGCACAGTGGTTAAGAATCCGCCTGCCAATGCAGGGGACATGAGCTCGAGCCCTGGTCCGGGATGATCCCACATGCCGCAGAACAACTAAGTCCGTGAGCCACAACTACTGACCTTGTGCTCCAGAGCCCCCAAGCCACAACTACTGAACCTGTGTGCCACAACTACTGAAGCCCGCGTGCCTAGAGCCCGTGCTCCGCAACAAGAGAAGCCACCGCAATGAGAAGCCAGGGCACAGCAACGAAGAGTAGCCCTCACTTGCCACGACTAGAGAAAGCCCGTGTGCAGCAACCAAGACCCAACACAGCCAAAAATAAATAAATAAAATAAATTTTAAAAAATATTTAAAAAAAGAAAATTGATGCCAATAATAATACTTACCTCATGGGGTTAGTGTAAAAATTATAGAGAAAAGTCCACGTAAAACATTTAGTAGAGTGTTTGGCATAGGTAAAAGTGCTCAACAAAGGCTTTCCGTAGTGAAAATAAGCAGTTATTATTATCATTTGTAATGCTTCCTTGAGAACTTAAGCTACTATAGAAACTCATTGACTGTAAACATCACTTTTAGGACCCACTTTTTTATTGGCTTTTTAAAAAATCAGAGATTATTTTATACTCTAAAATTAAAATGACATGGTACTATAATGATCTGAGGATTTCTTTTCTGAAATCTATCCTTAAAAGTTACCTACACTTTGCACAGCAAGTTACTCCAACTTGATTTCTGTTTTAAAAGTTTTTTTTTCCAAATCCTATTATATCCACTTCTCTTTGCTCTGTTAACCTTTGAACGGCCTTTGGCCAAAAGCTATAAAACACTGACCTAAGAATTGCTGCTGTACTCTTAACTGTGTCCTGAAATAATTTTAATGGAACTTAGAAGCTTAAAGTATCTCAGGGTTGGGAGAGATCTCAAATGTTGTTTCATACCACTTCCCTTCCTCTCATCCAGCATCTATGACATCTGCATTAAACGGTCACTGCGCTTTTATTTATTTATTCATTTGGCTGTGTTGGGTCTTCACTGCTGTGCGCGGGCTTTCTCTAGTTGCCGCAAGCGGGGGCTACTCTTCCTTGTGGCGCGTGGGCTTCTCACTGCGGTAGCTTCTCTTGTTGAAGAGCATGGGCTCTAGGCGTGCGGGTTTCAGTAGTTGTGGCACGCGGGCTCAGTAGCTGTGACTCACAGGCTCTAGAGTGCAGGCTCAGTAGTTGTCCACACGGGCTCAGTTGCTCCATGGCCTGTGGGATCTTCCCGGACCATGGCTTGAACTTGGGTCCCCTGCATTGACAGGAGGATTCTTAACCACCGTGCCACCAGGGAAGCCTGGTCACTGAGCTTTTAGTGAAAACTCCCCAGTGATAAAGACGTCACTAGCTCGAGGGGCAGCTCACTGTTGGACAGCCACAAATGTTAGAGGGATGGTTAAGAAGCCATCAGATACTTCCACAGAAAGAAAGAGATGTTCCTGACTCATTTCTGAACACAGAACAGGAATTATACCTAAGAAAAAGAACTTTAAAACTCAGCCATATCTCATCTTGACTCCATTGAGGGTTGTTATATAATGTGCTTTATTTAGGAAATCAATAAGGTATCTTACGTGACCATAGTCCAGCTACAAAAATATCCCGAATTGGACTTCCCTGGTGGCACAGTGGTTGAGAGTCTGCCTGCCGATGCAGGGGACATGGGTTCGTGCCCCGGTCCGGGAAGATCCCACATGCTGCGGAGCGGCTAGGCCCGTGAGCCATGGCCACTGAGCCTGTGCTCCGCAATGGGAGAGGCCACAACAGTGAGAGGCCCACGTACCGCAAAAAATAATAATAATAAAAAAATATATCCAGAACTGATTCTGCTGTAGTAAAGCAATGCCTCCATTAGAACTCTGTCTTGCTTTTCTTTATTTGTAAAATGGAAGGAAGAACACTAGCTACTTTCTAATTGTTAGGAAAATTACATGAGATTATCCATGTAAAATGCTTAGTACTCAGAACCAGGCACATTGTAAGCATTCAACAAATGGCAGTAAGGTGCTAAAAATAATGCCGGGAAGTGCCTAGAAACATGTAGAAACATGCCCTGCACAAAGTGTACATTCCAAAAACGTCATTATTGCTCATTAGGCCATTTGTTTCTTTATCAAAAACCTCAATTACTGCCTGCCAAAAAATAAAGCTCGACAAGTCCTAAGATATTAAGAACAAGAGAACTGGTTAAAATGCTGATATAGTAGGAAAGGAATACAACATCATACAGACCTTCTGGATAAGAAGGAATATTTCACTGACCAGGAATACAGAAGCCTGATGGGACCCCTGGCATAACCAGATCTGTTACTGCTTTATAACAGAGTTAAAGACCACACTGTGTTTGAATAGTTCAGGTTGTCTACAATCAGGATATAGAGCAAAGAAAATTGGGAAATTTCCACGAAGCATTTCTTTGTCCAGAATAACACGGAAATTTTACTTCTTCAAAATTGGCTCCATAAGAATAGGGAGAACAATTGTCACAAACAGGTTAACTAAAAACAGAAATAACCTGTCAAGTATGCTTCTCCACTATCTCTCAGATCTACCCACTCATTTCCTTTTATGATGCCACAGCCTCAATCAACCCTGTTACCACATGCCTTCAGTAGCCTCCTACCTGATTCTCCAGCCTCCCCTCTCTATTCATCCTACACAGAGATGCTGGATGGTATAATGATCTTCCCCAGATATCAATTCCATCATGCCATTTCCTTGTTCAGAAATTCCACATTGGTCCCTAGTGCTCTTCTGGTCAGATCTCATCTCCCTGGTCTGGCCTTTCAGATTCTCTTCCATCATCTTCCTCTGGTCCATTAACTACTTCTAAAATTCAGCCACCTTCAAGAATTTCAGTGGCATTGCTTCCTACCATTAACCTACCAGTTCCTGCTGTTCCTCTTCCAAGGCTAGCTTAGAATTCAATTCCTGCATAAACAATTTACTGTTCATTCTCTTACCTTTGGCTTTTCTGCATTCTGTTTGCACTGTGTTAAAATTAACCTCCTTTTCTGTTGCTTTAATCCTCATGATGCATGAATATGGTTTATCCTAAACTCCCTGGAATGCCCTTTCAGCACTAGCCCATGTCCTTCATTTTATACACAAGTCCAGCAAGCTGTGACTTGAGAGTCTGAAGAGTTCCAGTTCTTTGAAGGGTTTATAATGACATTCTACTCTTCCTGAGTGAGGTGAAAATCATCCCAGTGTCCTCTGTTTGGTTTTTCTTCTGCAAGAGGCAGGGGATACACAGTTGAAATACAGTTAGAGTACAGTTAACCCTTGAACAATACAAGAGTTAGGGGTGCCAATGCCCCAAACCCCATGCGCCGTCAAAAATCCGTGTACTGCTATGTCTGCCTCAAAACCAGAAGTATTGATAAAGGACTCACCCAAGGGCAGGAAGCTGAACAGTTTGGATATAATCAGGACTCAAACCCTGGTTCTTTTGATTCCACTTATTGTGATCTCTAATTAAACACAAACTTTTCCTCACACCTAGTTAATTTAAAGACTAGTAAAATAAAAATACAGGTACTATAGGTATTGAAAAAGGTACACATATAAGTGAACCCACACAGTTCAAATCTATGTTGTTCAATGGTCAACTGTAATTCAGACAGGCAGAGTGCCTATATGCCCTCCCCATCTACTGCAAGATAATGCCTCATTTGTTAATTAATTTGAGCCTCAAATAATTAAGCAAATTACCCACCTCTCCCAATTAGCTATCCACTGGCAGGGATGAGAAAGAACTCCAGATCTTTTGAGTTCACACCCAGTATTATTAGGATCTAGCATCTATGTCCCAGCTCTCCCAAATCAAATCTGCCTAGAAGAGCAGTTGACAATGATCTCCTTCTCTCTCTGTCTCTCTCAAATTTGGTTTTTCATAAATTTTTAAAGCAATGTTTATTATAACATCTCCCACTTTTTAAAATTATGCTTTGCTGTACTCTGCACACATTAGTCAATACCCAGGGAATGAGTCACACAAATACTGAAATAAGTTTTAGTTTCCATTAACCTAGCAGTCATGAATACATTTTCAGAAGAAAGTACTTTATTGGTAAATCCTTAAAATCCTGAATTTAATCACCCACATACCTGAGCTCTAAACTATTTGTGGTGACCAATAAAATGGTTGAATATAAGCTTTATCTAACCTCTCAATGCACTTCAGTTCCACTTGGAAAGAATACTCATTAAAAAATAAATAAATAAACCATTTCAAGTTGCCTCTTTCTCTATTCTCATGAGAATCAGAACAATTTATATTTTAATGACCACCTACAACACCAGTTCTACCCATCTTAGCTGCTGCCATCTGTTTGGTTCTTCTTTTCCCTTTCCAAAATGTTTTTGGGCCACTAAGGAACAGCTGAAAAAAGGAGAATGTCATTGACATTCCTCTTGCCACCCTCCAGCACCCCCTCCCCTGCACCAAACATACACACACACACACACACACACACACACATATGGGTTTCAGTCCATCAATTAACACAGCTGACAAACTGTTGACTGCTTCTCTTTAGGAAATCAGAGCTGTGAAGCATCACTTTAATAATCGATGTGGGGTTTCCCTTGTGGTGCAGTGGTTAAGAATCCGCCTGCCCAGTCTGCTTGGAAAAGAACTGAGAGTAATGACAGTAAAGATGATCCAAAATCTTGGAAACAGAATGGAGAAAATAAAAGAAACCATTAACAAGGAACAAGAAGAACTAAAGAGCAAACAAACAATGAACACCACAATAAATGAAATTAAAGATTCTCTAGAAGGAATCAATAGCAGAATAACTGAGGCACAAGAACGAATAAGTGAAATGGAAGATAAAATAGTGGAAATAACTACTGCAGAGCAGAATAAAGAAAAAAAGAGTGAAAAGAATTGAGGGCAGTCTCAGAGACCTCTGGGACAAGATTAAACACACCAACATTTGAATTATAGGGGTTCCAGAAGAAGAAGACAAAAAGAAAGGGACTGAGAAAATATTTGAAGAGATTAGAGTTGAAAGCTTCCCTAATATGGGAAAGGAAATAGTCAATCAAGTCCAGGAAGTGCAGAGAATCCCATACAGGATAAACCCAAGGAGCCAAGACACATATTAATCAAAGTATCAAAAATTAAATACAAAGAAAAAATATTAAAAGCAGCAAGGGAAAAGCAACAAATAACATACATGGGACTCCCCATAAGGTTAATAGCTGAACCTTCAGCAGAAACTCTGCAAGCCAGAAGGTACTGGCAGGACATATTTAAAGTGATGAAAGGGAAAAACTCAAGATTACTCTACCCAGCAAGGATCTCATTCAGATTCGATGGAGAAATTAAAACCCTTAGAGATAAGCAAAAGTTGAGAGGATTCAGCAACACCAAACCGGCTTTACAACAAATGCTAAAGGAACTTCTCTAGGCAGGAAACACAACAGAAGGAAAAGACCTACAATAATTAACCCAAAACAATTAAGAAAACGGTAATAGGAACATATATATCGATAATTACCTTAAATGTAAATGGATTAAATGCTCCAACCAAAAGACATACACTGGCTGAATAGATACAGAAACAAGACCCATATATATATGCTGTCGACAAGGGACCCTCTTCAGACCTAAGGACACACACAGACTGAAAGTGAGGGGATGGAAAAAGATATTCCATGCAAATGGAAATCAAAAGAAAGCTGGAGTAGCAATTCTCATATCAGACAAAATAGACTTTATAAAGACTATTATAAGGGACAAGGAAGGACACTACGTAACGATCAAGGAATCAATCCAAGACAAAGGTATAACAGTTGTAAATATTTATGCACCCAACATAGGAGCACCTCAATCCATACAGCAAATGCTAACATCCATAAAAGGGGAAATCAACAGTAACACAATCATAGTAGAGGACTTTAACACCCCACTTTCACAAATGGACAGATCAACCAAAATGAAAATAAATAAGGAAACACAAGCTTTAAATGACACGTTAAACAAGATGGACTTAATTGATATTTATAGCACATTCCATCCAAAAACAACAGAATACACTTTCTTCTCAAGTGCTCATGGAACATTCTCCAGGATAGATCATATCTTGGGCCACAAATCAAGCTTTGGTGAATTTAAGAAAATTGAAACCCTATCAACTTATCTTTTCCGAACACAACATTACAAGACTAGATATCAATTACAGGAAAAAACCTGTAAAAAATACAAACACACAGAGGCTAAACAAAACGCTACTAAATAACCAACAGATCACTGAAGAAATCAAAGAGGAAATCAAAAAGTACCTAGAAACAAATGACAATGAAAACACGATGGCCCAAAACCAATGGGATGCAGCAAAAGCAGTTCTAAGAGGGAAGTTTATAGCAATACAATCCTACATCAAGAAACAAGAAAAATCTCAAACACCCTAACCTTACTCCTAAAGCAATTAGAGAAAGAAGAACAAAAATTCCCAAAACTTAGCAGAGGAAAGAAATCATAAATATCAGATCAGAAATAAATGAAAAAGAAATGAAGAAAACGATAGCAAAGATCAATAAAACTAAAAGCTGGTTCTTTGAGAACATAAACAAACTTGATAAACCATCATAAACCATGATAAACTATATGCCCGTAAAATGGACAACCTGGAAGAAATGGACAAACTCTTAGAAAAGCACGGTCTTCCGAGACTGAACCAGGAAGAAACAGGAAATATAAACGGACCAATCACAAGCACTGAAATTGAGACTGTGCTTAAAAATCTTCCAACAGGGCTTCCCTGGTGGCGCAGTGATTGAGAGTCTGCCTGCCGATGCAGGGGACATGGGTTTGTGCCCCAGTCTGGGAGGATCCCACATGCCGTGGAGCGGCTGGGCCCGTGACCCATGGCCGCTGAGTCTGCGCGTCCGGAGCCTGTGCTCCGCAACGGGAGAGGCCGCAACAGTGAGAGGCCTGCGTACCACCTAAGTAAATAAATAAATAAATAAATAAATAAATAAATAAAATCTTCCAGCAAACAAAAGCCCAGGGCCAGATGGCTTCACATGCAAATTCTACCAAACATTTAGAGAAGAGTTAACTCCTACCCTTCTCAAACTCTCCCAAAATATAGCAGAGGAACACTGAAACTCATTCTACAAGCCACCATCACCCTGATACCAATATCAGACAAAGATGTTATAAAAAAAGAAAACTACAGGCCAATATCACTGATGAACGTAGATGCAAAATTCCTCAACAAAATACTAGCAAACAGATCCAGCAGCATATTAAAAGGATCACACACCATGGTCAAGTGGGGTTTATCCCAGGAATGCAAGGATTCTTCAATATACGCAAATCAATCAGTGTAATACACCATATTAATAAATTGAAGGATAAAAACAATATGATCATCCCAATAGATGCAGAAAAGCTTTTGACAAAATTCAACACCCATTTATGATAAAAACTCTCCAGAAAATGGGCATAGAAGGAACTTACCTCAACCTCGTAAAGGCCACATATGACAAACCCACAGCCAATATCTTTCTCAATGGTGAAAAACTGAAACAATCTCCACTAAAATCTGGAAGAAGACAAGGTTGCCCACTCTCACCACTATTATTCAACATAGTTTTGGAAGTTTTAACCACAGCAATCAGAGAAGAAAAAGAAATAAAAGGAATCCAAATTGGAAAAGAAGAAGTAAAGCTGTCACACTTTGCAGATGACACGATACTATACGTAGAGAATCCTAAAGACGCTACCAGAAAACTACTAGAGCTAATCAATGAATTTGGTAAAGCTGCAGGATACAAAATTCATGCGCAGAAATCTCCTGCATTCCTATATACTAATGATGAATAATCTGAAAGAGAAATTAAGGAAACACTCCCATTTACCATTGCAACAAAAGGAATAAAATACCTAGGAGTAAACCTACCTAAGGAGACAAAAGACCTGTATGCAGAAAACTATAAGACACTGATGAAAGAAACTAAAGACAATACAGATGGGGAGATATACCATGTTCTTGGACCGGAAGAATCAACACTGTGAAAATGACTATACTACCCAAAGCAGTCTACAGATTCAGTGCAATTTCTAACAAACTACCACTGGCATTTTTCACAGAACTAGAACAAAAAATTTCACAATTTGTATGGAAACACAAAAGGCCCCAAAGAGCAAAAGCAATCTTGAGAAAGAAAAACCAAGATGGAGGAATCAGGCTCCCTGACTTCAGACTATACTACAAAGCTACAGTAATCAAGACAGTATGGTACTGGCACAAAAACAGAAATATAGATCAATGGAACAGGATAGAAAGCCTGCAGATAAACCCACGCACCTACGGTCACCTTATCTTTGGTAAAGGAGGCAAGAATATACAACGGAGAAAAGACAGCCTCTTCAGTAAGTGGTGGTGGGAAAACTGGATAGCTACATGTAAAAGAATGAAATTAGAACACTACCTAAAACCATACACAAAAACAAACTCAAAATGGATTAAAGACCTAAAAGTAAGGCCAGACACCATCAAACTCTTAGAGGAAAACATAGGCAGAACTCTCTATGACATAAATCACAGCAAGATCCTTTTTGACCCACCTCCTAGAGAAATGGAAATAAAAACAAAAATTAACAAATGGGACCTAGTGAAACTTAAAAGCTTTTGCACAGCAAAGGAAACCATAAAGAAGACAAAAATACAACCCTGAGAATGGGAGGAAATATTTGCAAATGAAGCTACTGACAAAGGATTACTCTCCAAAATATGCAAGCAGCTCATGCAGCTCAATATCAAAAAAAAGAAACAACCCAATCCAAAAATGGGTGGAAGACCTAAACAGACATTTCTCCAAAGAAGATATACAGACTGCTAACAAACACATGAAAAGATGCTCAACATCACTAATCATTAGAGAAATACAAATCAAAATCACAATGAGGTATTACCTCACACCAGTCAGAATGGCCATCATCAAAAAATCTACAAACAAATAAATGCTGAGAGGGTGTGGAGAAAAGGGAACCCTTTTACACTGTTAGTGGGAATGTAAATTGATACAGCCACTATGGAGAACTGTATGGAGGTTCCTTAAAAAACTAAGAATTACCATATGACCCAGCAATCCCACTACTGGGCGTATACCAAGAAAACCATAATTCACAAAGAGTCATATACCACAATGTTCACTGCAGCACTATTCACAATAGCCAGGACATGGAAGCAACCTAAGTGTCCATCGACAGATGAATGGATAAAGAAGATGTAGCACATATATACAATGGAATATTATTCAGCCATAAAAAGAAACAAAATTGAGTTATTTGTAGTGAGGTGAATGGAACTAGGGTCTGTCATACAGAGTGAAGTAAGTCAGAAGGAGAAAAACAAATACTGTATGCTAACACATATATATGGAATCTAAAAAAAAAAAAAAGGTTCTGAAGAACCTAGGGGCAGGACAGAAATAAAGACACAGGCATAGAGAATGGACTTGAGGACACAGGGAGGGGGAAGGTAAGCTGAGACGAAATGAGAGAGTGGCATTGACATATATACACTACCAAATGTAAAACACCTAGTGCGAAGTAGCTGCGTAGCACAGCGAGATCAGCTTGGTGCTTTGCAACCGCCTAGAGGGGTGGGATAAGGAGGGTGGAAGGGAGATGCAAGAGGGAGCGGATATGATGATATATGTATAGCTGGTTTACTTTGTTATACAGCAGCAACTAACACAACAATGTAAAGCAATTATACTCCAATAAAGATGTTAAAACAAAACAAAAAAAAGAATCTGCCTGCCAATGCAGGGGACACGGGTTCAAGCCCTGGTCCGGGAAGATTGCACATGCCACAGAGCAACTAAGCCCATGCGTCACAACTACTGAGCCTGCACTCTAGAGCCCACAAGCCACAACTACTGAAGCCTGTGTGCCTAGAGCCTGTGCTCTGCAAGAAGAGAAGCCACCGCAGTGAGAAGCCCATGCACTGCAACAAAGAGTAGCCCCCGCTCGCCGCAACTGAAGGAAGCACACACAGCAATGAAGACTCAGCACAGCCAAAAGTAAATAAATAAATAAATAAAAATAAAGTTCCCTTAAAAAAAATCATTAAAAAAAAAAAAACAATGTGGTTTTTCCTTTTCTTTATTGCAAAGAAAAAAAGCCACCTTTCTTCAGCCTAAAAAAACTCTCAAGAAAGAGTCTGCACAGTCTCCCAGGCTTTCATATCAGTATGTCCATTTTCATAAAAAACCTAAATCACCCCATATAGGAGCAATACGGTATTAAAAGAATTTGACTAGAGTAGAACCTCCACACTGAAAGACAGGGAATAGAGTTGAATAAATGAAGTGAAGCTAAGTACTGGAGGATGTTAAATTATAGAGACTATTTTGGGCTCAAAAAAAATCGATGAATTAAACTGTAAGTTATGGGGCAGGAGGAGACAGTTTTAGGTGAAGTGATCAAAGCTGACTGTGTTATATACTTATAAGCTGACTTCTTAAATGCTCCACTGGAATTCCCCTTCCCTAAATGCATCTCCATGTTCTGAGTGTGAAGCTCATAGGTGCAACGCCAACTGCTACTACAGAAATAGCTACTTTCAATGAAATGGAGTTATGTTTGGCAAAAATGACATTTTTTTATTGAGGCTTTCTTTTTTTCTTCTTTTTTCAATGTTTTGAAATAGAATGTTCAAAATATTCCTACTGCTATGGCTGGTTTATGCTTAAAGCAGTTTCTTTCTACTTATAACATGCTAATGTAATTTGACTATGCAAATTGCAAGTTTTAATTGTTTTGTATTTTAAATAGAATCTTCTTTATAAAAACCCAGTGCTCTCTATGTATGTATGAATAAGGATTTTTAAAAACTCATTTAACCCACAGTTTTTACTTGATGATTTTTCTCTCCTGTGATGGACCAAATATGTTAAGGGGAATAAAATGATGAAGCAGGAAGGGGAGATAGGTGTCTCTGGTTGGCTTCATAGTTAGGATAACAACTATTCAGAGTTAATGCCGTGCATAACACACCACTCTCTCTATGCTCAATTGAAAAGTTTTGGAGGTATAGAAAGGTGGAAAAATATAGTAGGAACTGCACTAGCCTGAAGGGTCAGGAAAACTATCTCTTTCCC
>NW_006798376.1:2153869-2207365 GCF_000442215.2 Lipotes vexillifer
GCTATGCCACTGACTAGCTATACATCTTTGACTTATTAGTCACTTAACCTCTCTGGGCCCCACTCACTAGTGACTGAATCAGTAACCATGACTGTTTTATTGCAAAGCCAAATGCTCTTCCTACCACACTGTCCTGAACATCATAGTTTAACTTATGAAAAACTGAGCCTACGGTTGTCTGGTAGCTTTTGAGCAAAAGGAGAAGTTGGCACAGAGGTCTAAAATCATTGTTCCATGTTGCCAATCAATGAGGCATTTTGGTAGCTGTTGAATCAAAATTAAGCCCTCGTGCTGCCAAGTTTAACCCCATAGAGCTTTTGCAATTTTTGATTCCAATTTCTGTTGAATACAACCTGGTATGTAATGAATGGCACCATAATATACTGACAGTATTTTAAAAAATCAATCCATGTACCATGTTAACCTAGTATAGTACTGATATGAATTAGGAAAATGCAATGTATTTAACTTGGTTGACACCAAAGTCATATTACTGTGGGCATAAATATGTTTATGAACTATAAGAGACTGCACATTTGAAATATTGCATTTAACTCTCTAATTCCACCTCATTCCAATTTTCCTAATATACAATAAAAATAAAATAACTGAACAAAACACACTGGTCCAGCACTTTAATCATCAAATCTGTTTCCATAATACATCTAGATCTGGTTCAAGCCTCAAATGACACAACAGTTTTATACATTTTAACTTGCAACATCTCTAGCAAATGTGCTTTGAATCTAATGAAAAGCAAAAAAGGAAATACCCCTTCAGAAGCTCACCAAGATTATAAAATCTGACAAGATCTTATATATATATATATACACACACACACACACACACACACACACACGTATTTTATACACACACGTGCAACATTTCTTTAAGGCAGAAGATCTATTTCGAGGTTGCAGTTTTTTCTTCTTTGTTGGCTAAAGAAAAAAGCAGCATATACTATTCCAACAACCCACATTTTTATTCCTGTTTTAAAACCCAAAGCTCTTTTTCTGCTGAGATATTGTGTAACCAGTATCTATGGTAAAGTTTGGTTACACAGTACTCAAGCATTGGTTTCCTAGGAAACCAGAAAATGTTTTAAAAATATCAAATGTAAGAAGTCTAATGCTTATTACCACTATGATACAATAATGATCTGGAACCTCCACTGCCAGAGCCCCTTAACCCAGGAAAGGTAAATACGATGGGAGCAAGTCCTTTCCTATAGGAAAGGCTCTTTGCTGGTATTACACAAAAAATACATATACAACTGTACTTAACCTACTTCCTGCCTTACTCTCCATTCTCCATCTGTAAAACAATGCTTTCAGCGCAAAATAAAGAAAACCACAACAATTCAGCTTGGCTCTGTAGGTGGTACACTGCAGCATGGCAAGAGAAAATAACACCCTTACGTCTCATTCTTGCATGTAGTGTAGCTTTACAAGAAAGAGCTTGAGGTCCGAAGGAAAAAAAGAGAACTCTGCTATAGGCTCTGCAATTTTCTGCTTTTGTGTAAAAAGCATACGTTCTTTGAACTTCAGTTTCCTCATGCTCTGCCTATATCAGAGAGCTCTGTAAATATCTCTTTAAAAAATACATATGAAAGAACTTGTGGAGCAGTCAAGGATCTTAGAAGTGCACAAAATTATTGGATTTCAGCTAATGTTATGAGCAACCTACACCCTACCATTTGCCCAACCATGAAGGCTCTCCCTCGTCCCATCCTCCAACTCAATCAGTATCAGTTGACAACCCTACCAACAGTCCCTTTCTGTATCAATCATCTTTCTATCTGTATCTCTATCTGTATCTCTATCTCCTCTATCTCAACAGTTCCAAGACTTCATTAGCTTTCCCTGCCTAGTCTCACTACCTAAAACATCCCCCAAACTTCAGATCATCCTACAAAACAGATACAGCTTAAAAATCTTCTCCAAAAATCTACAGAGTAACTGCCCTATCCAAAACTATTGAAGGGTTCTTCACTGCTCACCTGGTGTAGAAAGTCATAAATTCTTTAGTGATAAGCAAGGCTCTCCATAACTGGGCTCAGCTCTGTATTTCCAAATTCCCCTAGTCCTTGCCCTCATCAACGCTGTGCTTCAAAAGAACTGAAATATTCATGATTCCCCAAAGTACCATATGGCTTTATCTCTCTGCTCCTTTCCTTAGAGTTGAAGTGTACTTGCATATCCAACACAGGGATGACAAGACTCCCCTTTCCGTATACTCTTCCAAACATGGTTGGAGAGGCCACTATGGAGACAAATTAATTCCTCTTCTAATTACCATGGCAAGTCCACATCCTCCCATTTTCCCTGCCCCCACCCAAGTTGAAGTTGTTCTCATCTCTTATGTGGACGCTTGGGCTCTTGGCTTCCAGTCTCACCTTCTTTCCCACAGTTCATTCTCCATTCAGCCTCCAGAATGATTTATTTCTATTTATTTAGCAGCTTTATTTAGGTATAATTGATATATAATAAACTATACCTACTTGAAATACATAACATACAATATGTACAATATTATAAGTTGTTTTTGTTTTTTTTTTTCGGTACGCGGGCCTCTCACTGTTGCGGCCTCTCCCGTTGCGGACGCGCAGGCCCAGCGGCCATGGCTCAAGGGCCCAGCCGCTCCGCGGCATGTGGGATCTTCCCGGACCGGGACACGAACCTGTGTCCCCTGCATCGGCAGGCGGACTCTCAACCACTGCGCCACCAGGGAAGCCCTATAAGTTTTGACATATGTATACACCCATGAAATCATCACCACAATCAAGATACTGAACGTATCTACTGCCCACAAAGGTTTCCTCTTCCAACATCCCTCCCCTCACCCTAGGCAACCACTGATGGTTATCGTAGTTTGCATTTTCTAGAATTTTATATCAGTGGAATAATACAATGCATACTCTTTTGTGTCTGACTTCTTTTGCCCACATATTTTGAGATTTATTCATGTCGTAGTGGGTGTCAACAGTTTATGGCTTTCTATTGCTAAGCAGTATTGCATTGTATGGATATATCCCAGTTTGCTTTTCCATCCTCCTATGGATGGACATTTAGAGTGTTTCCAGTTTCTAGCTATTTTAAATCAAGCATCTATGAACATTCATGTCCAAGTCTTTGTACGGACATCTGTTTTATTCTTCTTCGGTAATTACCCTAGAGTAGAATAGATGGATGATACGGTAGATGTATGTTTAACATTTTTAAAAAAAACTGTCAAAATGATTTCCAAGTATTTGTACCATTTTACATTCCCATCAACAGTGTATGAGAATTCGAGTTCCTTCGCACTTGTTATGGCCAGCCATTTAACAGCAACCATTCTAATAGATACATAGTGATATCACATGGTGGTTTTAATTTGTATTTTCCTAATGACTAATGATGTTGAGCATTTGTTCATATGCTTACTTGCCATCCATATGTTCTCTTTGGTAGAGAGTCTGTTTCAACTTTTGCCCATTTTTTATTGGATTGTTTTTGAATTTTGAGGTTCTTTTCATTTTCTGCTATAAGTCCTTAATCAGATATATTATTACAAATATATTCTCTCAGTCTACTGTTTCCCTTTTTATTCTCTATTAAAAGCAGAAGATTTTAATTTAATGAAGTCTATCTTATCAATTTGCTCTTTTATGGATTGTACTTTTGGTGTCATACTTAAGAAATCTTTGCCTGCTCTAACCCAAAAGCACAAAAATTTTACCTTCTGTGTTCTTCTAAAAGTTTTATAGTTTTAGGTTTTGCATTTAGGTCAATGGTCCATTTTTAATTTTTATATATTATATGAGGTATGGATCAAATTTTTGCAGATGGATATTCAATTGTTCCAGGGCCACTGGTTGAAAAGAGTACCTACCCCTTTTCCACTGAATTGTCTCTGCACTTGTGTCAAAAATCAGTTGTGCATATAAATATGTGTGTTCGTTTCTGGACTCTGTTTTGTTCCATTAATCTATTTGTCTACATTTATGCCAATACCACACTGCTTTGACTATAATAAATCTGGAAATAGTATTAGTCTTCCAAGTTTGTTCTTTTTAAAAATTGTTTTTGCCATTTTGAAGTCCATATAAATTGTAGAAACAGTTTGTCAATTTCTACAAAAAGGCCTGCTTGGATTTTGATTTGGTATTGCCTTGAAACTATAGCTCAATCTGAGCATAATTGACAATTTAATATTATGAATCATGCAGTATATTTTCCATTTATTCTTCTTAAATTTATCTCAGCAATTGTTCATAGTTTCCAGTTTATAGGTTTTTCACATCTTCAGTCAGACTTACCTCTAAGCATTCATACTTTTATGGTATTGTAAAAGGTATTTTTATTTCAACATCTGATTATGTATAGAAATATATTTTCATACTGATGTTGTACTCTGCACCTTGCTTAATTCACTTCTTAGTTATAGCAGCTTTCCTGTAGATCTCATCACATTTTCTACATAGATGATAATATTGTCTGCAAATAAAGCCATTTATACTTCATTCTTTCCAATATGGAGGTCTTTTATTTTTCTTGCATTATTGCACTGGCAAAAACCTCCAGTACAACATTTGAACAGAAATGCAGAGAGGAGGCTTCTTCATCTTGCTCCTGATCTTAGGGGAAAAACTTGGGAAGCATCTCCTCCTTTTTAGTTTTCTGGAAGAATCTGTACAGAATCAGCATTAGTTCTTCCTTGAACGTTTGGTAGACTGCACCAGTAAAGTCATCTAGGCCTATAGTTTTCTTTACGGGGAGATTTTTTACTACAAATTTAATTTATTTAATAGATATACTATTGTTCGGGTTATATGTTTCTTCTTGAGTGAGTTTTGGTAGTACATGTTTGTCAAATAATTTATCCATTTCATGTAAGTTGTAAGGTTTGTTTGCATAAATAAAGTTGTTCAAAATTTTTCCTTATTATTATCCTTTTAATATATGTAGAATATAGAATGCCAATCTCAATCCTGACACTGGTAATTTGCCTCCTCTCCCTCTTTTCCTTCCTGATCTAGACTTTTATAATTGCACTGCATATATAAATATCCATAACCAATAAGTAGCATCATTTTGTGTTTGGAGGTTTTACATAAACACTATTCCATTGTACATAACCTTCTGCTACATCTTTATTCACTCCAAAATGTTTTTCAATTTATCCATAAATTACCATTGAATAAATTTTCATTAAATAAAACACAACACGTTTTTCCGAAAAGAAAGAAAAGAGTGCAGTTTTATTCAGATGCATCAAAAAGATGCTCCAAAGGCTTCCTGCTTCCTCTCAGGGTCTTGTCAGACTTATGCAATTATCTCTTGTCATTCATTATTTCCCCAGTCATGTCTTTCAGTACCATGATATATTTTATTTGGATTTTATTTTTAGCAAAGCTATACATGAAGGTGATTTAAAGAGTCAAATTCTTCTACAAGGCTTGTTACAATAGCAGTTTCCCATTCTAGACTGGAATTATTTCTGATCCCTAGAATCAATCATTTTAAAGGTTTCTTTAGATGATTCTTTTTTTTTTCTTCTATATATCTAATGAACATACTTATATTGCTTCTTTTTTGTTTTCAGAAGAGGAATTATCAAGTCACTTCCTACTACAGAAGAAAATAATTCAGCCCTCTTTCCTGTCCTGCCACCCTACCCCCACTAGACACACACACACACGCACACACACACACACACACACACACACACACACACACACTTCTCATCTACCTCTTCCACCCAATGTTATAAAATACAGTTTGTCAGATCATTGCTGAATGCTTACATTGTCATGACTATATAAATGTTTTCCATAGCTGATTTTTTGAAGTATATCACGTGTACTTCTTTTCTGAAGAGCATTTTGTTTTTTGATTGTTAACAGCTGTCGTTTTTTGTCTTAATTTCTTTTTAGGTAATTAGTTTTTTTTTATGTAGTTATCTTAGACTCTCCCCTAGGCATGCAAATGCCTCTCAATACAGTCATACATATCAGGCATACTATCAAGTTCATCCAGGTGAAATCACTCCCAAAGACAACGCCTTGCTTCAGTCCAGATCGGCAGTTCTGTTTTTTTTTGTTTTTTTTTGTTTTTTTTTTGCTGTACACAGGTCTCTCACTGCTGTGGCCTCTCCCGTTGCGGAACACAGGCTCCGGACGCGCAGGCCCAGCGGCCATGGCTCACGGGCCCAGCCGCTCCGCGGCATGTGGGATCTTCGCGGACCGGGGTACGAACCCGTGTCCCCTGCATCGGCAGGCGGACTCTCAACCACTGCGCCACCAGGGAAGCCCAAGATCAGCAGGTCTTTAAGCTTGATGTGCGACTTTCGTCATAAGGTCTCCCTGCCAAATTAACCTGGGAGTTCTTGTCACCCCACTCTTGTGTTGGCTCCCCTGCCTTGTGAGTCTCACTTTGACCCTCTTCCTCTTTTGGTTGAGCACATCTTCCAGTATCTTCCAGAGAAAGGGTATAAAGGGGTAAAATTTTTGAGACCTCAAATATCTGAAATGTCTTTGGTCTTTCATCACAAGCAGTGATGATTTTACTGAGTACAGAATTCTATGTTGAGGAATCATTTTTCCTTAGAATTTCAAAGGCATTACCCAATTTCTTTTAACTCAAAGTAATATAAAGCTGCTCTCTGATTCCTGATCCTTTGGATAGAAATCTATCCACCTCCTCCCCCCACCTCACTCCTCTGAAGCCAGAGGTCTGTCAGTATTCTAAAATTTAATGATTAAATGCCTTCATTAGTGGGTCTAATTCATCACTGTATTGGGCTCTTCATGGGATTTTACAATCTGGAAACTCATGTCCTTCAATTCTGGGAAATTTTCTTGAATTTTTCTTTAATGATTCCCTCTCATGAACCTTCTCTCTTTCTATTGCACCTCCTGAAAAAAATCTTCATTTTCTTTTTCCTACTTTCCAATTCTTTGTCATTTGTTCAATTTTCTAGATTACATATCTGTTGCATCTTCCATCTTTAACTGGAAATCATGTAATATACTAAAATGATAGGATTTCAACTCCTGAAAGCAGATTACAAACTTCTTGAATCAAGGGACAAGTAATCTGGAGTCTGTCTTTGGGGACTGTATGGGTCTGCTGGAGGTGCCATAACAAAATATCATAGACTGGATGATTTAAACAACAGAAATTTATTTCTCATAGTTCTGGAGGCCTGAAAGTCGAAGATCAAGGTGCTATCCATTTGGTTTCTGGAGCGAGATCCTGTAGATGACCACCTTCTCTCTGTGTCCTCACATGGAAGAGACAGAGCGGAAGAGAGCTCTCTGGTATCTTCTTGCAAGGATACTAATTCTCTCATATCAGGGCCCCATCCTCATAACCTGACTTAAACTTAATTACGTTTTTATGGACCCTGTGTCCAAACACACTCACATGTTTGGAGGTGGGGAGGAGAGGGCTTCAACATATGAATTTTGGGAGGACACAAACATTTAGTCCATAACAGGAAGGTACTTTTCCACCTTTCCTTGGTGCCTAGGGAGACGGATCAGGCTATAGAATTGAGCCAGGAGTTACTCCCTGGCCAAAAATCTCTTCACCTTCATGTTGGATCAAAACCAGTTTGTGACTGAAGTCACAGAAAGAAGAGTAGACAGACTCAGAAGCATGCTTTGTCCACAGTCTCAGGAGCTTGTTTAAGGAATGCCTCAGCATTGGGCTAACCTCCAGGGGATGTAATTTTTCTTACTTGCAACACTTTTAAGAACTACTGTACAATTCTTAGTGATTGTCTCCATTTTCTTTTACACTCCTTTCTCACCACAATCTAAGTAACAAATTTATTGGCCACTTCCTCCATCAGTTACTCTGTTTTCCTAATCCCCAAGGTTAGAAACATTTCTTTCCTACTAGGATGTAGTGAAGTGTGGTATTTTAAGGAATGCATTTTCTTTGATAGGAACATACAAATTAACTGTCACGATGATAACAGTTGCAGGAATCTGGATATTATATCAACCGACAAAGTATTTGTATTTCATTCACCTCATTTTGAAGCAAATTGTAGGATTTGGACTGGAAAATGCAGGGGATTCAGTAGCAAACAAAACAGGAAATAGATATCGCCTGGAACTTACATTTGAGTGACCGAGCATGGTTTCTTAAATCACTGCCATATTTGAAACATTAGACATTCAAAAAGTTTTCCATAATATTCCCTTATGATTTTCAAGCACATACAGCATCCATTTTAAGGCTGGTTATGACATTTTCTATTTTCACCTTCCTAATGCCTCCTCCTTATTTTCTTATCCAACCAAATATATTAAGTAATTTTTTAAAATTCCAGACCTGAATACTTAAGTTTTCCTATTGAAAAGGCTCACAGTGAGCTCAACACAATGAAGGGAATTATACTCACAACAAGATGTATCATCATAAAACTTTAGGACACTGGGGAAAAAGAGAACTTCTTACAAGTTTCCAGACAGAAGAATATATTCTAATGACAGTCTCTTTATTAGCGGGATCTAGCAGAGTGCCTGGCACAAAAATAAATGTTTGTAATATAAGTGGATTCCTCACGAATTTTATTCCACAGAATGCCAGGTCAGAAACTCCTTAATATAGGTCCTCTCTCTCCATTATCTTATGAAGTCATTCTCCTCAGGTTAAGTATTTGGAGCTAGAGACACATTTTTCCCAGAGGATGAGTATAAACTGTAGCTGATTCCCAAACATGTCCACAAATATGTCCTTAATGTTTATAAAACTAAAGCATTATACATTGAAAACTAGAGGGGAAAAAATACTAACATTGTTACAATGCTAGTTATTAAAGTGGAATATACATATTATATGTATATATAATATATATGTACTTATCTTGAATGCTAGTATTTAAGGCAAAACCAATTTAATATAACTACCTACAACTATGTCAATAGAGGGGCTATTCTAAGGCACTTAGATACAAGTCCTCACTGAGTTCATCCAACCACACTATGAGGTCGGTCCTATTGTTACGCACATTTTATAGATGTGATAAGTAAGACACAGAGAATTTAAGGAACTTACCCAAGAACATACAACCAGAAAGTAGTAGATTTCAAACATAGCCAGGCCTCAGCAGCCTCAGTCCTAACCACTATACATACTGTCTCTCCTAACAAACTCTTAGATGCTCGTTTTGATATTTTGCAAAAGAAGAAATTAATCTCAAAGAAATTAAAATGAATTTGCCCACGTTCACATAGCCAATAAGGGGCATAGTGGGAACCTGAACTCTGGTCAGAGGACCCAAGCTCCCCTCATGATACTTTCCAAGAAAAGAAAGCTGGCTTTTCCCCAGTTCATTGGGGGTGGAGGGGATCCAGAAGGGCCAGATCACTATTCATTTCTCAGGACTCATACCAAGATCCAAGAGAGAATTCAAGCATCGAAAGGTAAGAGAGAAAAAGGCCCCAGGAAGAAGAGAGTGGCCTCTGTCCCTTCCTGCCTGCGGACCTTCCGAAAAGATCAGTGCTGAACTCAACCCAAGTTCTATGTCCACCAGGAGGGTGGTCTGGATCAAAAGTTCCTGGGCCATGAACTGCTCTGAGGGGGGGTGAGCACTGCAGTGCTGAAAGCAAGAAAGAGAACTTTGGACAAAGAGGAAAACACCACAGAAAGGAGACAAAAGGTGGCGCAGAGGAGGAATTGGTGTAGAGATTCTGTCTGTGCCAGACAGACACAAACTCTGACACTAGCAGTCCTAAGATGAAAAAAGAAAAACAGCCCAGGTTGCAGCCTGCATGGTTTTCTCCAACATGGAGCCTGGCCCCAGGAAAGTCAGAATTGAGATGGCCAGTCAGCATCATGTGTACTCATGGCACGATGGGGGTCAGCCAGAACAGACACTGGAGAAAAGACCACCCAGCCATTAGCAACAGCTGAAGATCCAGCCAGACTGAAAAGTTACATCAGAGGATGACCCACTATAGGTACCACAGGGACAGTTATGGAACCCGGGGTAGAGGTTCCAGACTCGGGTAGAGGAGTTGGAGCAGAATCCTAGTCCTAAGGGAACTGGGCTGCCAGTGAGGTTACTACACTGTTGACATTTGGGAACAGATCATTCTTCATCATAGAGACTGTCCTGTACATTGTAGGATGGTTAGAAGCATCCCCAGTGTCTACTTTGCTCCCAGTTATGACAAATAAAATGTCCTCAGACACTGCCAAATGCCCCATGGGGGTGGGGGTGGGGCAAAGTCACTCCCAGTTGAGAGTCAGTGGGTTAGTGGACTGACGAAGAGACCAACCATCTGCTGCGAGCTTTCTACGTGCCAGACACTGTTCTCACTGCTTTACAAACATAACCTTGTGTAATTATGCTACCACAGATGGACACTATTACTATCCCTGTTTGACAGTGAAGGCACAGAGATGTTAAGCAACTTGCCTAAAGTAACACAGCACATAATTGGTCGATCTGAGATTCCATCTGGGAGGTTTACTTCCAGACACCATGCTCTTGACCAGTACACTCTGCTGCCTCCCATTTTACAGATGAGAAATCCAAGGCACAGAGAAGTAAAAAATACAACCAGTGGCAAAATCCAGATTTGAACTCAGTTCTCTCTGACTCCAGAGTCCAAGCACTAAATCACCATGCTATTGACTCTCCATATTCTGTCATAGTGGGACCAGCATGAATGTGGACCAGACTACAGATCTAGAAATTCCTATTCATAGTGTCTAAGCACAGGCCTAGTCTTCAATCCACAGACAAATGCAATGTAAGGGTTAATTTCTTTAGCTTCAGTGATTAAAAGAACCGGAGCTAAGGGACCAAGCATCATTACACAGCCCCGATCAGTGTGAAATCCCCATCTCTCCTTTCATTTTTTCCTTCTTTCCATTCCCTTCAACTCTATCTCCCTCAAGCTATTGCGCCTCGATTTTATTTCCCTTTTAAAAAAATAAGCCACTAAATTTATTAAATAAAATGACACATTACCTATTTCTAATTCTCATATAATGATATCATGCATATATATCCTTTATAGAAGTACATAACATATAAATCTAGGCACAAACAAACCATAAAAGCCTCACAATTAAAAACTACATTTCTACCTCTGAAAAAACAATATACCTAAAGTTTTCCAGATCCTTAGAGTCTGCCAAAAGCCCTCAATTTCTTTTTCCCTGAATCAGTCGCATTCAATAAAAAAGAAGAATCCAGTGTCTACTTTAAGTGCAAGTTTCTCTAGTATGCTTCAAGCCCTTGATTTACAAAAATCTGATACCTACAAATCTTGTAGAGAAAATGTGTAAGTCCTTAAAGTACTGAGGCAGACAGCAAGGTAATTGGTTTTGACTCAGAATGCAGTTCCTGGAGTATCACTCTGCTCCAATACATGAGTTTGTCTAAAGGCAGCAAAGCCACACAACCTAGTTGGCACCTATCAAAGAATTCCCTCCAAGTTGCTCTGAAAATAACTGAAACTGCAGTTAACTATAAGGTTTCCGTCAGTGACTAGGGGAGAAATAAGACTGGAGCTATTAATTTTAAATGAAATTGCTTATTTTACTCTTGAAGGCAACTAAGTTGAAACGGGGAATTATAATACACTGGCTGTGCCCGAGTAAATAAAGCCCCCCGCTTGAACCTGAGAAAGAGTAGGATTACCAGCACTTAGGTATTTGATTACAAAAATACAGAGAGCCAAAATGTTTGACCAAAACATTCTAGGAGCTGCTACAGCAAACAGAAACTATTAGTAAACTGAATTTACATCTTCAACAACTGTGATTTCCAAGAACAATAACTTAAAAACATCTAGAAACTAGAAGTCACCATGGGAAATGAAGAAAGCACAGAATTAGTTATTAAGAAACCCGGATCGGGACTCTGCCCTTAACCGGTGATGTTACCCCAGATCACAAACTCTCTGGACCTCTTGTTATCACTTGTATAATGAATGAGGTGCACTAAGCAACCCTTATGGATTTTTTTAAACCAGACCTGGGTTCAAATTCTCATTTCATTTGTATATACAGCTCTGTGATTTAGATCAGGGTGCTTAACCTCTCTGAGTTGCAAGTGCCTCAAATGTTAATGGCGGACTAATATAGCTTTCAAAAATCTAAAATGTACATGCTGGTTCCCCTTATAGATGATACAGGTTCATAAACCCTTATGTATAAATTCAAAATCAAAGACTCTAAAGACCAAAGTCTTACAAGTTTACAGGAAACTCACTTTGCCACAAAGGCCAACCTGAACGGACCACAAGAAGTTCTCTAGCTTTTATTTTCCCTATTTAGGTAAATATTCATATAGTTTGCTGAAGAAATGCAGATATGTTCATTTTAGGAGTGTGCTGCTCCAGAGCCCTAATGGGCGTTACAGAATCCATTCTATGCGTACCTTTTGTGCAATCTTTCAAAAATATGGGAAAAACCCTGAATTCCAAAGTAGTTTGGAACCCAAAGATTTCAGGTAAGAAATATAAACTTACGTTATAGAGTTTAACTGTTTAGCAATAAAGTATGAAGGTAACTTTAACGATATATCTTCGTGCTGAAGAAAATAGGAAGTTTCATATTTCAATTTTTAGAAATTCTATTAGCCATTCAATAAATAATTCATACTAATCAAAACATGGAGAATACTGACAGATTCCAATTTATTTTCTAATTGCTAATATTAAGCTTTAATACTCTGTCTCAGTTATTACATTCAGCTCTCCCCAAGCACACACTCAGTGCAAACAACTTTTAGAAGCGGAGAGCGATAAGAAAAGGGGAGGGGAAAGGCATGGAAAAAATAATAATGCTCTGTGAGTGCCTTCTATGCCCCAGATACTACACTAGTCTCTTTCCGTTTGTATTTATAATTTAACACAAGCCCTGTCTCCTGGTAGCTTACAACCTAGATGAGGACAGACATATATTTACTCATTCACTAAACTACTACCATGTACCAGGCACTATCCTGGGACCTGGGGCCTGGATCAACAGAGGTAAGCTTACGTGAAGCCCTCTGGACAAACAAAAAAGCAGAATACAAATAAATAGATAACTTTAGATAATGAAGTGCTATGAAGAAACCAAAGTACAGTAATGTAATAGAGAATATTTGGAGTGAAAGTGACCATAGTCTGTTCAGAAGAGGCGTCTCTGAGGAGGTGGTACCTGTGTGTATTTGTGTGTGTGTGTGTGTGTGTGTGTGTATGTAATAACAATTTTCAAAAGATTTAATATTAAGTACCAAAAGAACATTAGAGCTAAAAGAATTCAAACCTATAGGTATTCTTAAAGAGAAATCATTTCAGAGTGGTGTGGGCAGAAGAAAGTTTCCTGTAAGTAAAAGGCAGATGGGAATTGAATAAAAGGGAACATTCCAATTCACAGCAGAATGCAAGCAGAGACAGCCCGTTCTGTGCACTGGGACAAAATGCCTTCAGTAATGTTTGTGGTACAGTTTATGGTACAGTCTCCCACATTAAGTTTTAAATTCCCATCCTACTATTCTCAAACTTTAGGGCACATCAGAATCACCGAAAGGTGACTGAAATTTCTCCCTTCCTCTCAAGTCTTATGAAATTTTTTTTCTTATATTTCTCTCATGTACTCCTGTCCATTTTTTGATTTCATAATTCAAATACCTCCTCTTTGTCTCTTTCATTTCACAAATAGCTCCCTAACCAGTTCTAGATTCGCCTCAGGCATTGGTGCTTGCCTTTAACTCATCCAGCCCTCTCCTTTTATTACTTGGCAGAATATGTATGGGAAGCCAAAATGGCAAGTGGGAGACTAACTTCAAGGATATATATTAGTGCTAAAAAAAAAAAAAATGGAGAGAGTTTGGAAGTTGTAGAAAGGTATAAAACATACAGTCTTACACAGCTCTTCCAGATAAATGACTCTTAGTATAGTAGCCAAATGCACAGACTTTGGACTCAGGACGCAGTGGTCTTGGGCAAATCTGTTAACGTCTCTGAGTTTGCTTCACTTTTGCTGTCTCTACCTTTCAGAGCTACTATGAAGATTAGGGAAGAAATTCATACCCCCAGTACAATGCCTGAATCCACTGCATAAACGACAACCTGCTACTATTATTGCTGCTGTTATGGTTCCTCAGGTCATTATGACACTAACATACTGAATCTAGGTACAAAACTCAATTCCTCAGCTTCTGCATTACTCCAAAACAACAACCAAAAAACAGTCCTGTTGAACTTTTTCTGAGACTAAATGTTTAATGTGAACAACAAATACCCTGGGTCCAAGTACAATCTTAACATTCTAAATTTCATTGAACAAGCCATAAATTGATGTCACATAGTCCTTCAAGTGAATTGATATCATTTGCAGAATAAGGTGCCTGTTTGTATGAAATGTATAAACAAGGTAAATTTATAAAGACAGAAAGCAGATCAGTGAGCGCCTGGGGCTAGAGATGGATCAGGGATTGACCATAAGTGGGCCCCAGGTAATTTGGGCCATAACAGAAATATTCTAAAACTAGACTGTGGTTATAGCTGCACAACTCCATAAATTTACTAAAAATCATTGTACTATATACATGTACAGTGGGTGAATTTTATGGTATGTAAATTATATCACAACAAAGCTGTTAAAAATAATCTTTTTGTTCCATGACACATTCCAGAATAAACTAGTATTCTTTTTTCTAATTCTAAAGCTTTCCATTATTAGCTCATCACCACAACTGTCATGAATTTGTCCGAGACAATTAATGTACTCCTCCATAGACTAACAGGACTGTTATCATTGCTTTCACCCACAATCATAGTGTTTTTGAAAAGACACCTTGAAATGCAGTATAAAAGTCATTAACAGAAAGCACTTATAGGCTACATTTATGTTCTGCATCTGATAGCTTCTCAGCCTGGATAGCAAATATTCAAGTTGGGAATGAATGGCTTTCAAATAGAAATCCATTATCAGTGCATAAGTTCTAAACAGACATTTCAGGAAAGAGAAAAGGCATTTTACTGTAAATATTTCTGATGGATTGGAATCACATCATTAAAGCAGTAGGTCTTTAAAAATGCATAGTACTCCAGGGCAGCAGTGTCCCAGTCTACACGTACAATGGCCTATGTGTTAAAATGAATGTTAAGAGTAATATTACTACAATGTCACATAAATGCACCTCCAAACAATGACCACCAACTAGTCTTCACATCTTTAGAGCACAGACAGCTTTTCCTTCAGATACTATACAACTATCATCACTATGATTTCCTAACATAAAATAACTACAATACATGGCACTCAGTTCAAAGTTGGTCAATCCATTCTTCACTTCTCTGTAGGCCTCTAACTGCTTGTTGAACAAACTAAATGGCATCATTATGGACCTTCAAGCTTGCTTATGTTTGCCCTTTCTTGTCCATGATTAGCCCAGCCACAGGAGTCAACAAAGGATTCTTGCTGTCAATCTTCCTGAGTCAAATCCAGCAAAACCAGGCTGGGTTGCATTGTGCTGTTCTCTAGGACCTTGTCAAGACTGAAAGGTCCTGTCTTTCCACCTCGTGCTTTTCAGTTTGGTTAAGAGATACTTATAGCACTTTAGTAATGGAATTGGGTTAATTCAATAACAAGGAAAATGTAATGATAATTCCAACAGCTTATGTTTTCTGCTATTTGTAGAAAACTATTTGGGGTTCTATTTGTAGAACCCCATACTATTTTTTGTATCCTGTACTGAGGGACCCACAAACATGATCTCTAATCATTGCATGTTCTCATTCATAATGAGAAAAAGGAAGCTCAGACAGATTCAACCTCGTACACCTCGTGAGTGGCAAAGCAGCAACTGAATCAGAGCCCATGCCCTTATCCATTGTATATGCTGTGTTCTGAGCCTACCTGCTTGGATTTTCCATAAATGCATTGCTGAACAACAGGACTCAGTGGAGTCTCAAGGCCATCTCATGATGCACTGATGCTGCACAGAGTGTGGAAAGAAGGATGAACTGAGTCTGATGGCCTGTTGTATTTACAGAGTTATCACTTATGAGCTGTTGGATTTGGGTTGTGTTACCTCACCTCTTGGATCCTTAATCATCTCTTCTGTAAAATGGAAATGATCTGTCCTCCTTTATTCATTTAGATATTGTGAGGCATAAATGAGATCACACATATATTCATTTTCCAGCCAATTAATATATGTTGTTATTAAGCCTCACTTTTATCAGATACAAGATATACAGCTGCATTGGCACATAGGCCTTTCAGGAATTTAACCTCAGACATTCACAGAAGCATATGGTCAGATAGGGTTAAAAAAAAAAAAAAAATAGGTTTTTTCTAGGATTGGGAGTTCCCAGGTTCCATCCTGAAGAGCTAAGAGACCATATGCAAACAAAATCAGCCTTTAAATGTTCCCTGTTTTATTTTGATTAACGTTGAAGTAAACACCTAATGAATTTATATATTATCATGAGTTTGATGGTCTGTACCATCTCACAATATTAAAATCTATGTGACTATTTGGATAATTAAAATCAGCAAGCTATTACTGTAAACTTGACCGGATTTTGTTAGTGAGAGTTCTGGCTGTGTCCACAAAAGGATTTAAAGTTTTGATAGATTATCCGTAAGCTATTTCCATTCATTCCAGGCAAGTATTTTCTCAATCAACCCAGTTACTTGTCAAGTTTAACCAATTTATGAGGTTTTATGTCACAGAGCTTAAGACACTTATTTGACTTGGAGGACGAATATGCTTCCTGGGAAAGATCATTTAGAATCACAGATTATTCCAACTAGAAGGGACTCTTCAAGACTATGCAGTCCCAGTTTTTCAGGTGAAAACCTGAAATGCCTTCAGAAGTCAGTCAGATAATACATACAAGAGGCATGGTGAGCTAAAGACAGGACGGAGTATCAGGGGCTGTGATGAATCTGAGGAGCACAGGGGCTCCCAGAAAGGCATGACAAGGCATTCAAGTTCAAAGTCTGTGAAACTCTTCCAGCCAAGCCAAAAGTACCTCCAAGCTCTACTGAGCCCAGTAACATAAGTTTCCCATTTTCAAAATTTTAAATTTAAAAGATGAACTGAGGGCCAGGAACATGGAGAGGCTTCATTTTGCCCTTCCTCTGGCAAAGAGTTATTAAGCACCTACTGTGTGCCACGCCTATCTGGGCTCCAAGGACACAACATGGAGCAAAAGAGACACTGGCTTTGTTTACAGGGAATTTACCATCTTCTAGGAGAAGATGTTAACCAAACAATGACCAACCTATAGAAATTCAAACTCGGATGGGCATGAAAAAAGGAAAAGTACACAGCACTACAAAGTCAGACTCTGAGCACTGGGAACCTATCTTCAGCCCAGGTATGCTGGGCTCAATCCATGTTGGAAGAACCCCTGAAAAGGCAATGTATCTTTTAGCAGATAGTCTAATACCACAGATTTTCTGGCATTAAATAATTTGGGGGTGAAAAAGAGATCTATCTAGTAGAGCCCTACACTAGAGTAGTTATTTAATAAATATTAAATTTATTGGTAAAGATTGAACAAATACATAAACAACTGAAAACCAATCCATAGACTATGTTACCAGAAAAAAAGAATCAGAGGGTATTTGATAAACGTTCTAATAATACTCAGCTAAATTAAGATGCTAATACTTAGGGGAAAATAAATAAGGAAATAAAGCATTGGTAAATTGAGGGAATGTGTCTTTAAAATGGGAATTTAAATTTAGTGGGACAGGCCACTAAATTTTTTAACCAAAAACAAACAAACAAAAACAAAATATGAAAGTACAAGACAGAGAAAGCTTTCTGTGTATGATACAACAAAAAAATACTTAGGCATGAGCAACTGTATTAGATAACAATTTGAATACAGCAGAAATACCGTATTCTTGTAAGAGGAACTTCCACGATACTAAGGTTTGCTAGTCTCTAAAAGAGAATGTACTCACGACCACCATAGGTGTGTCAATATATGGCACATGAAAAACTGTGGGTACATGAAAAATTACTGAAGAACTACATTAAAGGAACACAATCGTAAAAGAGAATGGAAATAGGACTTATACAAAACAAATGAGTTGTTGGGACAATTAGCTAAGCAGCATGGCACACAGGGAACACGCATGGGCTCTGGGGTAACTCACACCTGCTTTTGCCTGCTCCAGCCCACTATTTTGAGCAAGTTGTTTACCTTCTCTGTGCCACACTTTCTCCATCTAAAGAAATGGGATGAACAGTACCTACTTTATCAGATTACTGTGAGAATCAAATGAGAAAGCTTATATAGTATACAGTAAGACAAATATTTTTAGTAATAATTAGCAGCAGCAGCAGTAGTATCACTAATTGACAAGTAAAGACAGGGCTAAAAAGTAACAATTATTACCTTCACTTTATAAAGGATTTCAGTAAAGATGAGAGAAATTGTTCTCTATGTCTAGAAAAAAAGCAAAAAAGGTAAAGAAAAAAAGAAGTGAGGCTAGTTGAAGCAAGAAAAGTTTCCCCCTTAATCATGATGAAGCAATAGACTGAACTACAAAAAGAACCTTTGAAATATAGAAATGGGCGTCAAGAAGGAAGGGGGAAAATCTGCCATAGATGATTTAAAAACTCACTAGCAAGGTTTCACCTGGATGTTATTTAATAACCTCTAAGTTCACCTAGCAGAGAATGCCACTCTCGCCAAGACAAATAAATGCATACTTGAGTTCTTTTCCATCTATCACACTGACAGTAACCCAGAAGACAGAGCACTGCTCTCTGATGATAAATGATTTACATGGCACAGGACTTCAGCGGTGGTACCAAAAGATAAGACAAGTCACAGAAGAGAAAGGGTCACCTGAGAAAGGCAGCCTTCTCTGTGATGAGAATTGTTTTGTTTCTCACTTTAGGATAAAGGTTCTGGTGATGTGTTTCACTTTTTTTTACCTCTCTGCACATTCTGCGGTGGGATCTTCACCAAAGTATTTTAATATCTGTTCTTTTGACCTCTTCATTTCTGAGGGTATAGAAGAATAACTCTGGATTGCTTAAAATAATCATGGGTATACTACAGATGGAATATCACTTTTGATGGAAATAATAGGATTCTCTTTAAATATCAGAATTCTCTGAAATAATATCTTATAATTATCCATAAACATGTAAACAAACACTCACACATATATAATGCTTCTAACTTCTCCACTTCTGGAATTTTTTTCTGTAATTATTATTATTTCAAATGCCATAGACTATACTCTCCTAGTGGTTGCCTATCAAAAACCAAAACCAAAAAGCCTCTCTTTTTTTATAGGCTAGGTATTTCCCACCAAAACTCAAAAAGAGGGGGAAATGAACATCTTAATGCCTTAAGCGAAGCATCAAAATGGCAAAGGCTAGATGAATTCATGAAGTATGCAAACAGGTGGCAAGAAGTTAACAAAAGATGCTACATTCACAGTGGGCTTTTTATTGTATTTATTTGCCACTCCTTTTCATGAGGACTATTTCAAAGTTAAAACCATTTAGTTTTATGTCATTTAGTGCTACATGAATGAGAAATCATTTAGTTCTTTTTTCTTTTTTTTTTTCAATAAGAGAGTGTAGGTCTCCATACTAAGTAATGCTAAAACATCTGGAAGGCAGAGTCAGGCAGAGTACAATTTTTCATGTCATTATTTTTCTTTTATGAAGAACAACAAAATGTCTGAAGTTAGATTTGGAAGAAAAATGACTATTCCCTGATGAAGGCTACCACTGTTAAAAAAAAAAAAAAGTCACAGCAGGGTTTCTTTCACAATATTCTAAAGCTTTTCAGATCTACAAGAAGAAACATTGTTCATACAAATGGATAATGGAGTTGAATATTACATTTTTATAAAGTTAAGTATTAAGTGAATGACTAGAAACTTTGAGCAGTTCTTTTATATTGCACTGTACCAAATGCTATGGGGGGAAAAACGACTTTCCTCTAAAAATTCAGACCTGAGGAAGTAAAATCCATTTACTCAAAATGAAGAGGGATTCACTAAATCGATCTTCCAACCAAAAAGCAACTCTTACTTCTCTGAGTGCCTTGTGGGCTTCCTTTTCTAAGCTTTGGTATCCGGGGACAGTTCCTAAATAAGAGGGTAGCAATTACGAAGAGCAAAGACCATGATTCACGTAGAGTTCCATACTCCACAGTGCAGGCAGTGGACACTAGGGCTTATTCCACTACACCTTTTCTTTTTCCTCTCTTCCCGCTGGCATAACGAGTTGCCACTACAGGCTTAGCAAAATAGGACCTGTCACTTTCAGATGTCTAATATTCCTCTGTAAAAGGTATTGTAACACCCTGTCAAACCAGCACAAGTCGAATATGAGGCCTCGTCATAATGTAAAACGTGTTACTCAGTCACCAATGATTTAGACGAAATGCATCTTATGAAGATATAAGTGTGGAGCTGTGCTGGCTTGTAAAGCTTGCTCACCAGCCACCTGTAGACGCCAGAGAGAATGGCCAGTCCACCTTGCAGTCCATCAGTAACAATAACTCCAGAGGGGCAAAATTTAAAATTCCCGGGGGCTTCCCTGGTGGCGCAGTGGTTGAGAGTCCGCCTGCCAATGCAGGGCACACGGGTTCGTGCCCCGGTCTGGGAAGATCCCACATGCCGCGGAGCGGCTGGGCCCGTGAGGCATGGCCGCTGAGCCTGCGCGTCCGGAGCCTGTGCTCCGCAACGGGAGAGGTCACAACAGTGACAGGCCCACGTACCGCAAAAAAAGAAACAAAAAAACAATAAAATTCCCATTTTTCTTGCTTGTCATGACAACCCTTTTTTCTTTCCTCCCAGTCCAGACTTAGAAGCACTGTCAACACCATAATTTATTGATAGAGTTGGACCATTAAGATGATACACAGTATATCCAGAAAGGAGATGTTTTTCCCTCACGTTATCTCATTATTCCTTGGCCCAGATCTGGTGAAAGCTTGATGGTACCATAATACAATTGATTCAGAAAATAACAGAAGTATTTTGCTTAACTAAAGTGTATTTGTCATCACTGACATGGAATGCAATTAACCAAATTAAACTGACTGTCTGATACTATAATTATTTCATGTTCAAAGAAATACAACACTACTCGTAAAGAGCAGGTATGGTCTAGAAGTGAGAAAATATAACTGAGCATTAGAAGGTCAATAGCATTAGGAGATCTGCTTTTGACACATATTAATAATTTAAGCTCTTTACTTATGCTTTTGCAGGCCCTAAGTTACACCACCTCTATACGGAAGGCAATGAAATTGCACCTGTCATAAAGGAATTCTGGTGAAGTTTAATTAGCACTTATGATCTTTAGACAGGTAAAGGTAATTAACATTGAAAAAAAAAATTCTGATGCAAGTGGAAGTAGCATATATTGACACTAAATTGTCACTGATTCTTTTTCTATACCTTCCCCCCGTCCTTTCATAGCTTGGATTATAAGAACTCTAAGACACAGATACTTTCCTAGTGTCCTACCACCAACTCTCACCCATCATTCTGCTTCTAACTGCTAAGCCATATAAGTGAACACATGCTTTTGTTCGTGTTTCTTTATTGTTGCTAATTCCTCTGGTGCTTCCCACTTAAGTGCCATAATCAAATGCGTGACATGAACTTGGATTCATAATAAAAGTGTTTACTTTCCTTATGATTAACTTCCCTGCGTAATTAATGTCCCAGGTCCTCTGGGCAGTCTTATGACATCTACTCTGCTTTTCCATGCTACGTGTCAGCTGAATACATTTTCATATTTTAGAAGGAGTTGGAAAGAAACAAGAAAGCTTCTCGCTGACTCCCATCCTAAAGAGATTATTTTTACCAAAAAAGTATTTGCAATTATATTAGCTATTTTCATCACTTATATAAAGTGCTATATTGGCTGGTCCTCACCTGAGAAGATAATGATTAAATTACAAATGTAAATAGGCTCCTATCAGAGGCAATTAGGAACATCTTGAGGAGTTTTTAACAATATAAGGGGAAAGGGCAAGAAAGAGACAAAAAAGCTGGCAATAGGGGCAGCAGTGAGGTTATGACCACAGGGCATAGAAATTCCCAGCTCCCTCTGGAGCTTTCCTGAGGGACCCACCGAGATTCTTGTACTGCAAGTGTCACATCAGACCTCTCGTCTGCCTGCAGTGCCCATATCTATTCACTCAGACCAAACCGTCTGGAAAGGGGGCTGAGAGCTTGCTGTGTTAGCTCTGCTTTCTCTGAAGCCTCCTTGGGAAGTACTCTTCAGCCTGAGCTCAGGCTGTTTGCCTTAAAAGGATAAAATATCTGTAGGAGAAAAAAAAAAAACTGTAGCTGGCTACAGAGACATCACATACCAGAAGGAGAAGCGCTACAAGCCCTGTACTGCTCTTCCAAGGGAGGCTCGTCACTGTTTCACCTTTATACACCGAACATTTCATAAAAGCATCTGGGACACCAGGAAACAGTCTTATTGACTAACACAGCAGCTCCCCTCAGTGAGAGTGGAAAAACAAACTTGGGTTGATGGCTGATCCTGATATGTCTGTCATATCTGACACATCACAGATACATCACATGCTACATTCACAGTGGGCTTTTTATTGTATTTATTTGTCATTCCTTTTCATGAGGACTATTTCAAAGTTAAAACCATTTGGTTCAAAGTTAAACCATCTAACATGAGCCGTGGCCATGGCTCATGGCTGGCAGGAAACAGGAAGTGTACTTACCCACTGAAGGGAGCTGCTCCACTTTCTGTGCCCCAGGTCCTTGCGGGTCACCCCAGAGAGCACAGTGAAACTGACATGTGCAGCTGCTATGGAAATTGGGGAGCTGGAGCTGCCTGGCTCCACTGCAAGCAGGGGATTGGGATTGGTAAAAGGGAACCAAGGAAAGTGCTTTCCCAAAGCACGGGAATTCAAGGAGCCTGTAACAGCTGACGTGGAACGGGCCGCAGAAAAGGTTCTCAGTCCTGGCTGCATATCAGAATCACCTTGGGAGCTCAAATAATATACCTCCACCTCCAGACCACCAGATAGCAATTAAATCAGAATCTCTGGAGGTGGCACCCCCCGGGAAAGATGTTTCCGAAATTCCCTAGGTGATTCTAATATGCAGCCTAGGGTTGAGAACTGATGGACTAGGTAAGGTAATGATTACTTACCTAGGAGAATAAACAATAAGACATTAATTAAATAGTATACACCTATAATCTGCCAAAAAAATCTGCTTTTTTTAAGTCCCTAGTCCTTAAAGGTTTTAGCCAATAGAAGCATTCAATTTTTTTAAGTGGAAAGTTTATCCTGTTTCTTTGTTTAATCTCTCTCTCTCTCTCTCTCTCTCTCTCTCTCTCTCTCACACACACACACACACACACACACACACACACACACACACACACACACCCTCTGTTGTCTAACTATCAGAGTGTTTCCTAAATTGTGCTGTTCATTGCAATTATCTGAGGAATCTTTTAAAAATACTGATGGCTGGCTTCCACCCCCAGACATTCTGATTTTAATTGGTTTGGTTTTTTTTAAGCTCCCCAGATGATTCTAATGTGCAGCAAAGTTTGGGAACCATGGTCCTATCTTATTTTTTCCACTTTTCCCAAAGTTCTTCTGCTTCCTATTTAACTACTGGTGAACAGATACTCGCCTGAGAACAGCCTATATGGTATTTATTAGGATTTCATGCAATTGCCTCATCCTCACACCCCTTTGGGAAGCAGAATAACCTAGAGGCTAAAGAGAATGGCTCGCACGTTCAAATTCAGATTCAGCCTTTCATAAAGTGTGTGACTTTAAGCTAGTTACTTAGTTTCTCCAAGTTTTACTGTCCTGCTCCTTGCCGTCATGAAACAGGATAATCTGGAGTCTTCCTCACAAGGTTGTTTGATAAAAAAGACAATCTATGTAAAGCACAGGGGGCAGTGGCCTGCCACAGAGTAGGTGCTCAATAAATGTTAGCCATTCTGACCTGTTTTTTCAGAAAGAGTGATGCACTGACTTGCCCTCCTCATTCCTTTTTCTGCACTGCACAGTGGACTGCATGAAGACCACCAAGCCCTCCCTGGTATCAGACTAAGGAATGTTTCAAAGGGACAATACAAGGCATTCAAAACAAGCACTGGTCTAAAGGGAAACATCTTAAAGATTTTCTGCCAAAATCCCAGTATGGCTCCCACTCCCAGAGGAGGCCAGCCTCTGGAAGACTCCAATTTGGGTGTCACAAAGTGCTATCTTACGTGCAAATTCCATTCCAGCCTCATTGCCTGTTCACTTGCCCACAAAGCCCATCGCTCCTTTCCAACTTCTTTGCAAATATGGCATAGCTTTCACGATAGTCATCTCGCTTTGCCCCTTCCTGCCCCCCTGACATACATCTCTTCTTCCCACTCTCTCCTGCTTTTTTCCTATTAATAACTCTGAATATAAAATCCATTCAGAAACAAGACACCTTTGAGAGTATACTAGTAGTCCCACCTTTTGTACAACATGTTTTGTGTAGCTACAGATTTTGAGCCCATGTTTATATTTACATGACAGTTTTGGAGGGAGAACATCCCTCTGCTCTTACAAACAAAATATACTCAGAGAGTTCAAACAGGCTGTATGTATTTAACTTCCCAGAAAATGCACTTGAAGGAGATGCCGAGGAATGCAGTCAGATGGTGAGAGGAAAGGGGAATCGGTGTCAAAAGGCTGGGCGTGAGGAAGTAGAGAAGGCCTGTCAGGCATGGGGTGGTAAACAGCGCCAGCTCAACAGTTCAGATTAGGATTCAAAATGCCACAGATGTGATTGCATAATAAGCTGTTGCGCATACTGGTAAATGCTGCTTTTCAGCATGTGCTTATTTATCATATTGTCTTGCGTCCTCAGAACGTGGAACATTCAAGTCGGAGGGTTTGAGCGCTAGCATCGGACCCAGTTCTCTGGGATGGGCAGCAGCACCTATGGTAGAGATGGGAGAAAGAGCAAGCAGCCTGGTGTTCGAATCTGGTTGCTAGGATACTATGGAGACCCTCCACTGCTAGGCAGACAGGAAAGAAAAAATGTGTCCATATGCCTTATAACCTACAAACAGCAACAATAGGAACATCGTCTGCCCTCTTCTACCCTTTCCCATTAGGAATCCAAACCCAACTCTTCAGTGAAATAACAAGCAGCAGGAGCTTGGAAATGTGGCTCAGTAGAGCAAGGAAGTTGGTCATTTATATTCTCAGGCAGTCTCTGGAGCTCCTCTATTGAAGGGCTTATCAGTATTTTCATTAGAAGCCGCATTTTAGGGGCAAACAACTATGCTTCAAAACACCCTCATAGGGTTTTAGCAGCCTGGCCTTATTCTTATAAAGGCTGCCACAGCTTCAATTTTACTGCATAGACCATGATGTCAAATTAACAATCAAACTTAAATTGGATAGTCTATTGGAATAATGTTAAGTTGGAACTGAACTCCTCCACAAGAACAAGAAAGATGAATTTCAAAAATCGACTTCAGGTTCAATTCTCATGTAGGTCCGGTTCGCCTGGGTACGTGAGGAATCTGCCGTGCTAGTCTGTGGCACAAAATTAGATTGTTTCCAGTGGGAACGTTTAGAAGTGAGTGGAAAGAGGAGCTTGCTTTCTTTAAGAGTGGAACTCGGTTTCTTTAAGAGTTTTAATCATCTGCTGCTTGGTTAAATTAAATATTCTTACCTAGTCAGGAGAGTTATAGTTATTATCAGGACTGTGCTGGTGGGAGATGGTGGACTGGAGTGACATCTGAGATTCGGAGCTTTATTAACAGGTAGCAATTAGTCCTTGGTGTAAAGTGTACGCTTGTGCCCACACACCTGCGTGCATGCACACGCGTGCGCGCACACACACACACACACACACACACACACACACACACCCCTCAATTATTCTAACAACAAGCGCAAGTGCCCTCTCACCTACTCATCCTGATTCTCTCTGGCCTAAACTTGCTTTTCCTCAATTTCCACCACGGTATTCTGTTACTGCCACTAGCTGCTGTCGTTCCCCAGATGTACCCTCTACTTTCTTTTGCTGTCTTACCCCACCCCTCTTATCCCATCACCACTCACCTAAATCATGGCCATCGATCAAATACTTACTTTAAATACCTCTACTTCCACAAGAGTTTCTGTTACCATAAAGTTAAACGGGCTCAATTATATTTTGCCACCTGTCTTAGGTATCTCCTCTGTGGCTTACCTTACTCTACTTTCTAGAATATTTACTTGTGCAGTATTGTTAACCCCTGGTTAACTCCTTCACAGGACTTACACAATTCTCGTCTCTAATGCATGACACTAACTTGCACATGGTGCATCCCATAAAAGTACTGAACTGAGCTATAGGGCATATTTGAAATTTAACTGCTACCTATGAAGAAATCTATGTTTTAATATCATGCCATCTATGATTACACTAAAATCCTAGAATTCTCCCAACTTCCTACAGAATTTAACAGACAGCCTTTAGGAAGATTCTATTTCTCCTGAAATGCACTAATGTCAAGGTTTAACCAAAAATCAGATAAGATCTTGTTAAAATTAATGCCTCCCTCAAAATAAGAACATATATTTCTTTCTATCCTCAGCTCTCCAAAGTACTTTACAATCAAAAGGCGTAACATTACAACTCAAAATATGTCATCATTCTTTGAAATTCAGTTTTCTCTAGGGTGAAAAGCAACAGCTTAACAAAAACACAGAGACACTAACAACTTTTGATAGGAACTCAAGTCTTTATAGACCAACTGAAAAAAACACAGAGCCCTAGGACAGCAAAATGGAAAGGATTTGAGAATATTTACAATAGGTAAAGGGTTTAGATCAACATACCAGTGACAGAATGTTCTAATCTATTACAGAGTCAATTTTCAGGAATAAAATAGCATGAAATAAAATTACTTTAAGAATCCATAAGAACCACTCTCTATATATAATCAATAGGCTGATCTCATAAAATGAATATTTTATATAGTTTTCATTTTTAAGGGTTTATTTGCTTAATTTAATTCAAAACATAGTCTAACAGTTTTACCTTCTCAAATAGATATTTGGTAGCAGTAGAATATAGATTCCAATTTGCTAATCAGTTCTTTGCTCTTCAAATGACAACAGAAAAAAGGGCTTAAGGGTTATTCCTAGACACATGTGAAAGAGACAAACCAAAACAACCCCCCTGCCTCACAGGTGCAGCAGGAGTGCCCCAGCTCTGTGCTAGAATCTGACACAGCCTTCCCTCCAATTCCAGCTTACAGGGAAATTCCAAATCAAATACATTACGTTAATTTATATTTTACACTTTTTCAAATGGTCAAAAAATCACTAAAAAAATAAGTTTTTAAAGATTCTAATCCTCAGAAGATAACCTCGGAAAGCAAAAAGTAAACAAACATATTTGCACACATAGATAATTGAACAGGACATTCCCTGGGTAGTCACCTATATCCAACAGAAAGAGAATAGAAAACTACATAACCATGAATTTGAAATCAATTTTGGACTATTTAGATGGTTTCATGTTAACTCAAACTCCCAATAATCTGTAAGTTTAAGAATGATGACCAAATTTAACTTGTACTAAAAATAAAATATAAAGATATAAAGACTTGTTGCCAGTAAGTTGGTATAATCAAATTATTTATAGTGAAATAAACAGAAATTCAAACACGTCTCCTTCACTTTGGCAAGAATTCCTAATTCTTTGTGGAACCATCTTGCACAATCATTCAAATGACATAAGAATAATCGTTTTGCATACAATATACTTCTCTTTCTCTTACCAAAGGTACTCTACACTTAAGCAAATTTTATTCTAGTTTTCTTTATGTAAGTGTGAAAAAAGAACAGATGTTTTTCCAAAATTACTTAAGCTTGGAAGACATTCATTCTATCGTTTTCTTCAGTATAATCCTTCAGAATCACCAAAACCATCACGGTGATACCTTAATAGTTGACTTCCTTAAAGCACAAGTTATTAAATAAATATCAGAACGCACAGTATGGTTCAACAGGTAAAATGTTTATTATGACAGAATGTTGTGAATTATTCGCCACACTAATTTCATCTTCCACCATGGGTTTTTTTTTTTAATCTAGTTGCTCTACATGTCAAGCACTAAGAGATTTCTAAAACTTACCACATTATACAGCTCAGTCCCTAGTGCCTAGATTCCTTTAGATCTTGTCTGATAGAATGTTTCACCGGAGTTATCAGCTGGCTTGATCATGCTTCCAATAAAACCTATTAAAATCGTCTTTATATAAAAGCAGAGTTTGCTCTGAGTTACTCCAAATTCCTGCAGATACTAAAATGGGATCCTATGGAATGTTGAAAGATGCAGAGAGCTGTCTTTGACTCATTTTTTTCATTATGCAAAACTTGGCCCTGGAGAGATGGCCATGTACCTCATTAGCTAAAACAGGCAAGCATGTCAGGACTGCAAATTAACTTACCCGGGAAAGCTGAAGTGGATTCAGATCATTCAGGTTTCGAAAGCAGATCTAAATCTACTGAACTGAACTATTAGGGCAACGCTGTGAGGTTAGAATCTCAGAAATGTTTATCCTTATTGTCTCTTCCCCACACTTACAGAATACAAACTTCTCCTTAAACTAAACCTGCATGAGGAACAGCAAATGCTCTACTGCAACCAACAAGAATAGTTACACGTCTAAGTTTTCAAAAGTATCATTAGTACCTACTCACAAGCCACCCCCACACACACACATCCAATAAATACAAATGGAGACAATAAAATACTGTTTCTCCTTATATTAAATCTTTGTGTTTATAAAGTGAAAGGTTCCCAGGGACCTCATAGTATTATGTAACACGTGTCATCCAGCCAACGTGATGCTGTTAGGAAGAGTATCAAAACCCTTCGTTTTATCAATTATGTCATTATCTATTAACTTAAAATACCATTCATCTGGGTGCTCATTCTATATTAACTTCATGCTCCTGCCACTTTACTCTCCTTAAGAACTCTGAGTTGAGTGGCGTATAACAAGCTTCATTCAATTTTCCCACTTCCCAAGTTGTGAAGCCCACTGACATCAGAACTACACAGTTGTCTAAAATGCTAGAACAATACCAGAGTAGTTGCTTCAGAAGCCAGGAGTAAGGCAAACAATGTGCACACACTGTCAATAAAGATAAGTGTACTTCTCTGTATCTGACCCTAGAAACATGCAACCCTCTTGGGAGACAGAGGCACCCCATTAGCAACATTATATAAATTCCTTAAGGAAAATAAGCAATATTCTCCCTCAGATGTTATTAAAAAATATATTTTTAAAAAATCAACAGACTAGGCTTCCACTTGTGGATTGTAAATGTCGAATTCTGGAAATCAAAAAATCTTCCCTTTTATATGTGTATTTGCTTATTTTTGACACTTTGATGATGCCAGAACATCTGCTTTGAACGGTACCAGCGAGAAACGCCGGCATGTAGAGAAATCCGGGAGCGCCACAAAAGCATAGAAAGTAAGGGTGATGGCATTTCATTTCAAGTCTGATGAGCCTGCAGTTAGGATTTTCCGGCTGGGCAGGTTTGCCAGGGCATTTGGGAGACGGGGCTTTGCTATTCCTCTTCTCACACTCACACATACACAGCACAATGCACACCGGGGGCGCATTCAAACTCTACGTACAGTAGGTGGCCTATAAGAACGTATATGTTTATTAAAAAAAGAAAGGAAGAATAGCTTGACATCTGACAAAGACACGAAGGCAACGTAAGTGCAGTGAGTCTGACTCTCAGAAATGTGCACAGCCCCGCAAGAAGTGCCCGTTAAAATGAAACATTTCTGAGGATGAGGACAAACACGGCAAGCGGGAGGGGCGGGGGCCGACAGACAATACAGAGACCCGCAGCTCCCCACCGACAGGGTGCCACACGGACCCGGAGCGTAACCCCTGCTTACTGTGGACTCTTGGGGTAGAAGGGCAGAGTCACATGGCTGAGATCCTGGATGTCGAAAGCGGTGGGCTCAGCGGAGATCGCCTGCCGCTTGGTGCGCGGCTCGCCTTGCAAGGTGCTCGCGCTCTGCTTCTGCGCCTGCTGGGTAGCCGGCCGGATCACCGAGCGGTACTTGTCCAGCTCGTTCTGCAGCTTCTGGATCAGTTCGTCCTTCTGATCCAACTCCAGCTCCAGCTCGTCGATGAGAGCGTCCCGCTGCCTCAGCTCCTCGATCTTCTCCTGGAGCGCGTACTGTAAATCCCGCAGGGTGCCCATGCTCCTCGGGGCTGCCGGGGGCTCCTTCCTGCCGCTGCTCCGCGTCTTGGGGCGTCCTCCCCTCTCCGAACAACTTTCCCCAAAGTCGTTGCTGCCTCCCGAGTGCGAAAGCTTCCTACTTGAGACCAAAGCCAGCCCTGGCTTCTGAGCATGCCCAGTCTCCCGGCTCCAGCCACCGAGAGTTTCAGGGCAGATTCCACTTCTCCGGGCTGTGAGGCTGAGCGCGGCGATGAGCCAAAAGGCGGGTCGAACCGGGATTCAACCTGAACCGCGGTGGGCGCCGCGGCGCCAGGGAGAAGAGCCGGGAGCGCGATGGCAGGGGAGCGGGAGAAGGGACTCGGATGGGGGCTCCGAGGCCGCGGCGGGCGTGCCCGGGTCACTCACGCAGGGCGCCGGAGGAAGCCGGTGGAGCGTGTGGGGAGCCCGATAAACCTCTGAGCGCGCCGAGGGCTGCGCGGGCGGAGCGAGGCGGGAGCACTACTTTGGGGGCGGGGAGGCGGGCGGGAGAGGACCGGGAAGACCCCGCGCAAACTCGGGAAGCGTTAGCCGGCTCCAGAGCATACCAGGCTGGAGGACGTGGGGCTACGATCCTGGCGACGAGGGAGGGCAGAGCGGGCTCTGCATCCTCAGCGCGCTGAGTTCTGCAGGTGTCTGGACCGCCAGCCTCACCAAGAAAGGCTCCCCAGCCTGTGGCTGAGCTCTCGCGTCTTCCACGCAGCCTTTCTCACAGGGAGCGCCTCACACAGGTGGCTAACGCTTGAAAACAAACTTGCCTTTCAGGAAAGGAGAGCGCATCCGTGCAGGGGAGGGACTTCCACTCACATCCAGGCGCCTTTGGGGATGCGGGAGGGAGCTTCTGATTTTTTTTCTCCCCCGTCAGCATTGCCAGCTCCTGCGAATGACTCCCCTTTCCGCTCCTTTCAAACACGGATTAATGAACTCTTTTGGGGGCAAGGGTCGAAACGGGATTGGGCCCCAGAGGGCTGCTCAGCTTCCCCACTGCCCCTCCCACTTAAACCAGTGTCTGCGGAATAGTTTATGGAAGGGTCTTGCTCCTTCCCTGTGCTGAATTCTGGGCGGGGAGCGCAGGGCGGGTCAAAATCGTTGCAGAGTTCCAAAAAGTTCATCCTGAAATGGAACCATATCTTTGAAATTACTTCCTTGACAACCAAGCCGTTAGGGATGTATCCTTCCACTTGAATGGCAAGACACAAACTTCGAAGAAGAGGGAAAATCTTAAAGAAAAGGAGGATCCTAGACGGGTTGTGATAAAGTGCCGCCCCCCTCCACCTACTCCCACCTCCGACCCCATCCCTGCCTGTTCAATATTTCCTAAAATGATGACAATTTAGGTAGCATCCTTTCTGTCCAAGGGTAATTCTCCCATCGTGTTTAGAATCCTCCATAATACTTACTTAAATTCCTCATATTTACCTAAATCTTCACCAAATCATTTAAAATGTTAGCATCTTAACTGCAGTCCTCTAATTACTGTTCTTGAGAACTCAGTGTTATAATCCTCGATGCTCTATTTGGCCATTCCTTAACACCAAATAAAACAAAGTAGGTAGAAAATAAATTAAAATTCTGAATTGCAATCCAGAACTATTCACTGGAATCTAAATTTAGCCAAGGACATATATATCAGTCCCCCCCCCCAAAAAAGTGCTCACTTTTGCTATTGAATACACAGCCTGTTCTAAGTAAGAAGAAAAGAATGGGGAGGGGGAGGGGAGGAAAGAAAAGAACAGAACCAGCTAGTCAATGTCACATTTATAAGCTTTTTGATTTAAAGTGTACTTGTTTGTAACTAGAAGTATAAATGAAAAAGGATATATAGTCCTAAACATTCTTCTACCCAGATGATGATTTGATTCTCTCAGTACAAATGATATAAGAAACTTAATTTTTCTGCTTTCCAACATGGATATTTTCAGAAGTGCATTTCTTTCAGAATGTAATATATAAAGTGGATAATTCCCCAAAATAAACATGAATAACTTTCAGATACTGATAGCAGCAAGCAGGAGTTCTGAATTATTGTTGTTTTAATTAAAACTAAACCAAGCAGAAGTGCTCTGGCTTTGTATAACTGACTCCATTCTAAAAGAGCTTCCGTGACATTTTCCTTCTCCCAGGAAAAAGGCCAAATTCTTATCTTATTTAACCCATGGGAATTCTTTAATTCCATGGCAAAATGTCTCAAACTAAATGAGACTCTTTTTTTCCCTATAGATCTATTATAGGGTCCAGGAGCCCAAGAGTTTATGTCTAAAAATATATCAGGAGCAATGTATAGGGGACATCATTAGACAACTGCTAAGCAGAGTTATGTTTTAAGGTTCATTTGAGGCTTAAATGGGGTTTACTTGATGTCTTTGAGCAGCACAAAGTAGAGAAGATTCTTCTTCATTTGTAGAAAGCTTGTCTACATGTAAAAAGGATACAAGAAACTAAAGCATTTTCCCCCCAAAATAAAAAATAGCAGTTCAACCCAAAATAAAGTCACGTTTTTTTTTAACAAAAGTGAAGTTTCTTCCACTGTTATGTAAATATTTTTCATTATATAAGCTATCATATCTACATGCCACTATAGGATATATCCATGTTACATTTTCATTTTAAATGGAATTCTTGTGATACAAAATATATTCCTTGATGAATCCCATAGTGAGAGTTAGGAATCTGTTGTAATAAATGCAAAGAAACTAAACAGCTGGGAAGATATGACTATTACAATTGACTTACACTTTAAAAGGTATTTAAGGTGTAAGAACATATTTGGTTGTATTAGCCTATACAATGAAAAAGTAAAATTGCCCTTAAATACTTTATAATTGTATATGCAAAATCCAGAATTCTAGGCTTTTCCCTTCCATTTTTAAAGTCAAAATAAATATTTTAAGTAAGTTTTTCAATGATATTCTTGACTGTTTAAATCCTGAGGGACCCTGGTTTTCTATCTCAGCCTTTTGAGTGATTCCAATATTTTCCTAAATATCTTTTGCATTGTATTTGGTAAATGCTGGAAATAAATTTTACATAAATAATCAAGGTTTTGTAGTTTCATTTTCAACAGACAGATTTTACTATATGTCTTATAGTAAACTCAATTGGCTAAGTTATAATATCACAGATCAGGCACAAGTCTACTTCCTGCTATTAGGCTACCACAAATTTGGAATGGAGTGGAACTTGCATATACTGAGGTCTCCCACTTGCCTTTCTGGGATGAAGTCTTGATGTTAGATGCTGAAGCACAGAACAATGCAATTTTGAAGGAGCTTAATTTATACACTAGAATTCCACAGTCAACTCACAACCTACTTTCAGCAGTCTCTCTTTGTTGTAGCTCTAATGGAAGCAAAGTTCCACCAGTAGCCAGACCCTCCTGGGGCATATTGATGCTCTTCAATTTTGCATGCAACCCTCATGACTGAGAATAAATATTATCACACCTTCCTTAATGGAATCTCAGAATCACTTAATAAGACATTCAGTAATTCAGCTTTATCATAATACTGGCCATTTAAAAAAATAAAGTCTTTAGAATTTATTATCCTACACTAAAAACATAATTAGCCTCAAAAGAACTCTGATAATTTCATCATCCAGCTGCCCATTCCACTGGTGCTACATTTCCTGCAGGAGTCCTAAGTTTGCAATTTTCTTCCGCCATTTCATGTACACGTCTTGAACAGCAAAAACCAAAACCAGAAACAAACAAAACATAGATGAGCTATGTTTTGGGTCATGGAAGCCTCCCCTTGCAGAAAATTGCTAGAAGTAACAAGTAACCCTAAGAATCTAGATATGAAGGTTACTACTACTGGTAAACATACTGGCTTGCTCAAAACTGTTCTTCATCAAGACCACAAGAAAAAAAACTCACTTCCTGGAGCTCTTAATGCATGACGGGCACTGTTCAGGTAACCCTACGAGTTGGACATTATTATTATTTCCATTTATATTTGACAAAAGGGAGGCAGAGGATCTCCCACCCAATGAATATCAAAGCCTGGATTCAAATAAAGACCATTTGATGCAGAGCTCAGTCCCATACCCCTGCCCCTCACTGCCTTCTGCAGGACTTCCAAGGGTTGCTAATGCCTTGTTCTGGATCCCGAGATATAAGACATTACTTAACATTAACTAGCCTGACTTTGGGGTTGGGTATGTGGAAAGAGGAGAAATTTGGAAAATCCTAAAAGAGCAGGGAAAGATTTTTTAAAAGTTCCTTTTCCCAAAACTGTCTCCACTTCAGCCCCATTTCATCTTGATTTAGGGTTACCAACTTGCACCCATTTGCCTGGGACTGTCCTGGTTTTCATATTAAAACTGCTTGGGACTGTCCTAGTGTTTAAACTGAAGTCCTAAGTACCCCTTGGTCCTGGGCAAACCAGGATGGTTGGTCACCCTATATAATTCAGGATTGCAGAACAGAACCTCTCTATTTTATATTTTCACATTTTGTGTTCAAAGTTACTGACAGAAAAGTAAAACCAAGGAAGATCTGTAATAATAATACCTATTATTTTAAGCACATTACAAACCCACTTATGCATTTGTTTGTGTGAATGTGTTTTAGGAAAGCAATCATCCCATTTCAATGCATAATACACCACAGGAATTGTCTTTGGACTGTAAGGAGAGATGAGTCAGACAATAGAATTTTCATTATACTTTGATAAATTAGACAAGGATTCAAGGCTCCCTTTTTGGTTTATCTTTCTTATAAAAATCTAGAATTTAGACAGATTGGCTTCCTATACATTAAGCACAACAATTCAAGCTCCTGCTATTTGATTAAGTCCTATAAAATTAGATTATTCTTACTACTGTGTTGGTGGCTAGATTTGGCCACCAGGAATGTATATTTAAATGAATATAAGTAAAAATTCTAATGGTTGAGTTGTTTAGAAGTCATACTACTGAAATGATAAGTTCTGGATGGAAAAGGAAAAAGAAAACCATAAAACATTAATGATGAAAAACTTACTGCAGAGACTTGGAAAGTAATAGTGCATTGTACCATACTTGCTAATGTGCTTAGAGTTTTATACCGAATTAGTGTCACAGTTAATATTACTTGAAACGAATTCTTATATTCCACTGCTTAAGATGATGGTAAGTTATTATTGGACCCCAGCCTAAACTAACGTCCATGGAAATCCTTGCACTATCTACCAAGAAGACAATTTCTTTGTACTCTTTACTCAGCTGACCATTTCCAAAGACCAAAAGAAATAAAAGTTTTTTAAGAAGAAAAGTATTAAGTTTTCCGTGGTTCTTTCATAAATGGAAACATTTTTAATGCGTAAAACGGCATTTAAAATGCTTTCTTCACAAAATATTTTACTGCATCTTAAGTCCAGTGAATATATGCATGAGAATGCAACATAATAATATCTCCCGTACCTGATTAATAAATTAGTTTCTCAATTCCATTTCAGTGATTTTTCTGGCATATTAAATGTACATCATTTCCTAACTCAATGCATCAATATTTCCCACAAAATATTCAAAAATATTTGCAAAAGTAATTTTGCATATTTGAAAACATATTTGACAGCATGTGACTTAGAGGAGAAGGGCTCTGAGTCAATGATTTTTTTATTGTCGCTTTTATTTTAAATAGCATTTAGCAGCTGATATAACTTGGTCATTTTCTTCCCACTTGTTTTGTAATCAAAGTTTAAAGTAAAAGTGGAAAGCCATACTTTGCTAGCGAACTTATTAAAATTACTAAGGTGGGAAAGTACTGAAGATGTAAGAAAAACAATAAAATAGAAGTTTGAGTGAATCGGGGTTTTATCAGTAAATAACTTGAATGAACTGGGCAAGAGAAAAATGGCAAGACATTTGTTTCGACTGTGAGAATGTCAGAGATTTGGAGGACAGGGGAAGCTGCAGTCAAAAAGATACAGTAGGGACATATATAGAAATCTTCACTCTCATGAACTTAACTAGCTTCAAATTAAAGAAACTCTTGATATTTGACTTTTATATAATCATGAGATGGAAATCCATAAATCCATCTCTAATGATAGGCAAATGAACTAGTAGGCTGGTAAAACAAATAGACATCATTCTAGGGCCAAAATATGGTACCTGATGTTTATGAAAGCATTACCCTTGGAACAAGGATGCATACACTATTTGCTATGTATTTGTAACCAAATGTAAAATTATCAGTCATTTTGCCCAATGTATATTTCTAGAAAAGAATCATTTCTCCCTTGTCCAGACTAGATTTTTTTAAATTCATTCTTCAAAGCACAGACTGGTAGGTAAGAATAAATATTAGGTGCTCAAATTTAAAGTTAACAGACAAACATGCAAACACCTATACAATAAATAAGTTGCCCAAAACAGCAATATGTAAAGTATCATATGGTTTTAATGCCCCACACAAATAAATAAAAAATAGGGATTTCTATACTTTTGTTGGTATTAAGCAGAAGAATTACTGTCTGTCTGAGTCACTGCAATATGTAAGAATGTCTTTACTCAAGAATCAGAGTTTTGAGTTATTATGAAAAATTCATCTAAGTTTTTCATAGAATATAGTACAGTCAAAATTCTATCTATCTATCTTCCTTAGAAAAGCATCTATGTTAAATACCAATTCTAAGTGGAAAAAATGACAGGGTAACCTTCAAAAATTTAGTTGTGGAAGGTTAAAAGCAATTGCTGCTGTTAGGCACACAGAGAACTTGGTGAAAACTGCTCGTTTCCACTTTGCAGTGTCCACTGGTCAGACCCTCTCTCAGTACCCAGCAAGTAACTCTCAGCTGTCACAGAACTGAAACTCACCTACAGTAGCAGCACTTCCACACGTGGCCCATTATTTCAGTTACTTTATGCTCCTCTCACGGGCACTCCCAAAATACAAAGAACTGAAGGACTGATGACAACATCTGCCACGGTTTGACACCCCACCCTTCCTCACCTCCTAAACAAACAAAGCAAAGGTCTTATTCTCTACTAATAATGGATATCACAGAATTTTGAGCTGGAATGTACCAGAGAGATTATGTAATTCAACCTCCGCATTTCGAATTTCAGGAAAGTTAAAGGCCAAGGAAGTTAAATGACTCACCCAAGGCAGAGTTAAAAACCCAAGTCTCCTAATTCTCAGCATAGTGTTCTGAAAGTGATAATATGCATTCACTGGCCATTTTATTTATACTGTACATAGAAGCCTGATTCAATTCACATGAAAATCCTCTTATCTCTTAAAACTTAATAGTTGTTAAAGTCAATTCCGAACACTTTAATTTGCTGCAGAGAACAAAATATAATAAAAATGTCTTTGAAATGTCTGATTAGTTCTAGTATGCTTCTCGATAAACTCAAACCATATGGAACTTTTGTTGCTACTTTGGGGATCTACATTACATAAAGGAGAGAGAGAGAGAGAGAGAGAGAGAGAGAGAGAGAGAGAGAGGGAGAGAGAGTGTGTGTGTGTGTGTGTGTGTGTGTGTGTTCACACATGCCTCACAGGTATGAAATATAAACCACACCACCATACTCTCCAAATCAACCCTCGTTTATGTCAAAGTAAAGATAGGTACGTGAGGTGGATGCATTTTTTGCATCCACCTAATTTGACAAAGATCTATATGGGGAAATAGAGTAAACCATCTCTCTTTTTCTCTTTCCAGACACACAACTCAGGTGTCCTCACATTACAGGGTTTTAAAAGTCCTTAAAATACGAAAGACATCATTACCAAGAAAGAGAAAATTTGTCTGCAATTTATAGAAATTTAAAGGTAACACCTAAACTGTGAACTGTCAGAATTCAAACAGTGACACTTGTTTAGAGTCCCTCAAATCATATAATTGGTCTGAGACCATTTGACATTTTTAATGATCAATGACATTTTGACCATTTAACTTCAGAATATGCCAAAATGTGATTTTATTCATTTAGTATGTTCTACTGGAGTACCCTACAAAACTTTTGCAAAGGAAAAAAAACAAAGACAGTAAAGATGTATTTTAAAATGCATTGAAATACATAGCACTGAAAATTTGTATTACATTAATATTTTCAAATAAAATAATTTTGTACTTTAATATTCTAAGTATATGATCTTTTAATCACTAATCTATCCACAAGCAAATTATTAACACTTTACATAATTTTCATATTCTGGAATGAGGGAACAGCCAATTGTGAGAAATTGGAATAATTGATGAAGAAAACACAAATAACCAAGAAAAAGCATATGGTAACAGCTGGTACAAAAGCTCAACTCAGTGGTCAATGGACAGCTTTGCTAGCAACCCAGTAACTCTAATTGAGAGCCCTCACCCATCAGAACATACACTACAACCCAGTATTTCCTCAAAATATGAACTAAAAGAATACTAGTTCCTTCAAATGGTTATTAGTATAACTAAAAAGGGTTCCATGGCCAAAAATGTTTGGGAGACACTGAAAAAATTCAATGAAACAGATTCCTCTCTATTATTTTTGCAGAATTTTTAATTTTCCCATGCGTACCGTTAATCATCAAAATAAATATACAGTAAATATATACAGTTGATTTAAACAACTAGACTTTCTCTGCTCTAATTCTTTAAGTGATGAACCTGAATGTATATGGTATTTAATGTTTAAAGATAAATTAGACAATTTATTAAAAACTACAAGCACCTTCCCCATTTGTGGAATTCCTTATCAGTATTTACATATACAGCAGTATGAGGGACATGAATATACAGTTCTGGAACCACCAACAGTACTGCCCACCACCAGTATCTCCCCTTTGAAACCACAATTTACCCAGCCTGTCACCACAGCCAATGACATGACAGAAAACCACGAGCATATGACAAATTTGGTGCTTACAGGAACGACTGACATTGCCATTTGACCCACAGTCACATTTCCTCTCTTAAAAATAAGGCTGGGTCATAGGATCATTGCCCAGGTTGGAAAATATTCAAGGGAAAATTACAATGGGACTGCAATCAGGAGAGCAATTGATTAATAATGAATTACATAAGTGTTAAACTAACCTTTTAGTTATTATAAATCTCCAGGCACCGAGCAATTTCATTTTAACATTTTAGAACTTTTCCACTGGTCATTCTCTTCCTGCCTGGAAAACCCTTCTCCTAACCCCTTTCACTACCCGAAAATCCCAATCCCACTGCTTCCCGATCACCACATTCCATCTTTTGAGTCAGTAACTCAACTAACTCAATCTTCTGTACTTTTCTTAAATATCACTTCTTCTGATAACCCTCCTGAATCATCTCTATAATATTTTCCCTTATAATAGTACTTTCATCATTTCTAATTATATATCATTTGCAAGGATATTTGTTAAATAGCTACCTTACCCGTTGGACTGTAAACTCCAAGAAAGCAAGGAACTCTATTTTGTCCACCAACACTCAGAACAAGTAGGCCCTTCCTACATATTTGTTAACTGCATTGAATGGACAAAGGTAGGACTAAATGAATGAATTCAGCAAATATTTATTTAGTATTTACAACACACCACCATCAATAAACAGAAAAATTGTCCCTCTCTCCACCAAGAGATCCAACCGACAAGCTGAACTAAGTATCCTCTGATGCAATGTGAAGATGGGCTTCAGAGTTTGCACCCCTCACTAGGGTGTCATTCAGAAATGCACGTTATCATAAGCCTCAGAAACTTCCGTATAATTACCCTTGAGGAGCAGCTGTCCTAAATCTCAAGTCTCAATCAGGAATTCTGCAAGTCAAATGTTTGTCTGGGTTCTAAATAGCACTGATTTTCTATGCTCTTCCTGCAAAGATTTGTGATATCCGTTGCCCTTAGACAGGAAGTTCAAATTTGGGTCTAACCACTCAAAATAATCAACTTAGGTCAAACCTTTGAAACTAAAATATTATGACCAAAATTAGCCTGGAATATGTGTGTGTGTGCACATACACAGGTGCGTATAGATGTGTATGTGATATACGGGGTGTGTGTGTGTGTGTGTGTGTGTGTGTGTGTGTATAACCAATATTAATGTAGTAAATGCAGCTTAAAAGTGAAAACAGGTAATGAATTTCTCTATAACATGGTAGCAAAAGGCGACATGAAAAATATGATACGGTGATTTTTCCGAAAATTGATACTTTGGCTCTCTATAATTCTGCATGCTCTGTGTGGAATAAATCAAATCAATCAGAGGCTTAGTTTAAATATGTGTTTTCCTTCTGCAGGAAAAAATAAAAACATTTACATCACTCTTTGAACCACGTATTTGCCTGATTAAGACCCATGATAACTGTGCTTTCTACCTCCACCTCGAAATATTTCTAGGAAATGATATTTTTGGATACCAAACACCTTTTCAAATTACACCTCACAATCAACTCTCTTAATGCACTTTTAAATTGCTGTAATCTCGGAGTCTTGCTTACTTGAGGCTTATAATACATTGTCTTCAAGGTTCAGTGTTCTTTCATATAACACTGGCAGCATCTATAGCATCAGCAATTCTGTAATTTTTTTCTTTTGTTTCTTCACAAATTCTAGCTACTCCTTCAAAAAGCTGACTGCTTTATTTGAATTTGGCCTGTTTTTAATAGTCCTTCTTAATACCTACATCTTTTTAGAAAACTCAGTTGATATTGTTTTGAAAGCAGATGCTTCCAGTTAAAGTACTTGTAATCACCCTATGCAGTGATTATTAACCAAGACTTACATTCTGTCTGATCACCTCATTTACAATGGCTTTGGAAGTTCAGATTGAAATGAAGTTCAAGAAGCAAATTTATCTCTAATAATACTTTTAATTCAATAACTTAATTCTTAAAGTGATATACTCACCTCCCTCTCCTCTCTCTTGTTCTTTCTTTTGCTCTTTCTATAGAATATCAGGAGAGGCCCTTCAAACAAAACCATAAGCTGAATACCACAATTAACTAGCCAAGCGCTGAAGTGCTAACCTTTGGGTGTTAGCAATAATCTAAATGTTAAATTGCTTTCCAATTGAACCAAAAGACAGGAGTATAGAGTTTGTTAATGCAAAAAAAAAAGGAATATTTCTCTGGTAGATGTTTCCTATAAGTTCAAAAACTCAGCAAGAAGGTTCCCTAAGTTCTTCAAATTTATTGCACTGGAATATAGGTTTTGTGAAAAAGCTAATTTTTGTCAAAGTTACAGAAACCTAAGCCCAAACTTTTCCTATGAAAAAACAAAAGGAGACCCCTAGCTATGGAAGAGAGTCTAACCTGGAGATACGGATTCAAAGCTTTGCACACATATCCCCCACAAATCTATATAAATGAAGCTTTGCGCTGCAATAGTATAATGCTGCTTCAGGGTTGAAATGGAAATCTAAGTTTCTGATTTGCAACTGTCTGAAACTTCTGGGTCTTCAATCAAAGCTGTGTTAATAACTACATGAATGTAAGAACTCTTTTGACATTGCATCATTTATTTCTAGTGGGTCTTATTTATATTTTTTTCTTAAGAAATAGGAGTCTCGTGGTGTTGCAGTTATCAACAGACATAATCCTTTTGGAAGCAGTATTTCCCAAGATGAAAAAATAGCTGTGATTAACAGTAATTAAGCTCTATAAAAGAAAAAAATCTTATTGAGATATGTATGCCTTACCTCTCTATATATAAAAAAGAGCATTCTTTATTCAGATAAATAAAATATTTTTTAGACAATGGTTTCTAATTGAGATTTAAATTTGTCACTTTCTAAAAGTGCAAAAGGTTAAGAAAAGTATTACATGATTGTGAAATTTATACTTCTACTTTACATGGATTATTTTATTTTAAACACGCTTCCATAAACAGTGTACAGCTTCAGCGAACAGTACATTCTTCAAATTTTTCTCTCAGCTATTAAACACTAATTTCTAAGGGCTAAAATACAGAACTAAAGGTACAATTGCACCCTCTACTGTTCACATTTTCTATTCCATATGAGCAGAGCACTGTATATGTTTAACATATTCATTATAAAAGTAAATCATATTGGCAGGTAAATCACATTGGCTTCCTTTGACATTAATTAGCAGACCCTCAATAAGCTCTATTTGTTAGAATTTCTTTACTAATACAAATGGAAACTTGACATTTATACAGTTACTGGAACTAAACTAATTTAGATAATAATGACTCTTAGCAAGACGCTTGAAATGTGAAGTATTCATTAACTTCCTGACAATAAATGGCAATGTTGATCACCTTTTAACATTAGTCTTAACAAGGAAAAATATCGTCATAAGAGCCAACAACTGGCACACTCTTAACAGTATATAAAGTGTACCCAATTTTTTTCAAGTTAGAATTCAAACAAATATTAATGTTTCTCTAAAAGTGCACATTGACATTCTAAAAGATTAGTTTTGAGATCCTCCTATCAAAATTATCAAAATACTACCATGAATCAAAATTAATAGCCTATTCTTTTCTTTTAAACCTTTCATGTTTCAATTAGATACGAGTTGTTTGATATTTATTAAAAGTTTTTATCAACTCTTCTAGTGATAAAGAATTAGCTTGTTGCTGACCAACCCTCCCACCAAGAATAACTAGAAAAGCTGGGCAAAAAAAAAAGAAAATGTTTAAGGCACTGGAAAATTTCTAAGCAGTAAGGAATTGAAGGGCTAATATCTCAGAGAAAAAAAGTGCTCAAGCCAACATTCATTGGTAAATTGGTAAATTTCAAGGCATTTACCAATTGCAAAACACTCCTAAGAAGATAAATAATAGTACAGATGAGAAGCTGAGGCTCAGAAATCCAAAAAAGGTTCTAAAAGTCTCATGGAGCTGAAGGGACAAAACCTGGAGTCCAAGCCCAACCATTTCAAAACCATAAGGCTAAATCTTAACTGACATTATTCCATTACTCATCAAGATGGAAACTCATCTTCAAGTCTTCTTAATCCATAACTGGACTAAGGTGACACGCCCCTCATCAGCCTGCCTGTCAAGAGCAAAAGTAAATCATCACTGGAGGAAGATCACATCACCCAGAACCTCAAATTATCTCTATAATTTTTTTCTGTTTTCGGTACACGGACCTCTCACTGTTGTGGCCTCTACCGTTGCGGAGCACAGCCTCCGGACGCGCAGGCTCAGAAGCCATGGCTCACGGGCCCAGCTGCTCCGCGGCATGTGGGATCTTCCCGGACCGGGGCACGAACCCGTGTCCCCTGCATCGGCAGGCGGACTCTCAACCACTGCGCCACCAGGGAAGCCCTGCCTCTATGATTTTTCATCTACAATATCCAGAATTCAATCAAAAACAGCTTGGTATACAGAGACAATACCACATAACCTAAAGCTATGAAAAAAACAAAAGCAGACTGATGGGAGATCCTGGTGTTGAAATTATCTGATATGGACTTTGAAATAATTGTGATAAATATGCCTTAGAAATATGACGGAAATGTTGGTAACTTTAACAGAAAACTGAAAACTATGAAAGAAATTTTAGAACTGAAAAAAAGAGTAAATTTTCATAATTCTACACTAGCATTTAACAACAGGAGCCAGAATTAGTAAATAAGAAGAAAAGTCCAAAGGAAATAGCTAGATTAAATAGAGAAAATGAATGTAGCCCTACTAATACCAAAGAAATTTTTAAGAAAATAAGTATTACTAGAGATAAAGCGGAACATGTCACAATAATAAAAGGACTGATTTATCATGAAGGAATTATAATTCTAAATTTATATGCACTCAATAACAGCCTCAAAACATGTGAAGTAAAAATTCCTAGTGCTAAGAGGAGATATACACAAATTCCCAATCCTATTAGATGATTTCAACTTACTGCTCTCAATAACTGATAGAAAAGGAGATAGAAAATTAATCAGGATATAGATGATTTGAACAATATATTTAAAGAAAATTAATCAGGATATAGATGATTTGAACAACGTATTTAACAAACTTAATTGCAATACGTAGAACACTCACTCCAAAATTACAGAACACATTATTTTCTAGTGCATAAGCAATTTTTATTAAAATTGACCATATTCCGGGCCATAAAACAAGTTTCAACAAACTTCAAAGGATTGAAATCATGTACTCTCATTGTAGTGGAATTCAGGTAGAAATCAATAATTGTCTCAGATACAGAAAAGGATTTGATAAAATTCAATATCCATTTATGATTTTTAAATAATCTTGAAAAGTCTGACATAAAAGGGTACTTATCTGATGGAGGATATCTACCCAAAATATCTACAAGAAACTTCATCACATACTGGTGAAATATTGAAAGATTTCCCCCTCACATCACAAAAAGAAATGATGCCCATTATCAGTACTCTTGTTCAACATTATAAACGAGGTCCTGGCCACTGAAATAAGGTAAGAAAGAGAAATAAAATGCATAAAGATTAGGAAAGAATATTACATACTCAAGTACGTAGAATTACAGACAAAGTATTAGAATAGGTGATTTTAGCAAGGTCAGTGTATAAAAAGTTAATGTTAGGGCTTCCCTGGTGGCGCAGTGGTTGAGGGTCCACCTGCCGATGCAAGGGACACGGGATCGTGCCCCAGTCCAGGAGGGTCCCACATGCCGCAGAGCGGCTGGGCCCGTGAGCCATGGCCGCCGGGCCTGAGTGTCTGGAGCCTATGCTCTGCAACGGAGAGGCTGCAACGGTGAGAGGCCCGCGTACCGCAAAAAAAAAAAAAAAAAAGTTAATGCTAAAAATTAATAATATTTTTCTATACCAGCAATAAGCCAAGAAACATTTTTTCAAAATGATACCATTTTTAATATCTGCAAAATACAACATATATCTAGGAATGCAATTAATGAAATATTTAAATGATTTCTACACACAACACTTCAACAAATTATTGAGAGAAAATTAAAGAAGGAATAAATAAATGGAAAGTTATGCCATGTTCATAAATTAGAAGACTCAAAATTGTAAAAGTGTCAATTCTCTCTAGGTGGATTCAAAGTTTCAGTTCAATCTCAAAATTTTAACTTTTTCTGTGGAAACTCCCAAATTTATAAGGAATTACATAACAATAAGAACAGCTAAGAGTATCTTGAAAAAGAACAGATTTGGAGGACATACACTACTGCATATCAAGAGTTACTACAAAGCCACATAATTGAGAGTGTGGTAGTGGTGTAGAGATAAACAAATGGTTCAACAGACTAGGATATAGAGTCCTGAAATAAACCTACATATTTTTGCCATTTGATTTACAACAAATGTGTCATTACACAAATGATAGTCTTTTCAATAAACAGAGCTGTATTAATCAACTATCCATATGAAAAAAATGAATCTTGTACCCTTCCTGATACCATACACAGTAATTCAATTCCAGGTGATTTGTAGATCTAAATGTGAAAGATAAAATACAAAGCTTCTAAAAGATAACATAGAAAAGCATATTCATCAGCTTAGACTAGGAGAGGATGTCTTAAGATGCAAAAAGCGCTTACCACAAGGAAGAAATTTCATGAAATGAACCATATTAAAACTAGGGAATTCTTTTGACCAAAAGACACCATTAAGGTGGATACATGTCATTATACATTTGTCAAAACCCATAGAATGCACAACACCAAGAATGAACTCTAATGTAAATTATGGAGTTTGGGTGATAATGATGTGTCAATGTAGGCTCATCAGTTGTAACAAATGCACCACTCTGGTGCAGGATTTTGCTAGTAGGGGAGGCTGTGTAAATGTGAGGGCAAGGGGTGTACAGGAAATCTCTGTACCTTCCACTCAATTTTGCTGTGAACCTAAAAGTGCTCTAAAAAATAAATTTTATTTAAAAAAAAGACACTGTTAAGAGAATTAAAAGGCAAAGTACAAAATAGGAAAAGATATTTGCAATATATATTTAATCAGCAAAAAGTTTATACTCAGACTACATCTGGAATTCCTAAAATTCAGAAGACAGATAATCCCGTAGAGAAACTGGCAAAAAAAATTTGAAAATTTCAAGTATTTTGACAAAAAAGTTATCCAAATAGCGAATAAACATATGAAAAATTGCTCAATTTCATTAATTCACAGGGAAATGTAAATTAAATTCAATGAGGTATCACTACATACCTACCCAAATGGCTAAAATTGAAAAAAAAAAAATCACAACAAATGTTAGAGAGTTTGTAAAATAATGAAAAGTCTCATGCACTACCAGTGAGAGTATAAATCGGTTATAGCCACTAGGGAAAACTGTAGCAATTTCTACCTAAACTGAACAAACGGCTATCCCTTTATCTAGAAATGCCAATCTTAGGGATATACCAAGAAAAATAGGTACATGTTATCACCAAATGATGTGCACAAGAATATTTGTGAAAACATTATTTATAATATACCAAAACTGACAACACAAATGTTCAACATTAGAATATATTTTGCATTTATATAAAAAAATATAGAAGACAATAAAAATAAGTGAGCATTGCTAAAAGCAGCAACAGAAATAAAACTTATGAGCAATATTCAGCAAAACAGGGCAGACATAAAATGATATACACTGTATAGTTTCTTTTTAAAAAATTCAAAACTGGGCAAAACAAATTTGTGGTGAAGATAATGGTTACTTTGGGGGCAGAAAGCAGGGGTCATGACCAGGAAATGGTATAAGGAAGGCTTCCGAGGTGCTGGGAAAGTTCTCTTTCTTGATCTGAGTAGTGGTTATACTAGTGGGAGTTCAGATAACTCACATAAGTCATAAGTTTATAGTTAAACTTATAACTTATAAGTTTATAACTATAACTATAAGTTTATAACTATATAACTATATAAGTTTATAACTATATAACTTATAAGTTTATAACTATAAGTTATAACTATAAGTTATAACTATATATATAATATATATAGTTATATATATAGTTATATAGTTATATATATATAGTTATATATATAGTTATATATATAACTATATATATAACTATATATAACTATATAAGTTATAACTATATAACTGTAAGTTTATAACTATATAACTTATAAGTTATATAACTTATAACTATAAGTTATATATAACTTATAAGTTATATAACTTATATAACTATATAACTATAAGTTTATAACTATATAACTATAAGTTTATAACTTATAACTATAAACATATAGTTTATAGTTAAACTTATGACTTATGCACTTTTCTCTGTGTTATAACTTATTAAGAAAGCTAAGACAAAAGCCTTATTTAGTTCATGAAGATCAACAGTTGGCAAAGAATTATTGAATATTATTTTAGACACCTACAAAGTTCAAGGAACTGCCTTAGGTGATCAAAGATTCCAAGTCCATTCCACTATCAAATATTTATGTTGTACAATCAACTGCTCTATTTCGGACAAAAAATGAACATCCTACCCTCAAAAAGACAGATTACAGGATTATCTACGTAAACTGACAAAAGAAAAGCAGAGCAGTGACACGATCCAAGTTATGTCTTTGGAAAATTAATCCAAGGGTGTGGTGTTGAATGAATTGAAGATTGAAAAGACGGGTCAAGGATGCTGCTTAGGAAGCTGTTGAGACACTAAAGGTCCATCACGATATGGGACTGAGGATGGAGAAGAGAAGACACGCCAACAGTAACTGTTGAAAGTCTTTCATTCCTTAACATCAGCGTTAATTGCTCCTATAATCTGCAAGTTTCCCCAAGTAATCATTTTTTAAACTGTTGTATGTGTGAACTCTAAACAGAGATCAAACACCTGTGTAACCAGGTGCAACTTATTAAGAAAGTTAACTCTTTTTATTGAGAAGCATTTCTGAGCATACTCAATCTTTACAGAGCCGGGGCTCCCTTCTAGAAGGTGCTCTCCCTACAATCCCACTAAACTACCCCTGGCTGGAGAATAAGTGAGTATTATTTAAGAGCTATTGGCACCCTATATACATAATTCCATTCAATCTTTAAAGTGCTTTCATGACAAATACTGCCCCTTCATATCCGCACAGGCCTCAGTGCCTAAAGCTCCACGTAATTCCTTTTATTCCTCAATAAACTATTCGAGGCCAGTGAAGTCACAGGTTCTAGTTATCTGATGCATGACTTAGTTCGCTCAGTCTTCCCATCCCATCACTTTGTGAGGAGAGGACTTTTACTTGACCAAGAGTTGGCCTTTATGTGATGCAGAATGAAGAGGAAAGGAACAGGAGACACAGGAGCTTGGGATAATGGTGGAATTTTCACTAAGATATGGGATGGAGCGCAGGGAACAGCAGTTGTAGGTAAACCAAGGGGAAGAAAAAATGGGATAAGTACCTCCTTTGGGATGTTTAAAAAAACCAAAGTTCTTTTAACTGACTTTTGCTTGTTGACCTATTCATTTGACCCTGCACTGGATCAAGTGAATTCTGGTTTTATAAGATTACAGTGAATATAATAACCTAAAGCAATTACAATGATACATGAAAGCAATTTAGATGCTTTCTTAATAGAGAACCTCAGCTGCATTTTAAATCAACCAACGAAAGGAGGTGGCCACTCTGATTTCTCCAACCCCGACTTTGAATGGCAATTTGGGCAGGAACCATAGAAGTAGTTAGAAGGACTCTAAGAAGAGCAAACCAAACCCCAACATTGAGCACTGATGAAGCTTCACATGGCAGCAGACCCCTTAGGATATCGAATGCCACTTCTGAGAGCCTCCTAAATTAGAAAAGGGGACAAACAAAGCATTCCATTCGTGCAGCTCTTGGTAGGTATGTATATTACAGTCTTCAAACCCAGGTTATACTCAGTGATACAAGGGGAAATTGAAGGAAGGAGATCATGAACAATTAATATAAATAATCATTCTTTATATTATCATAATATCTGACATTTATTGAATGCTTATTATTATACTACCTTATACTTGTGAGTACGAGGTACTGTGTTAAATACTCTTCATAGATGATCTCAAGCCTCACATATTTGAGTTTGGTATTTGTGTTATTATCCCCATTTTAAAGGTGAAAAAAACTGAGAATGATTAGCACTTGTGACTTGTCAAAAGCTATACGGCTAGTAAATACAAGAGCTCGGCTTTAAACTCGCAAACCCCTGACTCCAGAGCCACAGTTTTTAGCTATGCTATGACGCTCCAGCAATTGTAGTAATGATGATAATAATGAAACTTTGTTAATATCTACTCTGTGCACATCTAGATATGGCCCATCTCTAAAACCCAGGCTTTGGATATGTTACAGCACTGTCTTCTCAGGATTTGACTTCTACAAAAGGTTATAACAACATTCACCATAATGTAGACTGAGCTTCATTCTTAAAGGTACAAGAGGCCTCCCTCAGAGTTCTGGAGCCAACTTTCTTGGAGGGCATCTACCCCATGACGTGCATCAACTAATGAAGCTAATTATATAACTACATAGCCCCATCCTCTCTACCAACAGTGAATTTTTAGTCTAAGTGTTGAATTTAGAGAAAGTTCAAAAAATTAATCATTTTCAGGAACTTATTTCATACTTTATTCTTCCACAGAAGAAAATGTTTAAATTATCTTTGCTAGCTTTGTGACTCTTTTGACACCTTCTATGTGACTGCATTTTAAAAACAGAATAGGAACACATTTCTCAGAGCTAGAATTCTTCATGGACTGTTATTTTTCCCCCCGATGAAATTTTAGTGGAGAAATGAAGGCGTGTGTATGTGCAGTTTAGTTCAAGATGAGGCTTAGTTCAGGATGAGAACACTTCTCAAAACCAGGACTTAAGATCAAAAGTTAAAGCTCAAAGGGGCAAGGTAAGATTTTTTAAAAAGAGGAACTTTTAAAAAAATGACCGTTTCATAAATATTCTTCTGCTAAAGAGTGTTTAAACTTGGTTACATCATTTTTACTATACTTAGCTTTGGAAACTAAGTTGGACCCAACATAAAACAGTACACTAAAGAAGCAGTTATAAATACTTCATTTCACCAAGAGGTTGAGAAGAATCAGCTGCCAATACACAAACCCACAAACCACCAACTTTTCCAAACTTTAGTTCCATGATGTCTCAATATATTGAAACACACAAAGAATTGACATGAACTAGTAAACACCACATGCTGTGTGGTCCTCCAGTTACAAAACTTAAACTACTACCTTATGGTTAAATCTTGTCTATAAATTACTCAGATTTTAAACCAAAATCTTTAACTTTTACTTTTTTAAAAAAGAAATATACTTTTTAATATACCTTGTGAAGAGTAAAATCTAGTCACGAAGATACTAAATGAAAAGAAGGCTCATATATAAACATATTGGCAACTACTGGGAGGGGGATTTACTTCAGGAAGCTAAGGACACGTACTTCTGAAGATGGGAAAGGTCCAAGATACCACAGAAATGACATTCCTAGTAACAAGGACAATTAGAAAGTGCCAGCCACACAGATTCCACATGCCCCCAATTTGACAGGACAAAGCCACTTTCAAAAAGCCTGGTTTGTAGTCATATTACGTGTCTCCAGTGTTTTTATTTGGAGAGTATATCCCAGCATATACCAACTATTACATGGGCACAATAATTACTGCTTGAAATTAGGAGGTGGGGTGGGGTAGAAATCATTAACATAAAAATAACTACAATTTTAATGATTTTAAATACTGTCTACTAGTTATTATAAAAAGTTTTTAAAGGCCTGTCAATCTGATGGTCCAAACCTTTTATCTACCCAATTTCAGGCAAAATGGTAAAAGCACTGTGAAAAATTAACTTGTTTGATAATAAATCTCTTCTCACAAGGAAAATAGCTCTAAATTGAAAATAGAAATATTATTGACTAAGCATTCAATAGAACTGATTTCAGTTTAAAAAATGATCTCTAATAACCATTTATTTTCTATCATTTGGGTTGCCATTAATTCTTTACACTTAAACACAGCTGTATGTTTACTAAATCGAAACCAACATGGAATACGGAGTAGGGTTGTAAGGCTAGGTGAAAATAAAACAAATTGGCACATTTTGCATTCTAAATAAATTTTCTACATTCAATATTTAATTTAGGAAACTTTCTTCTGAAAGCTTCTGAGTAAAGAAAATGGCAAAAAAGAATTTGTGCACATCTGTTTATGTATTCAGGAAAAGAATATTCAAGCTGGGCATTAGTCCATGGGAAAGCCTGCACAACATAATCCAGCCCACCAAACACACTGCTCATTTATTAATAAGAAAATTCCAGGTTAGATTCTTGCCAAGAGATGTTTTCTCTTCCAAAAATTATCTCTGGCTATATTTTATATTTGATTTACTTCCCTCGGTACATAAAAGAAATAAAAGAACTATTGTCCAATATTAGTGGTTGGAATCTATCTGAACTCTGGTGAAAGAAATATAAATCTATTCACTGAAACTGTTTTGAGAAATAATATAATTTATAAAATGTGCTGATTGCCTTTTATTTTTATTGTGCTATAAAATCCATAGTGATTTTGTTACAAACCATTTCCAAAACATCCTTCAAATGAGTATAATTCAATAAATCCTACGTCTTATTTTTATTACCAATAATAGGAACTCAAAGTTCAGGTATTTATTTTTATTTATTAAGATATTTTCACATCAGCTAAAATGGGTTAATTAGGGTTATTACTTATTTGTGGTGTTATCATCCTAGACTGATTTCTCTTAGGCCTTAGAAATATGCTATTGAAGGTTTATAGGTAAAAGCCTTAAAAAGTGCAACTTCGTAATGTGAGTTAATGATACTTAACTCTTCATGCAAGATGTCAAGGGGTAATAACAGATCAATGCATTCTGAGGAATTACAAAAGAAGTAGACTCTTAGTTTATTTAGAATAGAAGGTCTGGACGATGAACCTAAAGCCCCACACACAAAAAAAACATAAACAGTGTTTTTTAAGTAGAGGCCAGTTACAGCTAAACAAGAAAATGCTTATGTGTTAACAGATCTGTTGCAATCACAGGATCAAGTAGGACTTACTTTGAGATGGTGGAAGAGAAAAGATTTGGGGATGATGAAAACAAATCTGACTGACAAATAGCAAAGTGGGGAATACGTTTGAAATGAAGTAATGGAATATTCTTCATTTTAAATAATACTACATTTTAAATAACATAATGGAACATGTTACGAGTTTGCAATGCTGTTAGGAGAGAACACATAGAAGACTATAAACATTTTTTACCCTTTTGGGATGGAGAATAAATAATTTGTAGAAAAAGTAAGAGCATTTGAGTTGGGGGAACCAAGTGGCAGAGGATCTCCCATGACCTGAATTTAATGACAGGTAAGGAAACTGGAGGTTTCCACATATTTTCATAAATGGAAATGATATGCTTAACTGAGCTCAAACTTTTAAAGACTACAATATGTTACCATGTGTTCAACCTACAATACCCATGCCAGGCATATGGGTGTTTCTGAATTTTATTTTAATATAAATAAAGCAAGAATTATATTATTATAAAAATAAAATGTTAAGCATATTGAAATGGACAATACACAAAAATCTATGCCAATTATAATCAGTAATTATCCTGTTTACTGGGCATAAAACACTGTGAAAGGTGTCACTGGTAAAATGAATAACAGAGAAGATACAGCTTTTTTGTTATTATCAGCAATAGCAGCAACAAAACCAGACACTTATATACAGTGATTTAGAGTTTGAAAGTTAAATCAAACTAGTAGGTAACCATCTAGAAACTCAGTATTTACATTAAGTAAGACAAGATATGCAGGAGCCAAGTGTAAATAAATGAGCATCATTCTCAGAGAAGCAAGGGAATGACAAAGGGAGGCAAATAGAGGGAATGATTCTCCAGAATTAGTCACTGTTCTAAGCCCAGTGGCTTAGAATTTGGGATTGTCTGTTACCACACCCTAGCCTAGCCTTAGTGACTGATACACAGGGCATGGTTAACACCATCGCAAACTTGTTAAAAAAAAAAAAAGCCACTACATTCTCCCCCATTAGTTTTGACATTTTTTCTCAGTTCATTCACCCCCTAAAAAGTTGCACACATACTAATAAAGTAAATTAATTATCACTTTTGGCCACGTGTCTAGTGGAAATTATCACTCTCCTTTGGTAAGCACTGATTTAATGGATGACATGTCTAATTGAATACCCATGTTTTTAGCACCTTGAACAAAATATTAGTAGATCCCAGCTAAAGTAAAAGAAAGGGACCTTTTCCAGAGAAGGAGCCACATGAAGTTCAATACCATTTGGGACAGTGGGTGTGGTTACATCGTTGATTTGAAGCTCATATCATAGGAACCAAGATTTATTTAAAACACTGAGACACCGAAAACGAATTAGGGAAAG
>NW_006798376.1:2207376-2210428 GCF_000442215.2 Lipotes vexillifer
AGGGAAAGAAAAGTAGCCTGCAAGACGGAAAACAGTGCTCTAGGGGTGGGATTTGGGGTAGTTTTTTTATTGTTAGCCTCTTTGTATAATAGACACAAATTTAGAAGGAAGATATAATTGAGCAATTGAACTATGAGTACTAAAATACATACATATGTACAAGGAAGGGAGGGAGCGAGGGAGGGAAGAAAGAAGGGAAAGCGAGGGAGGGAGGGAGGCAGGAAGGGAGGGAGGGAGGGAAGATGGCTGTCACGGAGGACTGAAATCTGGTGGTGCAACATCTCCCATATTTTTTGGGAAAAGATAACAGATACGGTTTTATGTGAAATCTGTCAACTTTAGTATGTTATTCAATATTTTTTAAAGTCAGGACCAAACTAAATAAACCTGCAAGCTCGATTTAGCTCATGAGCCAGACACCCCACTTCTCCTAGCCACCTTTCTTGAAAACTGTCAGGTTACCCCCCCTACAAATCAATTAGCATCATGGATTTCACATGATGTGCCAGGCAGTGGGCTAAGTGCTTTGCATAAATGTTCTTATTTGCTCTTTACAAGAACCCCATGAGTACAAACAAAAAAACTGAGGCTTACAGAGTTTCAGAAATGTGCTTTAAGATCAAGGTAAGTGATCAGAGTGGGGATTCTATCCCCGATGTAGCCCAGCCTTTTCACCACCTCTCACATTGTTTAGTCGCATATCCCAGACCAGAGACCTTGAGACTGTCACCTTCAGACGGTATCAGCTTAAAGACTGAGAATTTACTACTAAGAAGGAAACACCCTACATTCCATGTGAGAGAAACATTTATTTCCCTTTCTTTGTTTTCTTTACTTAAATATTGTGGTCTGAAAAAAAATAATATTGTGGTCTGCTTTTCCAGAAAGAATATTACATTGTTATCCCATTTTATCAAAAATGTCAAAGAAAGAACATGGGTATTTCTGATTGAGTTCCGAGCACCGATTCATCCCAGGAGCATCTGCTCCATCCCAGCAGCCTGACATTTCCGATTAAAGCACATTCCGAGCTTGCTCCAGGATGAGAACTGCCAACTTAGAGAGGCATGAATTGTCTGACAGTAATAAGAGCATTGAATATTCCCCAACTCTTCTTCCCAGCATTCTACAAAGACCCCGTCAAGCCTAATCGCAGTTTGTGCTGTCTGGCAGGGTTGACACATGTCTTCCACCCATGGGCTTTGACTGGCCAAAATCCCACAGGTTGCATATGGAAACCGTTTTCATTTCCGCTGGTCTGACTGTCTTGCAGTGTGTAGTGAACCTTGCAGCAGGCATCTGCTTAAGGCCTGTGGTCTTTCTGCAAGAGCCACAGCTCAAGCCTGTGCAAACTGAAGATGTGCTGCCAATGTAAAACTAAGTTTTCTTTCCTAGAAAAGATTTAGCCCAGATTCTTTGACGATAACCTGATTTTCATCCTGATACTCTGGGCTTTCTTCAGAGTCAAGTGAGATTTATGTTGGACATTCTTTATCAACAGAACACCCTAATTCGTGGCCCAACACTGCCTTTCTGCTTAGATTTTTCTCAGAATGTATCTCTTAAACCAAGTGAAGCACTGCAGGACAATTTGGATTTTCAGGTTCAAAACTTCCATCAGCAGAGCCCATATTTGCAATGAGCAGCCCTTGCCTTTGGGTCTCTATACAGAGGACCCCCGAAAGCAATTCAGTCAAATATGCAGATTGCACTTATTTGGTGTGTTAAAATTATTCAACCCAATGCTGATGAAGATGAACAAGCTTCAGAGCTTAATTTAAGCAAAGGTTCCTTTGTAAACAACCGTTACAGATAGGAAGACATTTTCATGGGCTCTTTTATTCTGCAAACTCGTTGGCTTTGGTGGCATGTCTGACACTGGGTTTACATCCTGGTGCTACCACCCCCAGGAAAGCTTAGTGCCTGCCTCTAAATACTCTGCTTAGTAAAAGAATAGCTTTAGTGCCTATGTAGCCATATAGTGTTTTACAATTTTTCAACATTAGGAATATTCGTTCAAGTCTTAAATGTAGAAAAAAATTATATATTTGTTGGTGATTTAAAATTATGTATTTAAATTATAAATAAATTGGGCCAGAGGGAATGATTAAGTCAGGCATACTGATTTAGCGGAAATTATGAATCCTTTAAAAATTATAATTATAAAGACTACAATAATGCAGAAATAACTTTATGACATGATGTTTAGTTTAAGATAAGCACCAAGTGTTACAGAGACTATGAGCACATTTGTGGAAAGGTACAGGTGCATATGAACCAGGACAGGGAAAAAAACTTGGAAAATGAAACCAGCTCATTTATAGTGGTAGGACGTACGGCCTTAAAATATTTCCTCTACAGCAGTTCTAAACCAAGAATCGTTTTTTAAATGTGTATATAATTTAAATAAAAGATTGTCTGACAGTCTTCAATCTAATTGTTCAGAATCAGATTTCTAGCGGTTTCTAAGCATGACCTAGAAGAATTTTTTGCTTACCACTGTGAATTTCACTGTTTATTTCACCAAGCAGTAAAAATAAGGTAAACACATTAAAAGTGTTTTAGGAGACAATTTTCATCCAAGAATAAAAATGTCTATTTTTCAAAACAACACACATCCCTTTCCACAGGAAGTGCTCCCAAATAAATGCACTAAACTATCACAGCACAGCCTAATAATTGTCTCCGGTGTTTCTTTGGAAGCAAATCAACTAAAATCCATCCCCAGACATTCGGCTTCCAAGACGCTTTTTTTTTTTTTTTTTTTTTTTTAATGGCGTAATCATCAGGCACTCAAACTCCATCCAGTTTTCAAAGTCTTTCCTGGAAATAAAACAATTTAGGATTTCCTTAGAGGTTATCATTTTGGAGGAGAGTGGGATGCTTAGAAACAGACATAAAAGGGCCCTCGGGCGTCCCTGGTGGCGCAGTGGTCGGGAGTCCGCCTGCCGATGCAGGGGACGCGGGTTCGTGCCCCGGTCCGGGAATTTCCCACGTGCCGCGGAGCGGCTGGGCCCGTGAGCCATGGCCGCTGAGCCTGCGCGTCCGGAGC
>NW_006798376.1:2210505-2221493 GCF_000442215.2 Lipotes vexillifer
AAAAAAAAAAAAAAAAAAAAAAAAGGGCTCTCACCACAATCCCACCCAGCCCAACACTTCATAGGGTGCTACGACAGCTTGACATTGGCCAGTGACTGACCCAAAGCATCACAGCCTACCTTCCCTACGAAGGGGAATCTCTGAGCTATCCCTCATGGAGAATACAGCTCTCCTGTTCTCCGTCTCCTCCAGTAAAAAAATATATATATATATTTTTCCCTTTGCCTATGGAGCTCTGACTGAAAATGTTTAAGATTAGGTTTTGGGGGTTTTATTTATTTATTTATTTAGGCTGTGGTGGGTCTTAGTTGCGGCATGTGGGATCTTTTTTTTTAGTTGCAGCGTGCCGACTTCTTAGTTGCAGCATGTAAACTCTTTAATTGCAGCATGCATACGGGATCTAGTTCCCTGACCAGGGATCGAACCTGGGCCCCCTGCACTGGGAGCACAGAGTCTTACCCATTGGACCACCAGGGAAGTCCCAAGGTTAGGTTTTCGATGTAAGAATTTCCTGTAACTTTTCCAAGGGGCTATCCTCCAGAGGACGGGAGGAAGAGCCTATGAGTGCCTGGGGAGCTCCACTGTGCGATCTCACTGCCCCTACCACCAGTCCCCATGCCTCCCTCCATGCCTAATCACAGGACTTATCACATGTTCAGCATCTCTAGTATCCACAGGAATATATTCACCAAAACTATTCTGAGAGCTAGAGACCTTCAGTTAACTCATCCACATGACCTTCTCACAACCCAGGTTAGGCACATTTATCCACATAGAATCAAGCACAGGTAAGGACCCGAACATATAAAGAGAATCTGAGAGATTCAGAATGCCTATTGAAAGAAAGGTGCAAAATACAAGAGTGAGTGTGTTGATCTTGTCCTTGGGGAGAACAAAAGTCATGGAGAATAAAAGTCTATCACTTCTGTCATTGCAACTGTGTGACTTTGAGCAAGTTATTTAACTTCTCCACACCTCAGTTTCATCACCTGTAAATTGGAAATAGCGATAGTTATTTTCCTCATAGAGTTGTTATGAGGATTGAATGAATTACTGCATTTGAAGTGCTTTGACAAACGCTGGGTGGAGTGTACATGTAGCTAGTGTTACTCTGCACTGCATATAATTGACTGGTCCTCCTTCAGGAGCTCTGATCACTGGCAGGGAATGCTATCAGGAGTCTGGGGCTCTCTGGACAGCCTTCCTATTCCTAGCCACTGTCTTGACTGTCCTTCCTCGGGGACATTTCAGCATTCATTCATTCATACATTCACCCACCCAGCAAAATGTTTATCAGTCTGACTACATTCCTGGTATTGTGCAATGGGATAAAAGTAGTAAACAAAACAGATCTTGATCCTATTCTTATGGAGTCTGTAATTTAAAGGGTAAGATAGGTGATTAAGCAGCCAATCAAAATATAGTGGGAAAAGTACTTATAGTAAGCAAAGTACAAAGGCATGTGGTTCCTGCCCCCTGCAGTCTAATGGGGAGACAGGAAAACACTGGAAATTGCATATTTTATAATAACTGCTACAACAGGATTAAGTATACAGTGCTACGGAAGCAAAAGGGGTGGACAGTAGCCTACTTTAAGGTTGGGAGGACACAGGCAGGGAAAGTTTTCCACAGGAGGTTACATATAAACTGAGACCTAAAGAATGAGTGTATGAGTGTGTGTGTGTGTGTGTGTGTGTGTGTGCACACACGCACGCACGCATGTGAGTTAGATTTATCACGAGTGTCCTATGAGATAGTTATTTATATCTGTACTGGTAAAACCCTCAGATCCCCTGGTTCAGAACATAGTCACTTACTTATTCCCCAGTTGCTGGGGGCATTGGTGCCAACAGATTTCATCTGAGTCCCTCTCTGGGACCAGCCCTCAGCTGAAGAGAACAGCCTCACTGAAGGTCACCCTGGCTTCCCAAGCTCTGCCACATCCACTGATTGGTCAATGGGGAGTATAAAGGTTTGGTCCCCTGGTCACTATTGGACACTCTGACGTGTCCCCTGTAGGACTGGCTGTGGCCTTCATTTAACTACAAGGCAGGAGACATTTGGCTCAGTCAAAGCCTGTTTTCTTCCCTGCTCTACAGACGTGGATCCTGAGAACCCTCCCCAATAAAGTTCTCACCTGCGAATCTGGGACATCTCTCTTTTAGGAATGAGAAAATAAGTTTGAAACGTTAAGCAACTTGTTGAGGACGAGAGAGCATGGCTCATTCAGAGAATAAACATAGCTCCGTATAGCTAAAGTGCAAAATCCGAAGGTAGAGGAGGCTAAAGGTAAACCATGTCTTGAATTATATCATGTCATAATAAGAAATTAGGGCTTTAAGAGGCAAACTATTACACATATGATGGATAAACAATAAGGTCCTACTGTATAGCACAGGGAACTATATTCAATATCCTATGACAAACCATAATGGAAAAAATATGAAAAAGAATATATTATATATGTACAATATATATACATGAGTCATTTTGATGTAAAGAAGAAATGAACACAACATTGTAAATCAACTATACGTTAATAAAATTTTTTTTTAAAGAAATTAGGGCTTTAACCTGAGGCAGTGGGAAGTATTAGAAGTATTGAGAGTCAGATGATTGGTTAAGGGCTTTAGCATGACAAATTAGGTATTGTAGGCATAGTTTTAATGGGTGAAAGCATTTTCTTACCAGGGAGGGATTGCCAGGGTTTTTCTTGGTTTGTTTTTTCTGATTAACCCATTACTTGTTATTGTTTTCTATGAGTCAAAAATACTAGGAGGGAATGGTGTGCTGTGATTAAAAGAGAAGAGATGAACAAACACCTCAGAGACTGAGAGAACCATGTACAGTTCCTGGCCAAACAAGCCGAGTCTGTCAATGTGTATAAAAAGGGGACAACCGCTTACCTACTCCACTGTACTGGCTCAGAGGACATGGTCTAAAAATGGGGCTCTGGTTCAGGTGAGGGGTTGCCTCCCCTCCTCCACTGCTTCCCACTCAAGAGCAGCGGTACCTTGACCATAAGTGAGCGGGAGGTCTTGAAAACTACTGGGTGTGAAGACTCCACTTACCCTCTCCACTTGACACTGTATGTGTTCAAGGTATTGTGTTAAAAATATGAAGTTGTTCAAAGCAAACCAAAATAGGTGGCACCACCCCTTGTATCCATGCCCTTTCCCACATGACTTGGCAGTCCCTCCCATTAAAAGGCAGAGTGGGGCTTCCCTGGTGGCGCAGTGGTTGAGAGTCCGCCTGCCGATGCAGGGGACACGGGTTCGTGCCCCGGTCCGGGAAGATCCCACATGCCGTGGAGCGGCTGGGCCCATGAGCCATGGCCGCTGAGCCTGCGCGTCTGGAGCCTGTGCTCCGCAGCGGGAGAGGCCACAACAGTGAGAGGCCCGCGTACCGCCAAAAAAAAAGGCAGAGTGTACTTCTTTGACTCCTGATCTTGGATTCAGCCATTTGACTTGATTTGGCCAATGGAATGTTAGTAGATACAATGTAATGGGAAACCTGAAATATGCATGCGTACTGGGGCTTGCACTCATTTCCACCATCACCAGGAGAGTCATGTGGAGCAGGACTGTTCCAATGGACACATGGACTTTCAGTGAGAAGCAGAGCCTCCCAAGCTTGAAGCCGAGCCCTCGGTGAAGCTCAGGGGAACCCCAGCCAACCCACAGACAATATTTATCCATCTCCTACTACATGCTCTGCAAGAACGTGAAAGACAGGTTCTTCAAGACCAAGTCCCAGGAAGCAAACTCTTTATTTCTGCTTGAGAATAAAAGAAACAATAAATTCTGAAGAAAACAAAACATAAAATGATGCCAAGTTACCAAATATAAAATCCAATGTGAGTACAACATGTTACCAGGATAATGTTTTAAAAGATTATAAAAATTAGGCCAGTGCTTATGACTATGCTGAAGACTAATTGTAAGGTTAAAAAGTGAGCTTTAAAATTATACTTAGGATGCACCCAGAAGGGTCTCTTAAAATATGAAAAACAGTCAGACTAAAATAAATGAAAAACAATGGGATCATTTTCAAAACACAGAACTTATTTATTTTGACATATGATCCTTATAACTTCTTCTGTTAAAATCACTGAAGTCTCCTAGCTAAAAGCAAAACTCTAATAACACTACTAATAATTTTCATCTCTAGTTACCAAAAAGGATGTTACAAATATGGGGAGTGGACAATAAACTGCCAGTAAGATCTATGCAAAACACCTGAGCACCCTCCTTCATACCATATCAATGGTAGTAATGACTAGAAATGAACTTATGATTTGAGAATTGAGAGTTTATAAGTGTGTGTCTGTAACTATCTTGCTCAGTTGACCACAGTGTGTAAAGTAAGAACCCCAACAGGAAAAAAAAATGGTTTTATTAAAGCCTATAAGCAGAAACAGGCTTGAACAACTCTGTGTTGTCAACTGGCAACTTCCCAACAAGGCGGGTAAGAAAACTTTGGTTCTGGCCTGAAATTTAGTAACTAAGAAAGAAAAACTCTTACTGAATTGAAAAATAATAAAGTCAAAATTTTATAATCCCTGTTAGGTTCATAGACTTCTGATTAAAATAAAATAAAGTTAATATGAAAAAGGCACTCTTACTAAATTTTTAAAGTGTAAGGCCATTTAATTAATCACCTTTGAATGAACTCTTTATAAGTACAAGCTTTTTGGTCTAAAAATTCTTTTAATTTTTTATACATCTCCTGCGGGTATCAGTAAAATGGGTTTTTAAGTGATTTTATTTCTATATATTAATGTTTTAATTTACCACTTTCTAAACTAATTCATAAATCAGAATTCAAGACACGCCTAAAAACGTTTCCTCGTGAAACAGAATTTAGAACTTATTTACATTCGCTATAAGTCATTCCTTCATTTCATCCAAGAATTCATTCTAATATTTTGACATGGGAAAGCAGACTCAAGAGTCATATAGTCCAGGGTTGAATTCAGGTCCCTCCTCAATAATTCTTACTTCTCAGAGTTGCTGAGCAGACTGAATGCAATGATGTAGGAAAATCACCAGCATATTATAGGCACTCCATAAATATTAGTCCCTTCCCTTTCCTAGTACCATGTGCCAGACAGAGAGCTGGAATATTTTCAGTCAAGTCAGAAGCTTGGAATTGGATTCTTTGACTATAACTAGGGTAGGAGTATACATGTCTCCATTTACTTAATTCCCCCAATAAATAAATGATTCTGTTTCCCTTCCCATTGCTTGCAAGAATGTTATTCTAAATTTGGTCAGGGGGACAAACTGAAGCTCTTGATGGAAAGTGTGAAGGTAAAAGATGAGTCAACAGAAAATTGTTCACTCCCCTTCCCAGAGTCTTTCTCTCTGTTATCAGCTCTCAGCCTCAGAACTCTCCCCAGCTTGCCCAGCCCACCTCTCAGCTTCATACCGTTCCTGAAAGATCATATCCCAAACACACCCAGCTCCCAACAACAAACCTTCATAGGAACTTTCAGAATCGATCTTTTAGTGTTATCAGATGAAAATAGTACCTTTCACATACTTATTCAACAAATATACATTGAAGACCCTTTAAGAGTGAAGCAGCATACTAGAAACTAAGGTTACAATGATGAAACTAGAAAGGGCCTGGTGGAAAAAGAAAGGACAAGCAGATCAACAGATAATTATTCAAGTAGACTCTGTAGGTGTAATAGGGACTTTGATAAGCCAAGAGAAGAGTACTATGGGAACACACTGGCAGGGAGGAGGGGACAGCAAGAGGCACATCTGGTAATATTTAACAATGGTGGTATTAATACAGAAGCACGAAATGGAGTACAATCTAAATGCTGAAGAATAAACATTAGGTAACTTGTATTACATTAATTAAAAATAATATTTCAGAAGAATATGTGATTACAGGGTGAATATTAATTGTATGTTATTGGACTTCCCTGGTGGCACAGTGGTTAAGAATCCGCCTGCCAATGCAGTGGACACAGGTTTGAGCCCTGGTCCGGCAAGATCCCACATGCTGTGGAGCAACGAAGCCTGTGCACCACAACTACTGAGCCTGTGTTCTAGAGCCTGCGAGCCACAACCACTGAGCCCACATGGCACAACTACTGAAGCCCGCACTCCTGGAGCCCATGCTCCAAAGGGAAGCCACCGCAATGAGAAGCCCATGAACCAAAACGAAGAGTAGCCCCTGCTCACTGCAACTAGAGAAAGCCTGCGCGCAGCAATGAAGACCCAACGCAGCCAAAAATAAAATAAATAAATATTTTAAAATATTGTATATTATTTCATGAGTTAAGTAGCAAAAGTCTTTACTATATTATTCCATTTTTTGTTTAAAACAAAAGTGTGTATGTATAGAAAATAATAGAGAGATATATAATAAAACACTAGTAGTTTATCTCTGGGTAGCAAGATTATAAGTAATTTCACTTTTTAAAACTTGTCTATAGTTTCTAAATTATCCACAAAGAACACATAGTAATTTGGTACTTTATTAAAGATACATTTTAAGTTTAAAATATTTTTTTAAAGTTTATCTGAGCAACACACATTTACCAAATGCCTACCACACATATAAAGTACTGTGCTAAGTGCTGTGGCCACAGAGCTATAAAAGGAATGTCCTGTGCCCTGGAGCAGCTCCCAGCACTGGGATGCAGACATGTAGTAAATACCCCCAGTAAGATATTGTCCAGATATTATGTTAAAAATGCCTGATTATTTACCCAGAACTGATTGTTCCCTAAACACTACAACCAAGACAACAGGAAGGCAATGCTGCCTTTGAGTTTTGTGATCAGCAAATTACGAAACAGGTTGTTGAAAATACTCTTCTGCTGTCCCCTGTTCTAACATCTATCATCATCAGGAAACTTTTTGTTTTTAACAGGGTGGTGTAATTATTTTTTTAATTAATTTTTATTGGAGTATAGTTGATTTACAATGTTATATTAGTTTCTGCTGTACAGCAAAGTGAATCAGTTATATGTTATATGTATACATATACCCACTCTTTTCTAGATTCTATTCTCATATAGGTCATTACAGAATATTGAATAAAGTTCCCTGTACTATACAGTAGGTCCTTATTAATTATTTTATATATAGTAGTGTGTATATGTCAATCTCAATGTCCTAATTTATCCCTCCCCCCACCTTCTCCTTGGTAACCGTAAGTTTGTTTTCTACATCTGTAACTCTATTTCCATTTTGTAAGTAGGCTCATTTGTACCATTTTTTTAGATTCCACCTATAAGCGATATCATATGATATTTGACTTTCTCTGTCTGACTTACTTCACTCAGTATGACAATCTCTAGTTCCATCCATGTTGCTGCAAATGGCATTATTTCCTTCTTTTTTATGGCTGAGTAACATTCCATTGTATATATGTACCACATCTTTATCCATTCCTCTGTCGACGGACATTTAGGTTGCTTCCATGTCCTGGCTATTGCAAATAGTGCTGCAATGAACATTGGGGCACGTGTATCTTTTTGAATTACGGTTTTCTCTAGATATATGCCCAGGAGTGGGATTACAGGATCATATGGTAGCTCTATTTTTAGTCTTTAAGAACCTCCATACTGTACTCCATAGTGGCTATACCAATTTACCTTCCCACCAACAGTGCACTCCACACCCTCTCCAGCATTTATTGTTTGTAGATTTTTTGATGATGGCCATTCTGACCAGTGTGAGGTAATACCTCACTGTAGTTTTGATTTGCATTTCTCTAATGATTAGTGATGTTGAGCATCTTTTCATGTGCCTCTTGGCCATCTGTATGTCTTCTTTGGAGAAGGAAACTGTTAATACTGTTCATTACACTGTGATAACCAGATTTAATTGAGCACTCTTTCACATAATAATTAAACAATACTATGACTTAACTAGCATTATTATTCCCATTTTACAGATGTGGAACTGAGTCGCAGAGAGGTTAAGGTCAAAGCTGCACTGCTGACAAATAAAGGAGCCAAGATTTGAACGCCGGCAGCCTGAACCCAGAGCCCAGACCCTTGATCATTATGCTTTACTGTCTCCCTTTTATGACCATCCGCATCGCCTCTGTCCCTTTCCTGCCACATACCTACTTTCAAAATTCGAAGTAAGAACAAGCCATCACACAGAGCTGGCGTTAGAGAGAGAAGGTTAGGGAGAACAGTCTGAGGGCAGGGTTGGTGTCCTCAGCTCCCAGCATAGGCTTGGGACACAACAAAGCTCAATAAGTAATTTGCTGTATGAATGATGCAGAAAGACATTCAGTTTTGAAGCCCTCCCAGTCCCAATATCAGCTTAATTTTTAAAAATATTGTCCTCTTTCTTCTAAAAAACAAGTGTAGAACAGGGAAAGGTCTCTTTATCTAGGATTTTCAATCTATATTTTTCTGAATTTTAATACCAATTTTATAGTAATCCTAAAGGTAAATATATTATATAAATTTAATTGCTTATTTGATTATTTTAAGTAAAAATGATGTGAACTCTAAGTGTAAATTCCTCTAGTTAGCATAGACAGCACTTAAACTTTTTTCAGTTGGGATAGATTTTATTGGAGCATTATGACAAGTCAATTTTATGAATTGTGGACAAAACTGAGTTGCCATCAAATGACTGTACAAATTAAGGTTTTCATGAAAGAGACATATGGATAATTGTATATTTCTAGAAATGGCAGCATTGCTGGCACAGACTGTGAAGTATGAGATAACATTCTGTCTGTCTCACATTTAGATTAACGTAAGTCACCAACAAACTCCTCATTATTCATTGCCTGTGGAATAAAGATATCAAGTCACTTCCATTAGTTCCTGTCCTGATGCACTCTGCAACTTAACCACTGCTCAGAAACAGAGAAAGCATCCCATTTTCAAACTTTGATGAAAAAGTAATTAAAGTATGAACAAATATATTATGGGTCTTAATGCCTAGGTCCCTGAAGAGTACTTGCTACATAATAAAAAAAATTAAACACTTTTAATTTCCAAATGTGATTTTTCATATATTTCACTAATTAGTCATTGCATCCCTTTTCCTCTACTTGAATTCTAAGCATTGTCTAGAAGCATTTTATTGCTTCTGGTGTGAGGCAATGCTGTGCCCTATATAACACTCAAAGTAAGTTAAAGAAAAGAGGTCCTCTCAAAAGATTTAAATCTTAAAAGAGACAACAGGGATACTGGGAGCCATAAAAATAAATGAACAAACTTGAAATAAGAGCAAACATTAAAAGGGTATAACGGGATGGAATGCTTAAACGCAATGAGTTGGGGGTATTTGCTTTCTTTCCTTCCTCCATGTACTCAATTAGGTTAGTGTAAAAACAGTGTTTACTTTGCAAACCTAGCTCTCTGTATGACAGATATTTTCTGCAGAAATTATCATTACTAATGTTTGGAAACGATACCTGTACGAGATATGTGGTTTAAAACCATTCTTCATGCTGAAATATGCCTAGAGGACTGTGTGGCGGATACAACACATATTAACTGAATATCTCCCATGTGCAAGGCAGCGTCTAAATTAACCAGCTTAAATGCCTTTCACCCTGACATGGGACAATGGTACTCAGTTCCCTCATTCAAGGACAAGGATAAAGCAAAGTAGTGTGGATAAGGGCACATGTCATATAGTCAGACCAATGTCAAATTCTAGCTCCATCACTTATGACTTACTAGCTGTTTCCTTAGAAAAGGAAGCTAGGTTAATGGCTGGTCCAGTGGCTTTCAGTAAATGTTTACTGTAATTATTATTATTATTATTGAGAAATGACAATACAAAAACGGAAATGGGGTGCCACTTTTGTAAGGATATGATGGAGTGAGTATCAGCTATTTAAGGCAAGAGCAGCTCATCCAAATGGAGATGTCCTACGAGTAGCTGGACATAGGAGTCTGGGACTCAAAGATCAGAATAAGAGTAAGTTTGGAGAGATGAGAATGTAAGCTTTGAGAACAATGAGGGTTCTAAGACAGGGAATATAGAAAGACATGGAAGTTAGGGGACAGGAAGAGGAGAAAGAATACAGAGTAATTAGACAAGTAATTAGGAACTTTAATATATATAAGACACCTCAGAATGAGTGCATGCACGGACACACACACACACACATACACACACACACACACAATTTTTTCGGTGTCTGAGTGTGTGTGTATGTATTACATTGAACATATGTAGTTATCTCCACTGTCTCAGGAAATAAAATCTATTAAAGTATAGAAATTAAAAACAAAACCAGCAAGGGCAAAGAAGATGAGAGAGGAAATAATAATAATTAATAACAAGCTGTCAGCAGAAGTTTGGGAGAAAAACCAGCAGAGCAGTAGAACTGAGAATGCCAATACCAAATACCTGCAGAGGGCGGCGCCAATGAACAGCAAGTCAAAGAACATGGGAGGGGCAGGAATCAGAGATAACAGGTAGACCCAGCCGCTCCAGTCCGCTGTCTCTCTGCTCAGCTCTAAGAACACTGGCAGCTGCTTCAGGAGACTGGAATGTTCTCAGCAGTCACTGAACAGCTGAAAGTTTTCCCAACAAAACCTCCACTTCCCCCACTGAATTGCACTACAGGGAAGCCCACCAATTTTAATGTTTTTCCCATGCGGAGTATCCGACCAGCCCTGGAATAAACTTGATTTATATAAATAATATTCTGTAATGCTTTCTAACCCTTTTATTACAATAGAGACCTCAACATTTCTTTAGGCTTTCTTCTTCAATTGAGAAAAATCACAGGGTTAGTTAATTTCATAGTTCAGGGTCTAACACTGTATCTTTTCCCGCTTAACATCCCCAGTAGTTTTATAGTCATATGATGAGATGTACAATACAATAAACATTTATATGGTATAATCCTGTGTTAATAAGAAAACATAGGCAGGGATGAGGCAAACCTGCATTTTGACTTCTAATTTTGCCACATACTAGCTGTGTGATCCTGAATAAGTCACCTAACTTCTCTGACCCTTAGTTTCCCTA
>NW_006798376.1:2221575-2266144 GCF_000442215.2 Lipotes vexillifer
TCCCTACAAAATTGAGTCACAGATCTACTTTTCAGGGCTGATAAGATAAAATGAGATACCGCATGTAGATAGTAAAGAATGATATGCTTGATACATAGAAGTCACTTAATAAACATTAGTTTCCTTCTTTTCTACTCTTTCTCATCCACCCCATACCCTCCACTCCAACCCTTGTGCCTAGGAAACAAATATTTAGAGGCTCTTTGTTTACAACCATTCTAAACCCTTTATTGAAAATGCGCCACCTCTTTGTCTTTCTGCTAAGTCTCAGATCTATGAGAAGGTCTATGAAGCGGAGCTTGTCCTCAAGAAACTCTGCATTTAGTTGAGGAAATCAACATCACACAAATTGAAGGGTTAGAGCTGACTCATTTTACAAACAGGATAAATATGACTCTATGTAAGAACAGCCTAGGGAATTAATTCTAACAACCCTTTTTATCTTTATTTTTGAAGTATAGTTGATTTACAAATATTGTGTTAGTTTCAGGTGTACAGCAAAGTGATTCACTCCTGGGTATATATCCGGAAAAGACAAAAACTCTAGTTTCAAAAGATACAGCCACTCCTAGGTTCATAGTGCATTATTTACAATAGCCAATACCTGGAAGCAACTAAGTGTCCATCACTTAGTTAGTGATAAAGAAGATGTGGTACATATATACAATGGAATATTACTTAGCCAGAAAAAAGAGTGAAATATTTTCTTTGCAGCAACATGGATGGACTTGGAGAATACCTAGCAACCTTTTATTCATCCCCTATGAATCCAATCTACCAGCTAGGAATCTATAAGAAGCAAAACTGAATTCTGAAGGAAAATTTTAGAAGGTTCATCAATGAATACTTTCAAAAATGGAATTAGAGTCAAGTCTGATTTTTCTTAAAGGTGGGAGGCAATCTAGGAACCAGGTGACCTCTTGAGTCCCATCTCATCAGGGTCTCTAATTGGTAAACAGATTAAAACCAGTGGATCAAATTGGACCTTCCAAAACTGAAGGATGGTGCACCTGAAGAAACCTGCACATATGTTTCTTTCTTTGATTATGGAAAGTAAGTTGCATCAGGAAGTACTTTCTATCATAAATAATTTAAGCAAACTTTAAAGAACAAGTCATCTTCTGGGGTAAAATATGATGCTTTGAATCAATTTCTTCTCTGATTTTGGAATGCCATTATAAGTTATGCAGTCCCAAGCAGTAGCAGGTAAGCAAGAACAAGTGACAATGGTCCACATGTTTAGACCTTCAAAATTGCTCTAAATAGTATAAAGTGCTATCATCCTTTGAAAGAGAAGAACCTATGTTTGAGAAATGTAACTTATGAATTACCGATCCCAAGGCTTTCTATAAAAAAAAAAAAAGTGCATATTGTCATTGGTGTTCATTTAGAACCCAAAGATAAATACAGTGGTCAGCTTACTACTTTTCCAACATTTAATTATTGAACATCTACTATGAGGGAGGCATCATAGAAAAAAGTGTACTAAATGCACTGAATGACTTGTATTTCTGTTTTTCAACAACAACAACAGCAAAAATTCATATTTCTTGTCTGCTTTCTCTGTCAGGAGAGTGTTAATTACTTGACAGGCAGAATCCTTATCTTCAAATAGTTCTAGGAGACAGAAGTTCATTGCTATTATTTTCATCACAATCATTATCATCCCCATTATGCACATGAGAAGTTACATGACTTGCCCCAGGTTCCCCAGCCAACAAATAGTGGGGTCCTGGTTTGAACCATGGCAGTTTAACTCCTGTGCTTACACTCCTACATCTGCATAAACATTTTAGACTTCCATCAAAGCCATGATTTCACTTGAGCCTCCCAAGAAATGAATGAAATGGCAAAGGAGTGTCTGTCTGAAAGTTCGCTTGTCTGGAAGAAGTCATCCACGGTCACAACTTGTTTATGCCACAGTCGGCACTGGAGTCCTGCTCTGTGGTCAGCTGTCAGTTCAGCGGGTTCTCCTACAGCTGAATCTGATGAGCGCAAACTTTCTCATCTCTTATAACACATCCTCTAAAATCTCACAAGGTTTACGACTTCTGACATTCTGGCTTAAGAAATATGGCAATAAAGGAAACAGAAGAGCTGGCTTTTAAAAATAGTTATGAGCTAATGATATGGATTGTTAAACTCTGGGTGCTGAGACCTTTCTCAAATGTAAACCATTAGGCAAAGAGGAGGAGCTTCTTTCCAGGGTAGCAGATGCTGATCTGGTGACACAGCCCTTGGCGATAATGATTTCATTTCTCTGATGCCACATGAATAATACCTGTGCGATCATGCTGTGTGATGGATGCTGGTGCAGTCCAGTGACCTTGCTCACCTCCCTTTTATTGAATTGTTGCCATAAAGGTTGAGTCTTCATTTTCCTAGCCATTCTTTTGAAGCAGATCTGCCCAAAGTGAATTGGAAGCTTGTGCTTTTTTGTAACCTTACACTGCAAATCTAATATCTGACACCAAACTGAAATAATAAAATGCCTTTATATGGTATCTTTCCACTCCTACATTGTCTGTGGACAGAGGGAGTATGAAGAAAGGAAGTTGTCTTGCATCCTTTGAGAGGGCAGCTGCTAATAATCTATTGATTCTTTTTTAAATAAAATGTTGATTAAAATAAGCACAGATAGCATCCTACTTATGGGGCTTTGAAACACAGAATTAAATTTAATGAGGCAAGTTAGTTTAGATGATTGTTAAACTGTAAGACTGCAGATCATTCTAGAATGATCAAACATCTAACCGAAGATTGCTGCAAAAATAACCAACCAACCGACCGGATATATTTCTAAAGGAAAAGTACTCTGTCTCATGTTGCCAGTCTTCCAGGGTAGGAGTTTCTCACTTATTCGGGCCAACAAGCTTAAGCCCATTGTGGGTTTGATCTGGTACCTTATTTGTTCTTCTTTCCTGACAATTTTCTACATTTCCTTTTATTTCTTTGTCTTTCCATTCCACCATCTGCATTCTTCTTGGTTTTTCAATTTTTTGTTTGTTTTTTTAATTCTTCTGATTTCTCTTCCCTCTCTTCTCCTAGTGATATGATTAAGCAGGTATTCTAATTTTGTTGTTAAGTCTCCCCATACTCCTGCCAAGCTCATTCATTTCTAAAGCTCTAGGCTTTCATTGAGAATACAGCCAAATTAAATCAACAGAGAGTTACTGGCTGACTTACATGTAAGCACGCAGTGGAGCAGTGCCACTAAGTTTCACTGGGTCCCTCGCTTTTTGACCTCGATTAAAAAATATGAAAAAGTCCTTTTATGCCCTCTGATATTTAATCATTGCATTTCATTCCTGAAAGCCAGGAGGAAAATAATTCGAGGATTCCTCAAAGACCTTTCTCATTTGGAAATCCTGTATTTTAATAAATTAGCATATCTGATTTTTAAACCAGGATTTTTTTTTTTTTTTTTTTAGGAGTAATACAGACCACCGGAGCTATGGATATTTCTCAAATATTCATTAGTTTCCCCTTAGCGGTTTTGAAGAACAGAAATAAGGTCACTGGAATAAAGCTGCTTCACAAGAAAAAAGATCTTTCACTTTGATTGTCTCAGTCCTGCCTTAACGTGTTTATCTGTGATAAATGCCTTGTCTTTGTCTAGCATTAGCTACCAAAGAGAAATCAACTGTATATAATTATCATAACCAGGCGATCATTTCTCTTCAGCGTGATATTTTAAAAAATGAATCCCTGTCAAAACAAGCTAACAGTGAGGACAATTAAGGAGTTCGATTCCTGGGTTGCATACAAGGAACTAAGAGCCTTACAGAGCAAAATATGGTTAGTAAATACTCACTTTCCACTTGGTGTGGCGCCATTTTGTTCTGGTTGACTTAAAGATCTCTGAAAATCTAGGGATTCTTTTCCTGTCCTATGGTATCCCTAAGGAGATCCAGTAAAAATTAGGATTCTCTTCCATGTTTTTAAAGCTTTATTTGCTTTCATCTTGGGAAAATATTGAAAATAGCAAGCTTTAATGATAACGATCTTGATGTGATCATTTTAATTTCTATTAGAAAGTGTTGCTAAATATTAAATTTTAAATAGATCTCAACAAAAATTAGGTTAATGCTAACAAAATCAATGAGGGGCTGCAAAAGGGTTAGGAATAAGAGTAAGTACCAAACTGGATTATGCAGTAATTGTATTCAGAAACCTTGATGGCCCATAAACAAGCTAGGTAAATGGCCTGTCCACTGAAAAATCCATGGAACACTAACCTTTCAAAAAGAACAGTAAGTCAATATACCTTTGAGAAGTGTAGTGATACAGATACCACCTTATTTCTCCCTTGAAACACACAGGATCAATGAGATGCGCAATCCACTAATAAGAATTTGTGAGACATTCAGATCTGTCAACTATTTCACCAGCAGGCTGTTGGGGAAGCATCAGAGCCTGGGCATGTAACCTGGGCAGACACATAGGACCAACTGGCTTAATGCTCTACGGTCACCATTCTAAGACTCTTAATAATTTTTTAACAAGGAGCCTTGCCTTTTCATTTTGTACTTGGTCCTACAACATATGTAGCCAGTCCTGAGCCAGAGATTTGGATTCAGACAGATGAAGAGTTGACTCTGGGTCTAGCACTGCCTGAGTAAAATGGGGTGAATCTGCACAATCTCTGAGCCCCCATTTCCTTTGGGGGAGATATGAACATCCACTTTCAGAGTTTTAATAGTTAAGGAAGATAATGCATATAAAATGGGCAGCACAGCCCCTATCACACAAAAGTCTTCAATAAATTTTAGTTCTCTGTCTTCTCCACCCTGTTTAATTCCTCACCATCACTGAAAACTACTGCAAGGATGTTACTGTGAGGATGATCTGTCTTTAAGGTCAGTATCCTGAAGTCATCAACTAGCTGGCCTGACTTGGAAAGATAAAAGAAAACAGAGATCAGATTTAAGCCACATCTCAACATACAGCCTGAATGCAAGGCAATGTGGGTCAGTAGCTGTCACCTGGCACTTATCCCTCCCATGAATGAAGAAACTAGTGTGGCTGATTGGCCTTAGGTTCCCTCATATTGTAAAGTGAGGTGCCAGACCATCTAGGTGAGACTTCTAAAGGGAGGGTTTAAAATTTGTTCTGTTCATTTCAGCTAATCCCCCACCTCAAACTGATGTAAGAGGTTCAATGTGTAGACTGAAAGAGAATTTTTTTGGCATTCTCTATTCCATCCCTACCCATGTGGTCATGAGAAAGAGACAGGATATTTATTTCCCTCTGTACTAGTTTCCTAGGGCTGCCATAACAAAAGACTGCAAACTGGGTGGTTTTAACAACAGAGATTTCTTGTCTCATATTTCTGGAGGCTAGAAGTGCAACATCAAGGTGTTGGCAGGGGAGGTTCCTTCTGAGGACTGTGAAGGAGCATCCATTCCATGCATCTCCTAGTTTCTGGTAACTTGCTGGTAGTATCTGGCATTCCTTGGCTTGTAGATGCATCACACTGACCTCTGCCTTTATATCCACATGACATTCTCTCTGTGTGCATGTCTGTGTTCAAATTTCTTCTTTTTATAAGAACACTAGTCATACTGGCTTAGGACTCACCCTACTGCAGTATGACCTCATCTTAAGTGAACTAATTATATCTGCAATGATCCTATTTCCAAATAAGGTCACATTCTGAGGTAACAGGGGTTAGGACTTCAACATATGGATTTGGGGGCACAACATTCAACCCACAACATCCTCCCTCAAGCCAAGTATGACAGTCTGCTTTATGAGGCTCGAAAGACTTTGCCCTTGTCTTCTGTAGTTTGAAGGACTTGGATGCCCAGAGGTCTAAAGCTATGCCTGGAGCAGATTTGGCCCAATGACAGAGTAAAGGTGGCTACATCGGGATCTACTTATTCTCCCACTGACATCAGGACAAAGGCGGGTGTTTTCAGGGGACCAAACAAACCTGAATGTAACCTAAAGCCAGCCCAACAATATCATCTGGAGGGGCAGAGGGATTCCAGCAAAGGGTTTGATCAGGACAGAGGCAAGCAATCAACCAAAGGAGAAGTGTGCCCCAATGTATTCCCAGCCAGAGTGCCTCTGAGGAATCTGAACAAGTGTCCAAAACAGAAAGAGTCAGCTTTGGTTATCAGCCTTCTATCAGAAGGTGTCAACATCCCGTGGCACCAGAACCAGCCAGTTAAGACAGCTCCGCACCCCACTCCCCCATCAGATCCAGCAGCTAATGAGTACAGTAGAGAGCAAGCGAGAAAACAGAAGCCAGACACACTACCCCTTTTAATGCAACGTTCAAGCCTGACAGACGATATAGATGGAGGAAGGAGAAATTTTAAATTTGAGTGAGTTTGGAATTTTGATGTTCCATCAGATGGGAAATTTTAATTTACTAAAATGGGACTATTCTTGTGATTGAAAGAGACTACAAAGGTATAGTACCTATGCCAGATGTCATCCAGGAAAGAGGAAGATGAGATCTATGGAGCAAGTTTAGAAGGGAATGGTGAAATTTTTTTAAACGGCTTTTAAGCCTATACCCTATCAGTCCAGCTGGTCAATCACCTGGGTACCTGGGCTTTACAGTGCTCAAGGGGGGAAGGGTAGCACGTCAGGTAGGGGCTCTGTGTTTATGGTTACACAAAATATATATATTTTTTAAATTACCTCATCCCTCAGCCTCAATTTTTTCGTCTAAAAAGTATCCATAGCATAAGGTTATTATAAAATCAAATTAAAGAGAATCTAAATAAAATGTGTAAAACTTAGCACAATCTTTTTTTTTTTTAGCATCTTTATTGGGGTATAATTGCTTTACAATGGTGTGTTAGTTTCTGCTTTATAACAAAGTGAATCAGTTATACATATACATATGTTCCCATATCTCTTCCCTCTTGCGTCTCCCTCCCTCCCACCCTCCCTATCCCACCCCTCCAGGCGGTCACAAACACCAAGCCGATATCCCTGTGCCATGCGGCTGCTTCCCACTAGCTATCTACCTTTCGTTTGTTAGTGTATATATGTCCATGCCTCTCTCTCGCCCTGTCACAGCTCACCCTTCCCCCTCCCCATATCATCAAGTCCGTTCTCCAGTAGGTCTGTGTCTTTATTCCTGTCTTACCACTAGGCTCTTCATGACATTTTTTTTTCTTAAATTCCATATATATGTGTTAGCATACGGTATTTGTCTTTCTCTTTCCGACTTACTTCACTCTGTATGACAGACTCTAGGTCTATCCACCTCAGTACAAATAGCTCAATTTCATACGTATGTGGGGAAGGTACATTTGCTACCAATGATCCAGACAAAGGAGAGGAAATAAAAGTCTGCTGTATTTACCAATGACCCCCAACATAATTAACTATCCATAATTGGCTACAATTTGGGTTTCAACAAGAAAACAACGATTACTCATAGAGGTAAAGGTTTATTTTAAAGGTACAAATTATTATAAGTACTGTATTATAACCAATACTCAAGAAGATCCTGATTTAATTTTAGAAGCACTTCCTTTATGTATAAATGAAAATCAACACCATTTGATTGATGCTGTCCTACCCAGCAGTTACAGCTGCTTGGACATCAGGAGTTCTAATATAGAAGTTGCGTTTGATCAGTGGAGATGTTAAAATTTGAATATCATCTACTACCCTAATATGCTGCAAATAACATGGTCAATTAAAATGACAGAAATGTTTCACCATTTAAAATTATAATGCTTAAAACATGTAATATTACCCTGGAAATCTTTGGAATAGCAGAATCTCTGCCAGTTCTGAATGTTCTTGGCTCAATTTTAAAGTGAAAATTATTTTGTGCTACGCAGCTTTCTTTTTGTTTGTTGTCCTCACTGCACAACCAGGGGTATCAGAACTATAAAGATACGTTGGTAAATACCAGCGGAAAACCTTGTCTTAACTTCAAATTGGAATTAAATTATGAAAAGCAGTGAATTTGGAGAACCCATAGAAAATGCCCAGGTTATGCATTATTTCTATTTCTAATCTGTTTTTTGGTATGATTTAAGAGATTAATTTAAACAACTCCATATGATTTGATTTACTGGAAACCATCTCTGTGAATTTACCCAGTAACAAAAGTCAGTGCAGGATGGTATTAGTACCCAGGTCACGATTTCTTCTAGTTTCCTGGGTTTCACCTCTGCTTTCATAAGCCTGACTTTTGACACAATTATTGTACCAAATTTCTCAATGCCTTATAGATAAAGCCCATTGGAAAGGTCACTGTGGAGGCTGCAGCTTTCCTTATGTCCTTACATAGGGCTGTGTAGCGTATATAAAAGGCACAATGTTCAGGCTGAATTTTTCACATGGTAAATTTAGGCAAGTGCCTTTATTTAGCATATGATGTTCATACCGGTAGAACAGCTATTAAAGTCATAGGGGGTTTGAACTATTAGGGCATTAGAGATGGTCTCACTACCTCGTTTGACCTCAGTGGAAACTGAGGTCCCGAACTGAGGTCCACTTAGTCAGGCTGCCTCACCGGTTATGTGAATGCCTGCTTATGGATACTCATATTTTATCTCTTAGCTTATCCAAAGTTATTTTGGCATATATGTTAAATCCTATGTTCTACTTTGGATCAATCCATTTATACCACTGTATTTGTTATTCAGAGTAGAAGTGAACAAGGATCATTTTTTTTCTAACAGGTGCAATAAAATTAATTCAAATATCAAGGTGTGCATGTTCTTCCTATATTGTGTTCATTTCTCAAATGTCAAGCAGCTCACCTGGGCTCAGAGGAGGTTTATATTAAAGTGCTGAGAGTACAGACATTCCCTTCCTATCTTTGGTGAAATCCCATCATACTAAGTGCCCAGGAAGAAGTAGGGAGAGAAGGGAGGACCTCGGAGAGGCAGCAAAAGGAAGGAGACATTCTCAGACCTGGCAGGGAAGAGAAATCAGTGTCCCACAGGAGAGAGGGATCTGCACAAGGCTGAGAAGCAGCGCCCTAAAGAGGAGATGTCCAGCGATAAGATGTGCCTGGGAGGCGAAACCCAGACACAGGGAGCTCCAGCCACACCAAACATTCCTAAGACCTAAGCGTGGCCCAGAAACAGCAGAGCCCCAGACCTGAGGTCTTCATGCAAACTCGGACAATGAGTATCTCAGCAATGACCAACCCAGTCTGATTACTGATGCCTGGAAGGACCTCTCCAATGTTTTAGTGACGGGTCAAGATCCTAGGACCTTGGCACTACCCCAAGGAAGAGAGAATTCCGGTAATGACTAGGAGTGAATATCCCAACACGGGCTCGAGGTCAGATGTGTATTGATTTAATAAAAATAAAGAGATGTGTTTCTTGCACATCTCAGCTTGTGAAATAAGATTCATACCCACTACATGAACCAGGCTTTTCTTTTTAGTTGACAGAAGATCTGCAGGCAATTAGACATGGAGAAAAAGAAACCATTTTATGTTTTGTGTATTCCAAGAAGTCTGGCAAATCTGGTAAAGATAAAAGACTTCCAACCAAGGCACTTGACCAAGCTGGCAAGAATTTGTCCTGTCTTTTTGGAAACACATCAGAATTATTAACTGAAAATTGTGATGGAGAGACATGCTGAATAAACAAATAGGGCAGTTTCCTAGATTTGGTAGCAAGTTTTAGAAGTTATCTTTGCTGAGAAATGCAATGGGAACCAAGAGGCTGGACTGGTCTTTGGTAAAGATGAAGCATAGTTTGTCATCAGGACCTAACTCTATGGGATTATTCTACCCTGTTAGATTCCCATCAGAAGCACTAATCCTGCAGTGACACTGTCTCCGTAAGATTTCTTTGGACTTTATTTTTCTTCCTTCTATTCAAAATTTACCTCTTCTTCCAGGACCCTGCAAAACAATCTGAATAACTAAACTGTATTTGATAACTTCTGGTCTTGATTTAACAGATTGAACTCAATAAAACATATACTGCTATAGGGATCTTCATAATAAAATATACATTTTTATATGGATCTTCACTAACACACACACACACACACACACTTAGGTATTTCAATAGGAACAGTTTGGGGACACGAGAAACACTTCATTAAGCTAAATATGATCTCCAAATTTCTCTCACGCTCTTATTATGAAGTGACACTGACATTCCTCCATTAAGAGATGGGATCTAAGGCTTTTGCCTGGTCTTACGGGGATGATACCCCTCTGGGATCCAGCTACCATGCTGTGAGGAAGTGAAGTAGCAATGCAAGGGTCAGAGCTATGTGTTCCAGCACCAGCCACAGCTGAGGAACCATTCAGCATCCGGGATCAATGGCCAGACACGTAAGTCAGCAAGGCCTCAGATGATTCCAACTCCCAGTTCACAATAAATGGGTAGAGATGAGCTATAGTGAAGATTTGTGAGCAAAATAAATGTTGTGGCTATTTTAAGTTGTTGAATTTTTTTTAATGTGGCCATACCTCACTATAATACCCTCAAATCTTAACATATGAGTGATCAACCAATTTGCTTTTCTGTTTAAATGGCCTTTTGGGATTTAAAAAAAAATTTAACTATAAACATTTGTGAAGGTTTGAAACATGATACAGCAGCCTTGGGATTCACTTAAGGTTTACTTGCTTTACTTGCCAGTGTGAAGCCAGGCATCACAGTCCCTTCATAGTTAGACACTGCAGAAGAAGAAAGCTTCCTTCCTGAAATTAAGGTTGTTTAGATTTGAGAATGAAAACTAATTGGTGAACACATATGTCATTACCCCTACAGGAGTAGTTCTGACACAGGCAGGTTTTTAGTATTAAAGGCAAATGGGGAATGCTGAGAAATGACTGCCCTGAAGAAGGAAGCACTGATTAAGAGGCTATAAATCTCTTATAAGGAGCTACAGATGCTGAGATATAAAAATCACTTCCTAACTCCACTTCTTAAATGGAAGGTCTCTTGGCCCCTAAAAGTAAGTGGCCCTTCCCTCTCCCCACTGGTAACCACTAGTTTGTTCTCTATATCTGTGAGTCTGTTTCTGTTTTGTTATTTACATTTGTCTGTTTCATTTTTAAGATTCCACATATACGTAATAACATATCTGTCTTTCTCTGTCTGACTTATTTCACTAGGCATAATACTCTCTAGGTCCATCCATGTTGTTGCAAAAGGCAGAATTTCATTCTTTTTTATGGCTGAGTAACATTCTTGTGTGTGTGTGTGTGTGTGTGTGTGTGTGTTTGTGTGTGTGTGTATACACACCCCTCATCTTCTTTATCCATTCATCTATTGATGGACATTTAGGCTGCTTCCATACCTTGGCTATCGTAAATAGTGCTGCACTGGGGAGCATGTATCTTTTCAAATTAGTACTTTCATTTTCTTCAGATATATACCTAGGAGTGGGATTGCTGGATCTTATGGTATTTCTACTTGCAGGGTTTTTTTGTCTGTTTGTTTTGTTTTTTTGCGGTACGCGGGCCTCTCACTGTTGTGGCCTCTCCCGTTGCAGAGCACAGGCTCCGGACGCGCAGGCTCAGCGGCCATGGCTCACGGGCCTAGCCGCTCCGTGGCATGTGGGATCTTCCCGGACCGGGGCACGAACCCATGTCCCCTGCATCGGCAGGTGGACTCTCAACCACTGCGCCACCAGGGAAGCCCCTAAAGACAGCTTTTGCTTCCGTAGTGCAGAGAAATGACACAATAGGTGTAGAGGGCAGCTGGAGGTCTATTCCTTTTCTTAATTCACTAAGAAGCACTGGATAAATTATTCATCATTACATGTTTCTCAAGTGTAGACCATAGCCCCAGGAGGCTCCTTGGTATTTTACAAGTTAATTTTTTTTTAAAAGTCAGCCCACCTTTAGTTTTGTAAGATAGGTAAGTAACCTGACTTCATAGATGTATTTAATATATGATATGATTAAGGATTATTTACTTGTAACTTACCAAATGAATTATTAAGGTTACTAAGTATTAATGAACTAAAATTAGTGCATTATGAGAATTTATTGACTTTTCTCATTTAGCATTTTACCATGAAATTTGCCATTTAATGCTTGGCAACTTTGGAAAGCTTGGCTGCACATGCAACATGCAGATACTTGGAATTTCTATGATTTTCTTCAAGACAGCATAGCAAAATGCTGCCTTGACTTGGCCATGGTTTTCAATTACTGCTGTTCTTTTTAATACAAATTACTGTCATTGTGAACACATCATCATTGTGCATTTCATTCGTGATGCGTTGTTTTGTTAATCCTGCAATGATGCGTATATGACTGTAACTAGACATTAAGTCATAATTTTCCAATTATTAGTTTCTAAGACATGTATGTAATGTATCACCTATAACCGCATTGTTACTGCAAATCTATAAATAATACCTATTACTCAACCCACCCATTCAATTTTAATTGGCCATAACTTTACTGGTGATGAACAACCTACGAATTTATGTGAGCTAAAACAACTTGCTGCATAACATATAAATTCGCATATGAAAGTTTACAGTTATTTTTATATTTTTAGTCTATTTTTATTACATAAAATCATGAATACAGGCTCATACTTCAATATTTTATTTTCTCCTTTTCCAATTCCTTCATTGCATTGTATTCTTTTTCCACTAGAAAGAAGGACTGTTGGGGGAGAGGAGCTGTAAATAGGCTGAATTTTTTTATACATAATCTTTTAACGTTATAGAGTTTACAATAAGAAGGTAAGATTCCAGACAACTAATTCCCAATATTTTCACCATCAAGGATCCCTTTTGAAATCTTTACTGATGAATCCCATTATCTGAAAGTGTTTTGTCCTACAAAACACATTTCTTAAGTAAAATTTAATTTTTATTTCCCTATTTCAACACCCAAATACACATGTGATTACCAATCAGAGCTGTTGATGTACAAGAGAAAACTAGATTAGCACAGAATTGTTTTGATCCCAAATGTTTCCATATTTATATCACAAGTCAATTTATGATTTACAATTTTTAAATTCTCAAACTTCCTAATAGATCCCTATTTTCTGCAGATCGGGGGAACACAGAATTGGAAACAACTGTCCTGACCTTTTGCAAAACATTCCAAAAATATTTATAGAAAAAGTCAGGTATGATCCCATTCTCAGTGCTTAATGGAAATGAGCACAGTGACCTGAGAATCAGGAGACCCAAATTCACCTCTCTCTGCTTCAGTGGCCTTAGCAAAATACTGATGGCTAACCTTAAAGAGGCAGCATAGTTAAGAGCACGGCCATTAGGAAAAACTGCCTGAAGCTGAATCTTAATTCCACAAATTCACTTAACCTCACCAAGGCCATCATAATCAAACTGTTGAAAACCCTTGCTAAGAGAAAATCTTAAAAGCAGACAGAGAGAAGGAAAAAAAAAAAAAAAAAAAAACGTATTGCATATAGAGGAACAAATATAAAAATTTTCACAGACTTTGTGTCAAAAAAACATTGCAAGCCAGAAGACAATGCAGTGGCACCTTTAAAGTGCTAAAAGAAGAAAGAAGCCAACATAGAATTCTATATCCAGCAAAAATATCCTTCAATCATCAAGGGGAAATAGAGACACGTTTCTCATTTGGACAAGGTAAATAATAATAGCACCTACTTCCTATAGTTGTTACGGGTATTAAGTTACTTAATATATGTGGAATACTCCAGATAATGTCTGGGCAGAGAATAAGCCAGCTAACCTTAAGAATAAAATTTACACTAAAATAAGCAACTGAAGCTTTTCCAACTCTTTTATTTTATCTTGTGAGCTAAAAATGGTGATTTAAAATGGCACATTTCCCAATGAAAACACAGTAAGAATGGGAGGTCAGGGCAACTGTTTGTTGTATATCTGGGTCACTCCAATAGTATGTCTCCCTTAGTCAACTCGGGCTGCTGTAACAAAGTACACAGACTAGGTGGCTTATAAACAACAAAAAATGTATTTCTTACACTTCTGGAGCCTAGAAGCCTCAGATCAGGGTGCCAGCATGGTTGGGTTTTGGTGAGAGTTCTCTTCTGAGTTGCAGACTGCTGACCAGTGTCTTGTACATTCACTTGGCAGAAAGAGAGCTAGCTAGCTCTTAGGGCTCATCTTATAAGGACTCTAATCCCATTCAGAAGCTCCACCCCCCTAACCTAATTACCTCCCTAAGGCCTACCCCACCATCACATTGAAGGGCAGGGTTTCAATATATGAATTTTGAAGGGATACAAACATTCAGTCTAAAACAGGGTCCATTCAACGAGAAACTAAACTCTTCAGAAGTTTGAAATTACATCTTAGTATCATGTTTTGTCCTCAATGATTTGACAAAGAATATCTCATACCGTAAGTCATTAACAAAACACTTTCACATACACTATTTCATTTTAATTTTAACAAGGTTTTAATTATTGGGTTGGCCAAAAAGTTCATTTGGGGTTTTCAGTAACATAGAAAACCCGAACGAACTTTTTGGTCAATCCAATACGTAGTTTTCTCATCCAGTAAATGGTTATTGGAAATCTTCTCTGTGGCAAGTACTCCACTAGGTTTGGGGATCCCGTGAGAACAGGACAGGATACTACTTCTCAGGTTGTTTGGAGGGAGAGTGCAGGAGACAGACTAGCAAACATGCAAATAAAACATCAAATCGCGAGCACTACAATATGAGCAAGTGCAGGGTATTATGGGAGCACATAGGAGGGACAGCCAAGCAGTGTTGAGGGATCAAGGAAGGCTTTTTAGAGGAGGTGCACTTAAGCAGTAGCCTAAACAACAAAAAGAATAACTTAGTCAAAATTGATTGGAGGCTCAAAGAGTTAAAGGAAGAGAGTTTCTTATGGCATCTTGAGCAAGTCATCTGATTATCCATCTCAGCCTCACTTTTCTAAGCTTTAAAACGGAGATAGTGTCTTCTTCACAGAGCTGTGTTTAGAATTAATGAAATGAAGTCAGAGAAAACTGCTTTAAAAACTGTAAAGGCCTATGTGGAGGTAACGCGCAAATACTGGCAAAAGGTATTGCCCATTGTCCCTTGAACTGCGTTAGGAAACAAATGATATTCAGTAAAAGTGGAGAAGCAACGTAGCATTTTCCATTTATTATAAAAGCCTGAAATGAATTTTTAGTTACCAATTCTAGCCTGAAATATGGACTTCACTGCTGTCAGCATAAAATAATAATTTTACTCAATCATAACAACAAAGATTTACTAACAGTGAAAAGCAAGACAGGGCCACTGGCTGAGAAGAGAGACAGAAAATATAAGTTTTCAAACTTACAAGTGAAACATAAAGCTAGCAGAGCACTGAATACAGTACTACAACCTGATAATGCTTTAATGCTTAACGAAAAGATGAAACAGAGGGACCCTGGCTCACTCATCTCTAAACCTATGTCCCTGTCCCATTGCCAAATAAAATGCATTCAATAAAAGATGTATACCACATGTTTGTTGACTTGAAATTAATTACTTTCTGGAAGCTTGATGTCCTCCACACACACATGTGGAAATACCTAGCACCTAGATGATGATCCCTTACAGGAAGCTTTCCTGACGCCCACTCATTGCTAGTGCACATGCTCTCTTTCCTCTTAGTCCCCTCCCCCCTCCGCCAATGTGCTTCAATCATAGTACTTAGCCTATAAAAATACTCTCTTGAGTAAGCTCTCTCCACCCATTTCTCTGAGCTCCTCAACAACTGTAACTGGCTGGATTTTGTTCCCACGGATCTTAACACAGTGCCTGGAATGTTGTAGACACTTATTTAAACATTTACTGAGCTACACTCACCCAAAATAGAACTAAGATTGGGGCCTTAAGGAATGGCTCTTTGACTTCAGAGATAAAGGGAGAACTTCTCCTAACCTCCAACTGGAATGGGTACTTTACCGATGAAATTTCTAAGACCGTTGATACACAACAGTCTTAGAAGACAATACAATATGTTGAACATAGTAGGTATTAAATAAATATTTGATGAAGATAAAGTGAGAAACAATGCTTAGTAGTTAGAACTCTTGCAAGAGCCTGGGAAAACAATTTAACTGCAATCTGGACATTCTTTCACAATTAAGTAAAGATATTATTGCCCTTAGAAACTTTTTCAAGAGTTGCAATGGAAATGTTTTCTCAATGAAAAAGAAATGTTATTTAGCCAGAAGACACTGTTCCATAGCAATACCAGTGTGGTCTTTTTGCTGGATTACTTAGTAACAATTTCTCAATGTAGTAAAACATACTTGGTAGGAAATTATTTGAGTTCAGATCATATAATCATCAAAGATACTTCTTGCTCTAAGAAGTAAATATCAGCCTTACCCTATATCACTTGAAAAACAGGAAACGCAGGAGCCAAATATGTCAACCCAGCCTCTGTACTTGGTTTATTTTTAGCCCAGAGCCACATCTAAGTCACACTGCACTACGGAGTTGGTCAGAATTGCAGGATTAAACAAGTAAGTGTGAGGTCACAGATCAGCTTTCTCAGTCCTTCATCTCTTTAGTGTCCACCGCCCTTGGTAATATGTGCAGTAAGACCAAAGAGTGACCAGCATTAACTACACACACAGCTTCGTCGCTGACAGGTAGTGGCCCTGAGATGTGAAGTCTGAAAAAAAAAATGTTTCCAAGATAGTTTTTCCCTCCCAAAACCCTATTACTTACAGCTAGGATTTGATTACTATCGTTACTCTTTTAAGGATTGATTATCTTCACTTCAAGCTACAGCAGATAATTCTGGTTCATAAAAGTAAACACCATCTTCCATTGGCTAATGGGGTAAGAAACTGATAGTGCCCTTTGGGACATCTCAGAACTTGAAGGAGAGAATGCCTGCACCCAGCGGTGGTTCCCAGAGAGCAACATTACCTTCTTCCACCAACAGTAATCAATAACCTAACGCCCTGGCACACTTCTATCAGAAAGGGAACATCAAGGACTTGAAAGCAGAACCAAAAGCAATAGGAAGAGACGAGAATGCAACATAACTAAGGACACAGTCCTACAGAAACCCAATTCACATACATTAGCCATGTTCACAGTCAAAAGTTAAGGTCTTTCATGCTTCCATAGCTTTTTAAAATGTCTAAAATTTCCTATTTTTAGGGACCCAGATGCTTATTCCTAATAATTAGATTTTATTATTATGCAAGTATCCCTTCCAGCTAATTGTGACAGCTTTTTTTAAACCTAGAAAACATGTTGGCACCACTGACTGAAGTGTTTTAAAACAAATCCCCTTCAGGTGTTGAGTGGCCTGTCTACATTATTTGCTGGTTGATTCCTAAATTACTTATAGACAGTACCTAAATCTTTCACAAATGCTTCCATGGGGTCACTTTTAATTGTGAAATTTGTTTTATGCCTTCTTCCAGGGAAAAGTTTTTTCCCCACTTTCCCATTAAAACATATTTTTGTTCAGCTCAGTGTTCTCCACTGTGGGTGAATATGCCCTCCAGGAGGTGACAGGCAATGTCTGGAGATATTTTTAGTCGTCCTAACTGGTGGTGAGGATGGGCGTTATTGGCACCTACGAGAGGCTCAGATGCTGCTAAATATCCTACAATGCACAGGACTGCACCATCTCCCACACTCTTATGCCCCCCACACACGAGATAAAGAATCATCCCCCCCCGCAAAAATTGATAGTTACAAAGAAAGAAACTCTTAGCCCAGCGATTCTCAGTGGGGGCAGTACTGCCCCCTTGTGGGAACTCTGGAAATCTGCGGGGTGCTTTTTTGTTACGGTTATCACCATGTTCCTCAATCCATAGAAAACCACATACTTGAAGAATTATTCTACAATCCAAAGAGCTCTAAATTTCATTCTTCATTCATGCAGAAGAAAAATTCATATATAATTATCTAAGCCTATGACCTAAATCTGTTTTACTACATTTAAATGAAATACTTATTTTTGCATGGCTTTAAATTATATTTTGTTTGCCAGAAGTACAACTACCAGGTAAATTAAGGGAATTAGTTTACTTTATTTTGTAAGAAACTTTACAGAGGGTTGTTTACCATTTTGGAAAATTAGGTGTTGACAGAAACACCATTAGTGACACTAGAGTGTCCAGTACCAATTACCTGTTTTCAGTTGTTACATGAAATGATTCTAGGAAAAGTGCAAGCCCTTCACACCTTTAGTTCAACTTACTGTGTAGTCCTGTCCTGTGGTCATCTCCAACTTAGACAATCCAAAAACTTACTTATTAAGCCATACATTATTTCATTACACATTATTTTCTCTTTTGTTTAATATTATTGTTAGGATACTATGCACATATACACACACATAATTATGTCTGTGGATGGATTATATTATCTGTGAATTTCATTTCAGGATAGTCAGGGAGTTTTAGGGAATACTTGACATGAAGAAGGGAGCCTTGGGTGTATTAGGATTATAAACCACTTCTCTTGCTCATCATAGCCTTTTGGGAATCTTGATTCTGTTTCCAATATAATTACCAACTCATACAGCATCTTGCTCTCTGCAAATATGACTAAGATGCCATTGATATTTTCACCCAAATAACTGATAAAGATGTTTACTACAGAGCCGATGACTAATGTTAGGTAGTAGAATTCATCTCACTGCACTTGAGCCATGGAATTTCCTATCTACCTTTTAAATTACTTTTTATACAACTAAGTACCAAAGATGGCCCTTGAAAATTTCCACAAAACAGGAGCCAATTACCCATTGCAAGGAAGCCACCCTTTGCTGACCCCTCCCTCCCACTACTGGGAGGATATTTCCAGTAAAGTTTCTATAAAATGAAATGGCCATTTGAATCATTCCTAAGATCTCTTCCAGTAATGAGAAGACAAATTTTCTACGAAAAAAAAAAAAAAAAATCAGATGGCAGACGGACAGCAAGCAAGCAAAGCAAAGGAACACACAATCTCGAGGAGAACAGATACATATATCTGGATAGCACAAGTGTCTGACAGATTTTTTCTTTCCAAAAAGTCTCAATGAGTCCATACTGAGCAATACATCATTAAATATTCTATATCATCAATAAGCCCAAAACCATTCCTAGAAACCTGGATTCTTTGAAGCATCTTGGATAAGGAGTATTTGAGAATTAAATATATTCAAACAGAAATAGACCCATGCTATCATACATTTTTAAATTATATTTTCAAATGATAAGTGGACTTCCTTTATTACATAATTTATTTTACATAAAACCAAATCTCCAATAGACTGTTTAATTCATACTGTCTTTCAAACACTTCTTAAGTGTTTAAGGCAAAGTTTAAATTCTGAGTGGTAGGAAGACAATTTCTATTACAGGATACATTAACAAAAACCCTCTAATTAGGTTACAAAGTATGTGTGTGTGCACCTTAGCTTGGGGTAGAAGGAAGAGAACTGGGCTTCCCTGGTGGCACAGTGGTTAAGAATCCGCCTGCCAATGCAGGGGACATGGGCTCGAGCCCTGGTCCGGGAAGATCCCACGTGCCGCAGAGCAACTAAGCCCGTGCGCCACAGCTACTGAGCCTGTGCTCTAGAGCCTGTGAGCCACAATTACTGAGCCCACGAGCCACAACTACTGAAGCCTGCGCACCTAGAGCCCGTGCTCCGCAACAAGAGAAGCCACCGCAATGAGAAGCCCACGCACCACAACGAAGAATAGCCCCTGCTCGCCACATCTAGAGAAAGCCCACGTGCAGCAGCGAACAGCCAACACAGCCAAAAATAAATAAAATAAATAATTTTTTTTAAAGTGAGAGAACTACTTAAATTCTACTTTAAAATATATAAAATAATGTCAGCCTAAAAAACAGTCTATACCTAAATATAACCCCGTTGTTTTAAAATGTATAATTCTAATTGACTGAAACATTTAGAGATTTTCTAAATGAGTTTGCATGTTGACACTGTCTAGATAAATGTGCCAAAGAAAAACTGCCTTTATCATAATACCTATATTTGAGGTTTATTCTACTTGTTCCTTGTAACCCTAAGGAAACAATTTACCAAAATTATAGGGAAGTGTTGGAATTATAGCATAAAAGTTTCTTTCCCCCTAAAATTACAGGTAAGAAAACTACAGCCTACAGAAATGAAAATCACTAGCTGTCTCTGGTTTTAAGCCCAATTTTGGTTTCCTGTATATCTTTACACAAGTCACACCTCGAAAACAAGAGAACCATAAACCATCAGAGATCTGTGACATTTCATGGAACCACAAGAGACTAATACTTTCATCTGAACCAAAGAACTATCAATCAACACAGTATCCTTTAATCCCTTGCTATTTAAGGATCTGAAGACCAGTAACATCGGCATCATGTGAGACTTAATTACAAAGGCAGAATCTCAGGCCCCTTCCCAGAGCTGTTGAATGAGAAACTGCAGTCAACAAGATTCCCCAGGTGATTCAAATGCAATTTAGAGTTTGAGAAGCCCTGGGTCTATTTAACTCCGAGAGCAGAGCGCTACAGAGGGGACCTTAACACAGCTAAATCCAGTACCAGAGTGGTTTCTAATATGATGGGGGAGTGGGGGAGGGGTGTAAAATCCGTAGAAAGAAAACTGAGACTACACTGCGGATGAAAAATAGGAGAATAACTCCGAAATATGGCCTCTGTCAGAGGGCCATCTGTGATTCAGGAAATGACTCCGAAAATAGGGTCAGAGTTATTTCAATGAGCAGAATTAGAACCAAGAATGGAGTAGATATATGGGAAGACTATGCATGGATATCCTGGCATTAGAAGTCATGATATATTTTGTGAATGAAGTCAGAATCAGTAAATAATGACAATAAGAGCTAAAGTTTTCTGCATGACTGTACTCTAGGACACAAGGAGCTAAATTTATTACATGAGTGAGCTCACTTTCGCCTCTCAACAACCTCACAGGGTTTTCAACAATTGAAGAGGCTGTGGCTTTGGATGTATTTTACATGATAGTGTCAGGCTGATAAGGAAAGAACCTGGCTTTGCTTATGATGTATGTGACTTCATATATCTTCCCCCATCTGAGCTGACTGACTGACAGATGAAATTTCCCTGGGAGAAATAAAATCTGGACTAGTATTTGTCCAAATTGAAAAGCTCTAACATAGTCAAATCAGCCTCTAAATTGCGAACAGGCACTGACATATAAGCTTAATGTCGACCTGGGGAAACAGGCACAGGAATGTCTAGTGACGTTCCTCTCCAGCCTACAGGCTGTTAGAACACCTACAAAGAGCCTCCACCCAAACTTCTAGATCTACAGCTCCACTAGATATGAAAAGTAATGCCTTCATCATTTATGAGGACTGAACAATAGACAATGAAAGGAGGAACAGAAAAGCTCCCGGGAAATAAGGCTTCCAGCCTGATGGAATATGAAACCTGTCAATAACCCCTAGCCATGGAGATGCTCCTGCTGTGCAGGACCTCCAGTCCGAAAGACCCTTCCAGGGACTTTAGTGTCTTTCCCTGAGCCTGACATAGCTAGTCCCCCGAGCATTCCTGTCTTATTATCATCCTTTCTGGGCAATTCACGGCAGTGTTTCATTTAAACCCAGGGCCTTTAAGAAACAGCTCTTCTGGGCTTCCCTGGCGGTGCAGTGGTTGAGAGTCCACCTACTGATGCAGGGGACATGGGTTCGTGCCCCGGTCTGGGAAGATCCCACATGCCGCGGAGCGGCTGGGCCCGTGAGCCATGGCCACTGAGCCTGCGCGTCCGGAGCCTGTGCTCCGCAACGGGAGAGACCACAACAGTGAGAGGCCCGCGTACCGCGAAAAAAAAAAAAAGAAAGAAAAAAAAAAGAAACAGCTCTTCTAAGAAACTTATACAGTCTTCTAGAGTTGCTTGGGGTGTTAAACTGGGTAACAGCACATTTTGAGATTTTGAGTCCTCTGCCTGATCATACATGAACACTTTATATTTTTTATAAAATGCAGATAGCATCTAACCATCTCATTTCCACTTGTCCCATTGTTCCAATTTATAAACGTCTAGTTTTCCTCATTTCATTCATCACTTAAGATGTTTACAATGATTTAAGGGGAATGGCAAATAAGACACAGGAGTATCTAATCTCAGTTTTGTCACTAATAAGCTTCACGTCATTGGAAAATCACAATATTTCTGAACCTCTAGATTTTTAAAAAAATTTTTTGTCATTACTGTTTTGTTCATCAAAGGGGATGAACAAGGGTATCTCCTAAAATCCTTTCTAGGCATGAGGTTCTATAATGTGTTAATACCAGAACTAACGCTGTAAAGAATCTCTACAACTTTTCAAACCTTTCACTGTTAAACATTTGCTAGCACTCTTACTTAGCGCTTTACGGTCATCATTTTTTATTCCACAAACACGTACGGAGAGAGTATGCCTGTACGCAAAGCCTTAGGGGAGGAAATAGCATCATCCCAATTTTATAGAAATTAGAAACTAAAGCTCAGCGAGGTAAAGCAATTTGTTTAAAATCACACAGCCAGGGACTTCCCTAGTGGTGCAGTGGTTAAGAATCTGCCTGCCATTGCAGGGGGCACGGGTTCGAGCCCTGGTCCAGGAAGATCCCACATGCTGCGGAGCAACTAAGCCCGTGTGCCACAACTACTGAGCCTGCACTCTAGAGCCCACGAGCCACAACTACTGAAGCCCGCCGGCCTAGAGCCTGTGCTCCACCACAACAGAAGCCACCACAATGAGAAGCCCCCACACTGCAACGAAGAATAGCCCCTGCTCGCCGCAACTAAAGAAAGCCAACGCGCAGCAACAAAGACCCAATGCCGCCAAAAATAAATAAATTAAATTAAAAAGAGGATATGAAGATTACATTAACAGTCATATTAATAAAAAACAAAAATCACACAGCCATATGTGCAGGAAGAGTCAGAGGTCAACCTCAGGTCTGTGGCTCCACAGCCCATTGTTTTAATCATCATGACAGTTTCAGGTCATTTTTCTATTAGACTGGGCTAAAGTCTCTCAGATTACTCCTCTGACTCTCCAAAATCAGTTTCACTTTTTGGCTTCAACCTCATGATTGATTATATGTGATAGGACTGAATTCTGGTCGAAATACATGTTTGCAAAGTTACCTTTCAGTAAATCTAGTTCAATACCATAACAAAGATCAAAAAAAGGACAGAAAACTCTCCCAGAAGTTGCCATCCTATAAAAAGAAAGCTCCACTCAGTAGTTCCAATACCATATATGTCCAAATCTTCCCACTGGCCTTTTAAAAAAATGTAGCTGAGAGATTTGGAATTTGTTTTTTTCCCAAGTGGGAACAAGTTCCCCAGAATCTTTAAAGTATCAAAAATGTATTTTGATGAAAAACAAAACAAAACAAACCACTGTAATTCTTGATGATGGACTTTAGCTATTTAAGAGCAGTATATACGAACAATTTTATCCTTACTTTCAATATCACATTGTAGGAATTCAAAAGTTTTATTCAACTTAAAAAAAATCAAGCCAAACACAATATGGACTTGATAAATCTGAAAAGTAAAAGGGCATGTAAACATTACTTCAAAAAAGAGCGTTCTCATGAATGCAACTCAAGTGTAAAACAGAAATAACTTTCCGCATGTTTCTGCTATAGTTGTATGTTTGATTTTTTAAAAATTCTGTCTTTAATGTAGAAAATTGATTTTGTAAATGCCACTCACATGCCTTTTATTTTTAATTGAAAAGGCTAGAGATCATTTATCTGATACAGAAAATTTATGCATAGTCACAAACTAAAAACGTCACACTGAAAATTAGCAACATTTTTGACCTACCACTCTCACTGTTTGGAATGTATCCCGTATATAAATTAAAGACATATGCGAAAATGTGTACAAGAATGTTAGCTGCAGTGTGGTTTATGCTTACAAGAAACAAAACAAACAACCAGCACTATTAATAAGCTGAAGTACATGGATACAATAGCACAGTACATGGTTATTAGACCAATACGGACTGATCTGGAAAGAAAGGAGCTATAGTTAAGGGAAAAAAAAAAAAAAGCAGGTTGTTGAGGATTGTTACGGGATGATTCTACTTCAGGTAGAAAAACAAACAACAAACTAGAAATATCAAGAAGCATGTCCAGATTTTAACATGGTGAATATGGGTGCAGAGCCACACAAAAGAAAGTTTTTAAAAAATTGCTATAGGGACTTCCCTGGTGGCCCAGTGGATAAGACTCTACACTCCCAACGCAGGGGGCCCAGGTTCGATCCCTGGTCGGGGAACTAGACCCTGCATGCCGCAATGAAGATCCCGAGTGCTGCAACTAAGACCCAGCGCAGCCAAAATAAATAGTAAATAAAGAAATATTTTTTTTAAAATTACTCTAATATCAAGAAGCTCAGTGAGTCCAAGGCCTGTCTCAACCTGTGTGGACATCCCTGGTAATGCTCTGGAGAGGCTAGATAACCAGAGGATTTCAAGGCAGTATGTTTCCAACCCTGCTTCCACACTTCAGAAATTTGTCTTGCCTTGATAACAAACCAGAAAAAACCAAAATGTATTGCTACTTATCTCTTGCTTCACCGTGTCTAATAGTGACTAGATCGCCTCCTTTTTTTAGCCCTACAGACAACAGAAAGCATACCCTACATTTGATCTACCCTTGATCCTTTCTTGCAGTCATCGACTGTTTAACATTTATTTTCCTATCCTAGGAAAAATATAAATGACTGCCCCAAAGAGCAGTTTTGTATACTGACAGCTTCAAATAAACACATTTCAGAGTTTCGAAACACTTTTTACAAAGGCAGCTTATTGTCAAATAGGGTATCAAGTTGTGCAGTGTTAAATATTCTCTATTTCCCCTATTGCTTGTTCATCTAAGTACAATATAACATAATCTCCGAGCAAAGAAACCCATGAAAGAGGCCATGTGATCACACGTGAATTCCTTTTTATGCACAGTACAAGTTCATTTTGGCACTGACCCTTGGTCACTGGGACAGACCAAAATAAGTACATTTCTCCTCAGTGTTAAAATCACAAATGCTGGGCTTCCCTGGTGGCGCAGTGCTTGAGAGTCCGCCTGCCGATGCAGGAGACGCGGGTTCGTGCCCCGTTTCGGGAGGATCCCACATGCCGCGGAGCGGCCGGGCCCGTGAGCCATGGCCACTGAGCCTGCGCATCCGGAGCCTGTGCTCCGCAAATGGGAGAGGCCACAGCAGTGAGAGGCCCGCATAACGCAAGAAAAAAAATAAAATAAAATAAAATAAAATCACAAATGCTGTCATCAGCAAGACTATTTCACTGCCAGTCCCCTGGGGGCTTTCACATGAGAGGGGTCACAGACTGAATGAAATAGCCTTTTACAGGAAGACTGAATGGCACTTTCCAAGGGAATATTGATTCAAAAACTTACAGTCCATTAAGTACGACCCACAATCTATCCCTTTGTGGTAGTTCAGACTACACTCATTTCTTCTTACCCTAGAATTGAAAGGCAGTTTATATTTAGGGCACCCCATAAAACATTTGGCTTTTCTCTTAAAAAATATTTAATGTATGTAAATAATCATATTAACTGAAGAGTATTAAAATTTTTTTCTAAAAAGGACCTCAGACTGCAACAGGCCATGTTAAGATCTACCTAATTATGTTCTAGAATCACAGAGTTATCAAGGAGATCAAACAACCTATTAGAAGCTATTAGAAGTTTCGTCTAATAGCTGATTTTTTTCTTATAATAATTGTCTTTTAGTTCGTTATGGGGGGAGACAGGAGTGAGTAGGAAACCATTCCCTTTACTCTATCTCCTCACACATGTATTTTTTTACTACTATTAATTTTCCATTCTTTCTCTCAGTTTTCTTTTCTCTGCCAAATATGAGTCTAGAGGTTTCCTCACAGGGGTTTTAGGAATCTCCCTCAGACCAATATCAATGTAAAAGAGCTCTCTATGCAAAGTGCACTATTGGTTTCTCTTTTGGTTGGTTTAGACTAAACACTAAAGAAGAACACTGCACCATGGCTTTTTAAGCACATTCCCCCAAATCACTACTAATTGGAAAACTATAATACTATATGTATTCAATGATATACTTTCCAAACACTTGAATCCTCATATTAAGTTACGTTTTCATTTATATGTGGAAGCTAAAAAAAATAAAGCAAATGAACGAATATAACAAAACAGAAACAGACACACAGATAGAAAATCAAATTAGTGGTTAACAGTGTGGAGAGGGAAGCAGGGGCAAATAGAGGTAGGGGATTAAGAGGCACAAACTACTATGTATAAAAGCTACAAGGATATATTGTACAGCACAGGGAATATAGCCAATACTTTACAATCACTTTAAACAGAGTACAGTCTCTAAAAATACTGAATCACCATGCTGTACTAATATAATATTGTGAATCAATTTTACTTCAATAAAAAAAGTTATACGTTTGAGAATATATTTTAATATTCAACTAAAGGACGTTCTAAACTACTAGTTGTACAATTGCTAAATATTATACTCCTGCTGCCATCTTGTGGCAATTTTTGGAATCTTCTTGCTTGTTCTCTTTTCCTCCCTCCCTCCCTTCCTCTCCCTCACCTTCCTTTTCCCCCTACCTTTTGGAGGGTACCTATATCCAAACCTTAATGAGTCCCTTTCTTAAGTAAGCAGGGAGACAACCTGCACTATATTCTGAAAGAAGAACAGATTGTTGCCAATTCCTCCTCCTGTAATATATTCCCTCCTTTCTCCTTATATTTTTCTCATTTTTCCACAAAACCATTCTTTTAACAATAATACTTTTAAAACAAATATCCATCTTTTAGATTAATCTAGTTTCCTACAAGTAAAGGGAATACAGATTATAGGAAAATATATGTGTATCTTATGAAAGACTTTTCCTTCCAAACTTTTTCCAAATTGTACTTTTACAGAGAAAGAAAGAAAGAAAGCATCCTGTATTTCCGGCTACAAGATGCCACACAGCCACAGATACCGACTCTCAGGGTCCAAGGAGGAGCCCTGGGGACACACTCTGGAAAGAGAGAGCTGCCCAGCAACCCCAGGCTGGATGGAGACCGGAGGCCTGGCAACCCTTTATTACTTCCCAACTGTCCCCTTCACCTATGGGCCCTGCTGTGGCATGGCAAAGGAATTCATAAATCTGGGGGTAAATCACACATTTCTCTGATGATATATTAAAGTGAGTAATTCTTAACCAGACTGATTTACCATCAGAGCAAGAGTACACTTTATAAAAACCACCTTTTCCATCTAACTCTATGTCCCCACTCCAATTCCTGTGGAGAAACTTACAGACAGCCATCCAAGGAGTCACCCAAAGACAGGTATAGTGAGAACTCGATTAGCCAGAATCTTCCACAACGTGGAGATGAGGATGGAAACAATCTGTTTCATTCCTTGTTGAAAATGACTTTAAAACCATCTTTCCCTCTTTTGTGTTATTTATATCTATGTTATTCACAATCTGTATTTTTCTATATTTTCCTTTAAAATCTATGAACCCTTAAAATGAAGCATTATTCTAAGCAACAGTAGCCACATGGCATAGATTTAATGTGATTGTTACATCTTTTCCCTCAGGACATTAAAATTCCTTACTGTTAATATAAAATAAATTAACTTGCGTGCCACCTAGAAGCATTCCTGATGCCACCAGTATATGAACATCACACTTTGGGAAATGGGGCTCTGACGTATACATGCTAAGTAGAGTACAGTAAATCTAACAACCATTATTTATAGATAAGTAGCTTTAAGTGTCACAGCATCAAGATTTTGATATTTTAGAGCCATAGTTCAGATCAGAAGTTCTCAGACATTTTTTCTGCAGTGGCTCACGGGATGAATGATGTTCTCACGTGCAACACACTCTTGTGAAAAGACCAACTGTGGGTTCTGTGCAATTTCCTGCCATATATTTGTCATCCTCCCAATCCGGGAAGCCAATCGGAATGCAAGTCAAAAACCATCCCTAGGGAGGTGCCTGTGAATGCACTCAACCTTATTTCCTAAGAAGCAAATAATTCATGAAGTTTGATTTTTAACCTATTATTTACTCATTTTAACCTTACTAATCAAACACACACCACTTTGTGCCATGACACCACAGCTGAAATCTGCTGAAGTAAGACATGAAATTTTGTCCTGAATATTTTAGAGTGAACTCATTCTCTGAGAGGAGACTGAATTGAACATGAATTGGTACTATCCTCTAGAAGGTTTCAGGGTGGGTGTTTTTTTTTTAATTTGTTTGTTTTTAATACATTCTAGATATGTGCTGTTCTTACCCTGCCTCTGAAAATTAGCACGTGGGAAGACAAATGTAGCTGAGGGTTGTATAGGGTTGGAATTTCTACTATAAACAGACCTGGTTTCTACCCAGGGGTTTACAGCCTAACATATAAAAGAATTTTCTATTTTGAGAATTTTTAGCATATGTAGTGAAGTTCCTTGGTGGTCGTGTGAGACATGAAATTAACATTACCCACACCATGAGGGCAGTGAAAGTCATCAAGAAAAATACTAACATTTACTCAAAGGCTTCGGATTTGCTCATCAGGCAATACAGTTGAACAAACAGACCTACAAGTATTTGTAAGAGGCAAATATACAAGTACTTTTAGGATTCCCTATAAGGTTTGTCAGTAGCATTTTTGCAGCATTTGAGGTCAAAGTGCTTAAATAAAGACACATCTGAGGATTTAAAACACATTTTGAAGCCCTCTCTAAATTGATCTATAAAGGAGGAGCAGTTTGAATTAGCAACAAGTCAGAGAGCATAATTTAAGAACTGTACTTGTATAATCTTTATCACAAGTAAAAAAAATTCAAACTAAGTTCTAACAAGGTAACTACAGCAGATGTTTTACTGGATTTGCCTTATTAAGGCAAATTCATTTATTAAACAAACACTCAGATGAAATCAGCATGTTATCCCCTTACACACCAAAGTGCTATCAGCATGCTCATCCACGTAATAAAATCAACCCAAATCAACTCCTAGTATCAACATGTTGACTGTTTAGGACTAATTTCCAAGAATATGTCAAATCAACATGCACTAAAAAAAAAAAAGGTTAACCACACAGCCAACACATTGGACAGGACAAATTATAGAAAGTATTTTATAACTTTCTAGCTAATATAAACTTTATGTTGATTGAATTTAAAACTCCATTATTTTCTAAGGTAGCATGGGTTTCTATTATATGCCCACATAAAAAAACAATATGAAAATGTTTAAAATAAAAGCAACATAACGTACACTGAAGTCTGCGGTCCACCAACAATGTTTAGGGAGTAGTGCAGAGTAAGGTTAAGAGTTTTTTAAAAGGAAATCCGTTGTTCAGAACAACAATAAAGAGATTAGTTCTATCAGCCTTTATATAATAAAACAAATCTATTTCAAAGATACGCATTTTCTGGAAATATCTATTTTTCATTGAGAAATATTTTAAAGCATTGTATATTTTCAATATGAGCAATTATTTTTAAAACTTTAGGAAATTCATATTGTACAATATCTAAAAAATCTGAAATATCTGAAGACATGAAAGATTTTAAAAGGTTAGAGTACTATTCTGAACAAGACCTCTGTTCTACGTTTGCGGTTGTATGAGTTTTGCAAATGAGAGATCTGGCAGGAGTTCCAGATGTCAAGCTAGAAGAGAGGAACCAGGGACCCAAAAGAGAGATGCACAACACAGGCAGATCCAAGAACAAAGAAAAAGAAGGTAAAAAAATCATCACTGGGTAAAAGCAGGAGGTAGTAAGTACTTCGATAAAAAGCAACAGAGATTGGTTCTAGTACCCTGCTCTGGGAGACAGTATTGGACTGTGTGTCTTAATACCAAGCACAAGCATTTGACAAGCTGCAAGATGCTGTCATCTATTTCATGATAATAGCCCAAGAAGTAAATCCTCCTTTCCCCAAGAAACTGATTGGGCCAAACTAGAGGAGTTTCAGAATAATAACTACCATAAGAAGTATAAAATCATAAACTGAATAAATCGGCAATTTGTGTGTGTGTACACATATATGTACATACTCATATACATACACAATACTCATACACATAAACATATACATATAGCCCGTTTTCTCTTCGGGGATCCAACAGCACAGGACACTAACAAAGCTAGTAGTCATTTTTGACAATTTCCAAACTTCTGAGCTTTCACTTTTGTGAAACAGGATATGCCATCCCTGGTTTATCTCAGAACTCACAGTAACTTCCAAGAGCTACAAGAATCTGAGATAACATAGGGTCCTGAACTCTGATAAGCAAATTCTCAGTGGCAAATGAAAATAATTATTCCTACTCAGAGCAACCATGAAATCACCTGAAAATCTTATCAAAAGAAAGGGTTTTAATGCACTCTCAGCATCTCCTACACAGTGTGGGGAAAGGGCACTGGGCAACAGCCACTTAGTAAGGAAAGAGGAAAAAGACAGAACATCTTTTGTTTTTTCAGGTCTTTTAGAAATATTTTCATGAGGGTCAGTCAAATCTCTAATGAACACATGATTAAATGAAAACTTGCAACCTATACATGTATCAAGGATTTGGATGGAACAAGAACTCCTGGTGTATTACAAATATATCTGGAAAATGTACTTGATTCCAGAGCCCAAACCAACACCAAAGCAAAGTGGATATGTCTTAAATAATAAGTATAAATAGATAATAACTTGGAGATATCAATTCACCAACTCCGGTACTGATGCAAAATTAAGAAACCTATATTGCCTTTCTGGTCCCATTACCGAGATCTTTTAAAAGGCACTTCAGTGATTTGCTCAGTTTTCTCATCACTAAAACCAGAGTACGATCTACCTCCTGTACCTCTTTGACTGAATGTAGGTGCGAGGTGCTTACGCTCAGAACCTGTCCTCTTCAAATCACACGCGGCAAGACACAAGGATCTTGACAAGCAAGCCTGCCTAAAAATCCTCCCCTCACCTCTTCGGCATTTCTCCCTTTCAACTCTCATCATAAATATTACTCCTCTGAGTAAACTAAACGAATGTCCTCTCCCAGAAGCTCCTGTTAAAACATTACTGTGTTAATCCAGAAAGGATAACTGGTTAACATATTGGTAGGTTGTCAGGTAGTAATAAATTCCTTTGGATGGAAGGATTGGTAGGGATGAAGGAATCAGCAGGAGGGGTCTGTAAGGCAAAAGGCAAAGGGTATAGTGAATGATATCCAAAGGCAGCAACCAAGATCCTTTTCACATCCTTCCTGACTGCACTATTCATCGGCGCCACCTATGACATGACACTGAACTAGAGAAGCTGAGTGAGGAAGGAAAAAGGGGGAATGATTAGGAAATGACAATCCCCAGAGCAGGACGGCCTGGGGAAATTCTGGCCTGGCACAGCACACCCAGGGCGTACGTGCTGGATACAAGGGCTCACTGGTCACTTTTTCATAAGGTCAGTTTCGTGCTGGCTCTAAGACTTTTCCAAAAAGAAAAAAAATCCTATTCTAATTTAGGGCAGGTTCTTTTCTTCCTATTTGGAAGGATTCACCAGTTAGTAAGATGGAACTGGCCAGATTCCAAGGCTATCGAATATAACTGCTGATAACTGGGGCTCTAAAGACTGCAAGATTGGGGTTTCACACATGGCTGGCATTTCCTAGCTGTGAGATCTTAGGTAAGTGAATTAACTTCTTCAAGCCTCAGAGTCCTCACGTGAAAAGTACATACGTGATCTAGGACCACTGGTAGAAAACAAGGAGCTACTGAAAGTAAAGAGCTTAGCACTGTGTTAACATCACTAAGATTAGCTATCTTTATTATTCTTAGCATCGCTAGTTTAAAGCATTGTGTATTTCCTATGTGAACAATTAATAAGCTGGGCCCAGAGTTCCACCGGTACCCGCTCATTTCACTGAAGTTGCTTATATCAAAATTAGGCCAAATCCCTTGCTTTAGTCTGAAGGTTAAACCAGCTGAAATGAATCAGAGATGCAAAAGGCAAAGAGTTTTCTGGGGCACCCATTCCAAAGCATCCATGTCCCAGTGGAAGAAGGTACAAGTTCCAAAGGATGAATTTACATCATCAAGAATCAAGGGATTTGTGACGGGAAATGCTCAAGTGGCTTGGAATACAATATATTGTTCCTGTAACAGATTAATATTGATTCCAGCCTTTGCCTAAGCTAATTTAAAAAACAACAACTGTATGCAGTCTTCTGAGCTAACTGGGTGGTCAAAATAAGGAATTTAGGTGTGTATAAAAAGTTAAGGGGGAGAATTAGGATATTAGGTAATTCTTGATGTGGAATATATACATGCAGGGAATCAGAAGTTCACAGAAAACCATGTGAAATACTCAGTTATTTGGCAGAAAGTTACATATAAGTGTACAGTATCATCGTCATCCAAAACCGCCTACAGTTTTCAGTGATTATCACTTGATCTCTACTGGGCATTTCTAAGGGGTCTGAAAATGAGGACTGCAATAAGTCGGATGTTTTCTTTTTAAACATGATCATCATACTGTACACTTGATACTTATGCTGTGAGCTCAGATCTTCCCCTTCCCTAGTATAATTTTCATCTAAGCATTCCTTAGATACTTAGATCATTCTTAATGGAGATTGTGCATTATACCCTCTGTGGACACATGGAAATCTGGCTAACTGGACTGACTTGATTACAATAGTCGGTGAATTCTCCCATTTCCTTCCACTGCAATAAATGCTGAAGATATTTTTACCACCGATTATGTAAATATTTCAGATTGCAATCATTTTCTAAAACAGCGGTTACAGGCAAAAGTTCTTTTATCATTCTGCCCACCAAACAATTCCTACAGTTTCAAAATATGTTTCTTTTCTTGTTAGTATAAAAACTGGGTGTCCTAGTAAAGTTTGAAACAAACCCATAGCATGAACAGCTATCACTAAATCCTACAGCAACTGCAATTGAACATTAGCTTTGTGATAAAGCAGTCTCCTTCAGCCCCAGTAAGTGCATCAGGATGGCACAACTTTTAACAAAGGATGCACAAGCTGATGGAATGTCTACTCCCCAAATCCAAATATCTGAAAATTAGCGAATACACTTTTATTTTGAAAGCATCTTGTTTGCTGTTAAATGTTGTATCCCAGATATACTTTTTAAATTATTTCTTTTCTTGGCCAAAATAAGGTGTCTCACCAATGATAATTAAGTTAGTACTGTCTCTTTAAATGCTAGGATGAGTACCTAATTCCAGAGGTTACTATGCCCATATATTATACCTGTCAAAATTCTTTAAACTCTAATGAGTCACCTTGCTGAAAATACACTCCACGCTTCCATTTGAAAGTATAAAGCTAAGTGCTGAGTGGGGAAAAGTTTACACTCAGTCCCAGCGTGAATCAGCGCACAGAGGAAGTAGGAAAGCACTTCAGCTAGCTGTTGCAGACACAAATACGCGCCCGACCGACCGCTACTGCGCATGATCCACTCTTTTGATGAATGTTCCTACCCCTAACCCGAAAACGTCGGGAGTGTGTGCGCGGAGGGGGGTTGGGGCGGGGGAGGAATAAAAAAAAAGGAAGATGATGTGTACGTTTGAAAGATCAGCCATTTCCTCTCAGTACACACAAAAACGCCTCTCATTCCTAGAGAGATTTCTTATCAAGGAAAATAAAAGTGCCTCTTTGAGAGCCAGCTCCTGAGTGAGAGTGGACTCTGGGAGACACAGTTTCCTCTCCTGTCCTCTCTAGACCCCAGTGAAAGCTCCTCTTTGCTACCAGGTGGTGCTAGTTACTCTTCGAGGGGCACAGTCCAGACACAGATATTTGAAATTTCAAAAATGCGATAAAGCCCCAGCCGGTCAGCCCTAGGAGGCAAACAGCTGCCGGGTGACCGCTGATGAAGTGGCTTCTTCAGGAGGTGGGCAGATTGATTCCAGCTGCTGAGAGCGGGGCAGGGCAGCGGCCGAGGAATGCGCAGCTCAGCTGAGGCAAGACACAGCAGCTTCCCAACCAAGGGCAAGGCCAAATGTTAGCTCTGATTGCAGTCTTGGCCTGAGAGAAGTAAGAATGCCATTGTTCCACTTGATAGGGACTTCCAAGGCAGCCTGAGCCAAAAGGTGCTATGTGCACGGTGTCATTTTATATGTGGAGCGTCGCTCAGGAAATCTGAAAGCTGTCCCTCGAGACGTTGGTTCAGAGTGGGCCTGCAGTTCCCAAGGTGAATCCTTTCTGCCTGATTCCTGTTTTTCCCTCTCAACCCACTCCCAGCTCCTGGCCCTTTTCTAACAGCTCTCAACCCCTACCCAGACTCCTTTGCTCCCCTCTCCCCCACTCCCACATGCAAACACTGTAATCAGTACACAACTGAAACAGACAAGGAAGGGGTGCAGCGGAGGACTGGGGGACATCCAGAGCCCTGCAACTGGCCTGGATGGAGACATACAAGAGGACATGCTCTTTAGAAGTACTGGCCTCAAAGTCAGAGAGCTTAGGGGGAAGGACTAATGTAGGGGTCCCCTGAGGGCCCCAAACTCAGACGCCAAGTGATCTAACAACAGGGAAGGGGTAAGAGGTAGGTGGGCATAAAGGCACGCCTAATGGAATATTCAATATCCTGAGAAATGCACTTTCGGCCGTGCACTTCCAGAGACTAAAAGCCAGTAATGGGCTCTGGAGTCTGCACTTCCTCTCCCTAATGTCCAGAGGCGCTTTAATGCTGCAGCCAATCGATCAGCCTTCTCCGGTGAAGGCGGCCAGTGGAGAGCAAAAGCTTCCTACTTGCGGCCAAAATCGCCCGGCCTCCTCTGCACACCACGAAAGAGCGACAACAACTTTGAACTGTCAGGACTTGGCTCTCAACGTGCTGGGAGAAGGAAAGGAAGGAGCCCGGAGGCGTCCAGAGAAATAGCTCCCCTCCCTCTTCATCCCAGCTTTTCCAGGGAGAGACTAAGAAGGAAGACAAACAAGGAGGGGGCATTATCCACCCTGAGACAGGGCTGACCAGTAGCCCCAAACCTGCTTCAGGTGCAAGGTCACCGAACCGCCTCCAAGCCCTGGGCAGCCCAAGATGTGGCGCTTCTGGAAGGGACACAAACTGAGCAAAAGAACATCCAGAAAGTGGGGTTTCTTTACAATCTCCTGCTGACATCGCTTGCTGCCTGGAAAGTGACCCCCAGAGGCTGATTCCTGCCGCGGAGACGCATCCCAGTCCCGCCTCCCTCCCCCCGCCCCTCTGCGCCTTCCCAGCGGGGCTTGGGCTCCGGGCGAGTTCAGTCCCCAAATTGAACCCAACCCTGTCCAGCCTCCCGTCGCCGCTCCCAAGTGGCTCCAGCAGCGCACTGAGCATGCCCTGTGGCCTGGGTTTGGGGGTCACCTCCGGGAAACTTTCCGGGCCCAGGGATGGGCCGGGTTGTCCCCCGCGGGCGCCCCCCCAGGGGTGCGCGAAGGAAAGACCGCGCGACTGCAGCCGCGTGCGGAGCGGCCAAGTTAGCGAGCGCGACAAAACTTTCCACGCTCCTTCTTCCCACCCCACCTCACCCCGCCACAGGGACGCGTCTCCCCGAGGAGCTCGCCTTTCCCAACCCGGCGGAGACAAGCACAGCACGTGATGGGCAGAAATAAACACTTCCCATTCCCGGCCCGCGAGGGCCAGCCCCGACTCGGCGCGCTGCGGAGAACTAGGGGCGCCCTGCGTCGAGCAGCCCCCGAGTCGCCGCGGCCCGGAGCCCCCAGCACCCCGAGCCGCCGCCAGAACGGCCACCCGGCCCGCCCGCCGCGAGGGGTGGCCCCGCTCCGGCCCTCCGCGCCGAACCCCGGCGCCTACCTTTCGGATTTGGTGAACTTCCGGAATGCCTGTCGGAGGTCGTGGAAGGACCTGTACGTCTGCGGCTCGGCCGAGATGCCCTGTGCCCGGGTGGTCCGGGGGCCGATGTGGGTCGAGGGCACGGGCAGCACCGACTGGCACTTATGGAGCTTCCTCTTCAGCTCCTGGATTTCTTCCTCCTTCTCTGACAGCCGCTTCTCCAGCTCTTTGATCCTCTCTTCCTTGAGCATGAGAATCTTGGCAAAGTCTTCCTCTAGCTCGCTCATGTTTTCCCTGAGCCCCTCCGCGGAACTTTGTCTCGGGCGGCGGCGGCGGCGGCGGCGGCTGGGACGACAGCCGGGCGAGGCGAGCGCGGAGTGAGCGAGTGAACGGGCGCTAAGTACTCGAGCGCAGCGGTGCTGCTCCTAGTGCGGCGCGAAAAGCCGCTTTCTTCGATCCGCTTCTGCTGAAGGGACTAAAAGCACCGAGGGGTGGATGAGAAGTCTAAAAGCGAAGGAGAGGAGAGGCAGAGTGCTAATCGCCAGTCTCTCCGGGGAATAGGTGATTATCTTTCATTGAGAAACCAATTAGAGCTGCCCTTCCTCCCCTGAGACCCCCCTCCCCCGTCCCCCTTTCCCAATCACTTCGTGAGAACACGGCGCGCGCGCCACCCCACCGAGAGCCTGCTTTCTAGCTGGGAGGGTTAGACCAGTGAGCCTGGTCTCACCTCATCACATAATAATCACTCTTGCACGCTGTATGGTGCCAAAGGAGAGGGGTGGGGTGGAGGTGGAGGGGAGAGCTTTATGCCACTTGATCCTTGAAATAGCAACAATAACCATGTGATCTGGCAGATGACGCAGCGCTTGTAACTGGAGCCTAAAGACTTTGTGGTGTGTGTGCGTGCGTTTGTGTGTGTGTGTGTGTGTGTGTGTGTGTGTGTGTGTGTGTGACATTTCATAAATATTAAACTGCCTTTAGACAATAACCTGCGTGAATTCATCTTTGTTTTCACCTTTTACTTCTGCTCTGGATGATAAGGGGGTGTGTGTGTGTTTCTAACTGGGAAGTTCTGTGGTTGTGACCCCAAGTAATAAGAATGACAGAGCACTCGCAGTTCCAGGTGTTTTCAGCATAAAATTTTAGTGGAAATAGTAAACTAAAATTGTTGGTGGGTAAGTTGGATGAATTACTCATAGGGTAATGAGCCAATGTTTACTGAAAAGAAAAAAAGGTCCATGCATCCATCATAAACTTCTTAGAGTTTGGATTCTATTTCATCTGCTACAGTTAAAATTTGTATATTGAGCATCCAAATTATATTACCATACCATCTTATATGGTTGCGAATTGAGGGCTACCAGTGCTAAGCTGCTGGCTCACCCTACCAGCTCCTATTTTAGGGAAAAATAGCTTCTGTTATCTGTATTTCTCCCTCACCTGTGCATCCATCACCACACTCTCTGCTAAAGGGATTTTTATACTCATTTGAACCCGGAGTATTTGCTATTTCCTACACTCTATTTTTTGTATATGTATATGTCACAGGGAGCATTTTTAATAACATAAATCACTGTTTAAGAGTTTGTCTGGGTAGGTGGGAGGAGCATTTCCTCAGGTAATGATTCACAAATTAACATGGCTTTTTTAAAGGAAAAAAAAATGGATGCAAACTAAGATACCAAAGGGTTTTTGTAGAAATAGTCATTTTCCTTACAAAGAAAGATCAATGTACAATCCACTGGCTACTTATTAAAAACAAATCTTTCTACCTTGTCTGAAACACCTCAGTAAAGGAAAAAGCAGGCATATACTTTCATTTATAAATAAACCCTAAAATGTATTTTATTCTGAAGATGTCTTTATTATTTACTGTTAGTTCTACTCATCTGATTATTTTAAATTAAAAACATTTTAAGCCACATCTGAATTTTTAATCACACCAGATGCTCAAGACTGGCTTCATCTACTCATATTTGAGAAGGAGTTCTCTGTCTTGTTGATAGTTACTATTCTATTGCTTCTATCTATAAACAATCGGCTATAATCCTTTTAGAAACACCCAAAATAATTGGCATTTAAAAATACATTAGAAAAAATTTTTATCACCTTCAAATATCTAGGCATAGGTTCAATTTTATTTAGGGGAGATATAGCTTTTAAATGATTCTTAAATGGACAGGTTATTTTCAAGTCTTATACTAATCTTAAATGCAGATATTCAGATGTTTATCTTGCTTATTAAAAAAAGAAACCTTTAGACCAATATTTTACACACATCTCAAAACCCTAAATTCACCCCTATCTTCCAAAATTAATCTTATTTTTTTTAATAAATCAGTTTTAATTTAGGTAATGTTGACACCCGGTGACCTTAAATCGTGTCCATTGGCTTAGGAAATACTTAGAGCACAGGAACACTTGAGAAAATACAGACTGGTAGAAGAGTATACATTGATTTATTAAAAATCATAGCATTTTAAATCTGTAAGCAACTGTGAAGATGATCTAACCCAACCACTTCATATTATAAAGGAGGAAAATGAAATCTTGAAAGGTGAAGTCCAAGATCACCCAAGGGCAAAAGTTTGAAGCCAGGATTCCCCAGGCCATGCTGCTCCTAGCTTGAAGCCTGAAAATCTAGAAATTCTATGATTCTGAGACTCTAGTGTTCAAAGATGTGACTTTACCCTTTCTTCTTTGCTTTTAAACCTGTAGCAGAAAGTTTCAACTGTCAAAGCAAGAAGTGTTAATGAAACCTTAGATTTTTTTTTGTTTTTCTTAAAGGAGAAGGTCGCCATCTAGTGCCTTTGGAGATATTTGCTAAATAAATATCTTAATCACAGGGAAGTGAGGTTAGGTCCTTAAATACCTGTGCGAGAGTTTTCATGTTCCATGTTTGAACGAAATAAAGAAAATATACAGAATTTTGTGTCAGAATAAAACATTTTTTAAAATGACAAATTGAAAAATCTTTTAGCTACTGGATAATGACAGTGATGGTACATATCCACTGAGTGTTTAATATGCACCAGCACAGGGCTAAACCCTTTCTGTGACTAGATGGTTTTATCCCCAAGATGACTCTGTAAGGTAGGTACTATTATTTATTCTCATTTTATAGATGGAGAAACTTAGCCAGATTAATTTGCCCATGGCCACAGTGTCCAGATTTGACCCAGGCTGTCTTAATCCCCATGCATACTGTTTCTACCTGAAATACATTAAAATGTCCACTTCTCTATGAGCCCAGTGACAAGCAAAACTAGAAGTTCTTTGTTGATGAGAACACACTAAATTCAAAAATCCCATATAAGCTCAGATAAGTATCTAAGACTCTGGCTTCTCAGCAACCAATCTCTTTACCAAAGTTGTTTTCCTTATGATACTTTGGGATCTATTATACATTTCATATACAGTTTCAAAAGTACATGTACCGGGGCTTCCCTGGTGGCGCAGTGGTTGAGAGTCCGCCTGCCGATGCAGGGGACACGGGTTCGTGCCCCGGTCCGGGAGGATCCCGCATGCCGCGGAGCGGCTGGGCCCGTGAGCCATGGCCGCTGAGCCTGCGCGTCCGGAGCCTGTGCTCCGCAACGGGAGAGGCCACAGCAGTGAGAGGCCCGCATACCGCAAAAAAAAAAAAAAAAAAAAAAAAGTACATGTACCTTCACATGTTATGATGGCGCTTTGCCTCTCCACCTCCACCCCGCTAATAAGGAACACTTTCTAAAGAACTTGAAGCCGTATGGACGTGAGTAGCTCATAGGGAATTCCTGTCCTTTAATCCAGGTCAGTGTCACATGGGGCAATGGGAAGAAAGTATCTATATATTAAAAAAAAGTCAATAATAATAATAAAACGGACTAATAGTCAGTCTGCTTTTTATTATCACTATATGCCAGGAGTTCTCACCAATGTCAGTGATAAAATACTCCCCCCCCCCAAAGAATATTATTGGTCTAAGTTCAAGGAATTGCTGCATTCATTGTTGAGTGGGTGGACCACTCCCAATGCCCCACCCTTGGAACAACACTGACCTTGTTGCATGTTACAAGGATCCAGGGTGCAGAAAATAGTCATGTGCAGATGGTTTGAGTGAGGTCCCACGGATGGCAGTAGAGGAGTGCAGAGAAAGTTTTGGGGAAATGAAAATATAGACAAGGGTCTAAGTTTTGGGGAATGGGTGAGATGAAGGGAATTTAAACCATCTATTTTCAATACCTTACATCCAAACACCGCTCTTGGCTACAAAGATGACAGTATTTGTGGGAAATTGCACGCAATACATTTTCCATCAAGGGATGCAATTAGTAAACTAAGAATACTGGACTGGATCCAAAAACTATATTTATTTCTCAGCTCTGTCACTTCCCAAGCTGTGTGCTCGCAGACAAATCCCTAAACTTATCTGGGATTCACTTTCCTCATTTGTAAAACGGGGAACGGGAGCCACCTTGGGTCCATTTCACCTTTCTATCTTTAAAGAGTCTATGGAATTCTCTCCCTATGACTTACATTTTGAAATTATCAGTCTGTTTTTATGGACAACATCCATTTGTGTACTTCAGCTGAGTTTAAAACTGAAAAGAAAGATTTATGATGGAGTCTGGTTGGTCCTATAAAGATTACAGTGATTTTGTGATTAACAGAAACTTGGAGCATTTTCAGTTAATTCTGCATCATATTTGATGTGGTTTCAACATTGTCACCTAAATCATTCTGGTGACCATAAAGTGTGGTCACACCTTAGGCAAGATAAAAGCTTGAAGTCTTGAAATACAACCACATCTATGTTAACCACCACACAGAACATGAAAATAGCAAATGAAGTGTTGCCTCAGTTAAACTTCAAAACTGGTTTCAATGTATTGAATTTACTTAATGTAGCATAGGTTATGTTTTCTTGTAAAATATGTTCCTACAGAAAAGCATGCATAAATGTTTTTCACCATGTGGTCCTATTGGTGTAAATGGAGTTCTTTTTCATGCTGTGTGCAATAGGAAAACCATTGCCTTTTACAATTTTCTGTGGTAGCTGTCTAAAGGTTTGAAAAAAATTTTTTCCTAGGAATTCTGAAAATGAAACTAAGAGATGATGGTACTTAAATATTGTAGAAATCAAGTTCTGCCATATATTAAGAACCCTGAACCTGAAACATGGAGGTACACGTGCTATGGAACTTCAGGCAATTAATTTCATCCCCCTGAGACTTAGTTTTCCCAACTATAAATCGGACTTATGGATATTCAATTCTCACATCTGCATCTTTAAGGCTCAAATGCAGTGAGATGAAAACAAGATGTTGTTATCACTTAAATGTGACCCTACATAAATAATATAAATTAAATGGTAATGGATCCTCTGCTTTGATTCTTGGTGGAGAAAGTAGCCCATCAGGGGACTGAACAGACTGGTGTGGTGGTGATGATGGTGGTAATATTTATACTACATTCAGCCTACTCGTTACTTGTGTAGGCAGGATTCAAAGACAGCCCCCAAGCTTCTCACCGCTTGGTGATATGTACCTTCTCCCAGTTATTCAAACACTAATCAAGGTGCTGCTGTGAAGGCATTTTGCAAAAGTAACTAAAGTATCTTAAAGTTGGCTTTAAGATAAGATCTACTGGGTGGGTCTGACCTAATCAGGCGAGCCTTTAAAAGGGACTGGGCTTTTCCTGGAGACTGGGATTCTCAGTATAAGAGGGACTTGACTTGGGGGAGATTCTCCACTGCTGCCTTTAAAGACAGAAGGGGCCGTGTGACAAGGAATGCAGGTGGAACCTAGGTGATGAGAATAACTGCTGACAGATGGCCAGCAAGGGAATGGGGACCTCAGTCCTACAACAAAAGGGAACTGACCCCTATCACAACCACTAGAGTGAGGAAGAGGACCCTGTACACCAGATGAGAGTGCAGCATGGCTGACACCTTGACCTCACCTTGATCAGAGGACCCAGTCATGCTATGCCCAGACTTCTCACCTCCACAATTGTGAGATAAAAAGCCAGTGTAGCTTTAAGTCTCTAAGTTTGCAGTAATTGGTTAGACAACAAGATAAAACTAATGAATTACTCAGCTACCATTTTAAAATGACCATTAAAAATGCCAGAAATGTTCTACCACTCTCAGAAAGCCTGACTTTACAAAAGAGTCATTTTTAGTGAAGCTACTTTAGTACATTTCAGATAGGTACTTGGGGACATCAAAAGTTGTTATAAATTATAAATTGCTTAAAGCACACTGATGATAACACGGATAGCCTTCTGAGTATGACAAACTCTCTTCCATAAAAGATACTTATGTTTAAAAGTTGTGTCTTACTATGACTGAAGTGTAAATCTTTCCAACCATAGGTTCTAGAAGGGGTTGGAACCACTCACTAAACTTTTACGGGGTAGAAATGCTACCATAGTTTACCTTGGGTAGTGAACTTGCTCTGTAACCTTGGGCAAATTATTTCATCTGCTGAGCCTTATAGTTTTCTCATCTGTAAAATAGTAATAACTCTTGTACAGCAGTATGTGTTTTTATAATATGTTCAGCTCTGGAAATACATGTAAATATCTTGGATTCTTATTAATTGGATATTTCCATAGCCATTCATGGAAATTAAGTGCCCCCATATCAGGTTCCGGTTCTAATCAAATATTTGAGAAGAGGGGCTGGGAAAGAATACAAGTCCTTTGAGTCTATCTTTTTATTTGATTTGACTTGATGTTTTGGTTTGATTTTTTTATTGAGGTATAGTTGATTTATAATGTTGTGTTAGTTTCAAGTGTATAGCACAGCGGTTCAGTTATACATACAGACATATATATATTCTTTGTCAGCTTATTTTCCCTTATAGGTTATCACAAAATATTGAGTATAGAATAGAAAACAAACTTATGGTTATCAAAGGGGAAAGGGGGGAGGGATAAATTAGGAGTTTGGGATTAACATGTACACACTACTGTATATAAAGCATCAATAGATAACCAACAAGGACCTACTGTGCAGCACAGGGAAATATACCTGGAAATATAAATGTTTAAATGTCTTGCTAAATATATCTGGATTGTAATAATATGTTTGAATTGTATATAACTTTTAAAATAAAGCAAAAAAAAAAAAGATAAATTTCCCAGTTCTGGTTGTTCTCATTGAGAGTTGCTCTGTAAATAGTTGTAACTTTGGTGTGCCAGTGGGAGGAGGTGAACGCAGGGTCTTCCTACTCCACCTTCTTGGCCAGTCCCCCCAGTCTGGGGTGTAGCAGCTGGCCAAAGGGATCTAAGCTACAAGCCTGAGTGATCACAAGGAGCTGGGCCTAATAAGGTGGATCCAGCCAGAGGTTCTTTTTTTAATTTTATTTTATTGGATTATAGTTGATTTACAATGTTGTGTTAGTTTCAGGTGTACAGCAAAGTGATTCAGTTATATATATACATACATATATTCTTTTACCCAATCTTTTCCATTATAGGTTATTACAAGATATTGAATATAGTTCCCTGTGCTATATATTAGGTCTCTGTTGGTTTGATTTTTAAAATGAGAGACACTGGACTCATCTACATGGAACTTCTTTTGATAAACTGTTATAAAATTTAGAAAACAGATGTACATGATACAGAATTCAGAAAACAAAGGATATGCAGTGAAAGCTAGGTCTCCTTCTCATCCCTGTTCCCCACCTACACAGACCCCCTTTTATGGAGGTAGCCACTCACTGTTACCATTTACTTGTGCATGCCTCATTAAATAGCATATTCATATAAAAGCATAATTGTATATAAATACATATTTTTACACAACTTTGACACAAAAGATTTAATATCTGGTTTGTATGTTAGTCTATTGCCTAACTTAGTGCTGTAATTTCCTGACTTTCAGAACCGTTAGTCCAATGCAATATGACACAGCAGTCCCATTTTGTGATAAAATGCTCAGTAACAAGGGACAAACACGAGAGTATGCCCTTTCTTCACATAGATGCTATAGGATTATAGTTCTTCTTACCTTAAAAAAATGGCATTTGGTGTTTTATTAAATATTTTTAATAACAACTCAGAACGTTCTGATATTTTAAAAGAACAAGCTAAATATTACTACATATGTATGTTTTTTAAGAATATGATAAAATCACCTCTGGTCTTAATTCTCACCACCTGCTTTTTATTGATGGAGACATTCATCTGTGCTTAACTCAGGTTATTTCAAATTAACAGTCCCCATGTAAAAAAGCTAACAAACCATTACCAGGCATAAGGAGCCCTATATTTTGATAATCACTCAAACTGTTATAACTATCATTATTTTTCTTGGTCTCTAATCAAAACTGCATAGTTAGTTCAATAGTTCATTTACTATTTCTGATGCAAAGGGGACACATTTATTTGGAAATTATTTTCTCAAAATGTCTAGCCATTTATTATAAAAATATATTATAACTTGTTTTTATAAAAAAAATAGTTCCACTGAACCTACAGTATTCCAGGAGATATTAAAACTCCCATATTTACAAGTAACGTCCCCAAGTGCCGTGTTGATGATATCTTTCCCATCTGTGTTATATAGGGCTCCATTTTGGCAGCCCTAATAAGAGTGAGAAGGTGGTAGAAACACTCAAAACTGTCCCATAAATAATCTTAAACATTGCATTAGTTACAATGAAGAATCTTTTTTGTGTGTGTTGAAAAACACTTTGGCTCAGCAGAATTCTCCCCTTCCCACAGCATCCTTTCCAGCCACCCACAATTTGCAGAGAGGTGGCAGAAAGACAGAAGGTATTGAACTACGAAGACACAGTATCACGCCACCTTTCATTCAAGACTTCATCTAATAAAGGGAGATCACTTTACAATGCTCGGGCAAGCAGACATTACTCAGACTGTGGCTAAAATCATCAGCAGGA
>NW_006798376.1:2266423-2270414 GCF_000442215.2 Lipotes vexillifer
TGTGTGTGTGTGTGTGTGTGTGTGTGTGTGTGTGTGTGTGTGTGTGTGTGCGGGTGCGCGCGCATGCGTGCGTGCGTGTGTGTGTGTTTCAGTCATTGTACTTTTCTTCTAAATCATTTTTCTAGCTTGGGTATGTCAGTAAAAACAAACTCTTCCTTTAAAAGTGTCTCCATTCAAAACATCTGGATATTTTAATGTTAAGAGCGTAAACGGAGTAATGTTAAGAACAGATGGGAAATGCCACATTGCTGGGGATTAGATGCTAGCGGACTCTTATTAATCAGGAGTGACAACTTCCTCTCCTCCATAGCTAAACAAACTGATTTACCTTTTGCGTAAATGTCAAATTAGCATTCTAGTAAAGATGCAGGAAAAGAGCCATTTATATCAGGAATCTTTTTATTAAGAAAGATATCATAAATCTGGCATTCTTCCTTTGAATGGGAAACTAAAAATAAATGTTTGTATTACCTGAGCAAATGCACTTGGTTTCATTTATTTAACAAATATTTTTTGCTCACTTTCTACAGATCCCAGGCATTCCCCTAGACACTAAGGATAAACAGAGACAAGTTAGAGCATCTGCCCTAAAAAAACAAATGATACAAATGAACTTATTTACAAAACAGAAAGAGACTCACAGAACTGGAAATCAAATTTATGGTTACCAAAGGGGATACGTGGGGGGAAGTGATAAATTAGGAGACTGGGATTAACATACACACACTACTATATATAAAATAGTTAACCAATAAGGACCTACTGTATAGCACAGGGAATTCTACTCAATATTCTGTAATAACCTAGATTGGAAAAAAATCTGGAAAAAAATTGAGATATATATATATATGATATATATATGACTGATTCACCGTACTGTACACCTGAAACTAACACAACGTTGTAAATCAACTATACCCCAATGAAAAAGTGAAAAAAAACCAAGAAGGTTATGATAGTGTAGGAGGAGCAGCTTAGGGGGAGGGATAATAGATACGGAAATGACTAAAGGAAAAGTGAAAAAACTAAAAGGTTATCATAGTACAGAGGAAAGGGAAGGAAAAGTAATAAGCCATGTGTGTGTGTGAGACAGACAGAGACAGAGAGAGAGAGACACCTACAGAAAGCCAAAATCACCAAATAACCAATTGACATAAGCCCACTTGGTTGAAACCAAAGGATCAGTTTGCCAAATTGATGCACTAGTTGAATTTCTGTAACTTACAGTTGACGAAAAACTTTTATTAAGGAAGAGCCTTTTTGAATATATGTATAATCCCTTGGAATGGATTCTTCTACGAACATGTCCTGGAAACCACAGGTAATTTTCTGGTCAGGGGAATCTCAAAGTGGGGGGCAGCAGCTGGCATGCGAGGAACAAAGCCACATGCTTGCCAGAAAGTACACTTGGAGTACCTTTCCCATGAAAGTGAAATTTATCCTAGGAGGCACCAAGGATTTCATAAAATGCCATAACCAGGGAAATTTTACAGTAAGTAACACATGGAAGATTCCAAAGTGACATTTGGAAATAGCAAAATACCTGTCTCGCCTATGAAACGATACTATAGTCTCTTCACTGGGTTTCGTGTTTCATCTAAAATTAGCCTCCTTTTATCCCTCTTCTATAAAGACTGCTCTTTCCTTGTGAGGGCGAAAACCTATTCACCAGGAAAATCAGGTTAGAATAATTAGATAGCTTAAAGAAATAGAGCATCCTGACAGCGCTAACCTTGGAAATTCAAATACATCTATTTGTTTCATAGAAAAACATACCATACATTTGTATTATCATTATTCCATTTCTTAGAGAACAAAGAGATCCATTTTTACTTTAAAAAATTAACTTATTTTTCCAATAAAGACAAAAGTAATAGTTCATACACTTGTAATAGAGAATGCTCATTAGTATATAGCATGTGATAAGCAGCTTTTCAATTGCTATTACTGAGGAGTTACTGTATGAAAGAGATTACAGGCAAAATGGAGAATACGGGCATAAAAAATTATAAACCACTGTATCAATAAGAGTAATTTTTAATAGTAAAAACTGATTATTCTATACTTAGAAAACTAAGAGTAGTATGATTAATCAAAATTGTATTTACATATTACAATTTATCGCCCCAGATAGATTTATCTCTAAATTCAAAGCAATTTTTAAAACAACAGTTTTAAAAATAGAAGTTGATGTATTAATTTTAAAATTCATACAAAACAGATGTTGCAGAAAAATAAAGATATTTGAAAAGCAACAAAAATAATGGTCAAGAGGGGCCCCCGCTTGCCGCAACTAGAGAAAGCCCTCGCACAGAAATGAAGACCCAACACAGTCAAAAAAAATAATAATAAATAAATTAATTAATTAAAAAAATGTATAGGTGTAATTACATGTTGTCTCGGAGCTGCTTCAAGATAATATGGAATGGAGTGAAACAGGTGGGGGTATAGATAAAACATGACAGCCATCAATCAGTTGGTAAATATTAAAGCTGGATGAGTTCATGGGTATACAAGGAACACTTACAGTATTTTGTATACTTTTGTATATGTTTAAAATTTGTGATAATTGTTTAAAAACAAGACGACACTGTAGAAAACAGTTTGGCAGTTTCTCAAAGGTTAAACATAGAGCTACCATATGATCCAACAACTCTGCTACTACCTAAACTGCACATCTAAAAGAACTGAAAGCAGGGATTTGGACAAATATTTGTACACCAATGATCATAGCAGCATGACTCACAATACCTACAAGGTGGAAACAACCCAAGTGTCAATCAACCGATGAATAACAAAATATGCTATATACACATAGTGGGATTTATTAAGCCAAAAAAGGAATGGCATTTTGTTACATGCTATAACATGGATGAACCTTGAAAACACTAGGTTTAGTGAAATAAGCCAGACATAGAAGGATAAATGTTGTAGATTCCACTTAAATGAGGTACCTAGAATAGGCAAATTCATAGAGACAGAAAATAGAGATTACTAAGGGCTGGTGGGACGGAAAATGGGGTTGTTACTGTTTGATGGTTACAGAGTTTTTGTTGAGGATGATGAAAAAGTTTTGGTTATAGACAGTGGTGATGGTTACACAACACTGTGACTGTATTTAATGCCACTGAACTGCATATTTATAAATGGTCAAAATAAATATGATTATGTATATTTTACCACAATAAAAAAAGAGGAATAAAAAAATAAATAAAAAGTAATAATAATGGTCTTATCCTACTGCCTATCAAGTGTACTATAAAGCCATAGTAATTAAACCAATGTGATGAGCAATTTAAAAAATGAGCTAATAACAATGCATAGCGAGATGGCGGAAGAAGAGTAAGACGCGGAGATCACCTTCCTCCCCACAGATACACCAGAAATACATCTACACGTGGAACAACTCCTACAGAACACCTCCTGAACGCTGGCAGAAGACCTCAGACCTCCCAAAAGGCAAGAAACCCCCCACGTACCTGGGTAGGGCAAAAGAAAAAAGGAAAAACAGAGACAAAAGAATAGGGGCGGGACCTGCACCAGTGGGAGGGAGCTGTTAAGGAGGAAAGGTTTCCACACACTAGGAAGCCCTTTCGCGGGCGGAGACTGCGGGAGGCGGAGCGGGGAGCTTCTGCGCCGCAGAGGAGAGCGCAGCCACAGGGGCGCGGAGGGCAAAGCGGAGAGATTCCCGCACAGAGGATCGGCGCCGACCGGCACTCACCTGCCCAAGAGGCTTGTGTGCTCGCCCGCTGGGGCGGGCGGGGCTGGGAGCTAAGGCTCGGGCTTCAGTCAGAGCACAGGGAGAGGACTGGGGTTGGCGGCGTAAACACAGCCTGCAGGGGGCTAGTGCACCACGGCTGGCCGGGAGGGAGTCCGGGGGAAAGTCTGGACCTGCCGAAGAGGCAAGAGACTTTTTCTTCCCTCTTTGTTTCCTGGTGCGCGAGGAGAGGGGATTAAGAGCGCTGCTTAAAGGAGCTCCAGAGACGGGCGC
>NW_006798376.1:2270699-2279943 GCF_000442215.2 Lipotes vexillifer
TGAAGAACAGACACCCTCCGACGACCTACACGCAGAGGTGGGGCCAAATCCAAAGCTGAGCCCCTGGGAGCTGTGAGAACAAAGAAAAAAAAGGGAAATCTCTCCCAGCAGCCTCAGAAGCAGTGGATTAAAACTCCACAATCAATTTGATGTACCCTTCATCTGTGGAATACATGAATAGACAACGAATCAAACCAAATTAAGGAGGTGGACTTGGAGAGCAAGATTTATGATTTTTTCCCCTTTTCCTTTTTTTCTGAGTGTGTATGTGTATGCTTCTGTGTGAGATTTTGTCTGTATGACTTTGCTTCCACCATTTGTCCTAGGGCTCTCTCCGTCCATTTTTGTTTGTTTTCTCTTAATAATTATTTTTTATTTTAATAACTTTATTATATTTTATCTTACTTTATTTTACTTTATCTTCTTTCTTTCTTTTTTTCCTTCCTTCCCTCCTTCCTTCCTTCCTTCCTCCCTCCTTCCCTCCTTTCGTTCTTTCTTTCTACTTCTACTAATTCTTTCTTTCTACATTTTTTCCCCTTTATTCTGAGCCGTGTGGATGAAAGGCTCTTGGTGCTGCAGCCAGGAGTCACTGCTGTGCCTCTGAGGTGGGAGAGCCAACTTCAGGACACTGGTCCACAAGAGACCTCCCAGCTCCACATAATATCAAATGGCGAAAATCTCCCAGAGATCTCCATCTCAACACTGGCACCCAGCTTCACTCAATGACCAGCAAGCTACAGTGCTGAACATCCTATGCCAAACAACTAGCAAGACAGGAACACAACCCTACCCATTAGCAGAGAGGCTGCCTAAAATCATAATAAGTCCACAGACACTCCAAAACACACCACAAGACATGAACCTGCCCACCAGAAATACAAAATCCAGCCTCATCTAACAGAACACAGGCACTAGTCCCCTCCCCCAGGAAGCCTACACAACCCACTGAACCAACCTTAGCCACTGGGGACAGACACCAAAAACAAAGGGAAATACGAACCTGCAGCCTGGAAAAAGGAGACCCCAAACACAGTAAGATAAGGAAAATGAGAAGACAGAAAAACACACAGCAGATGAAGGAGCAAGATAAAAACCCACCAGACCTAACAAATGAAGAGGAAATAGGCAGTCTACCTGAAAAAGAATTCAGAATAATGATAGGAAAGATGATCCAAAATCTTGGAAATAGAATGGACAAAATGCAAGAAACATTTAACAAGGAACTAGAAGAACTAAAGATGAAACAAACAATGATGAACAACACAATAAATGAAATGAAAAATATTCTAGATGAGATCAATAGTAGAATAACTGAGGCAGAAGAATGCATAAGTGACCTGGAAGATAAAATAGTGGAAATAACTACTGCAGAGCAGAATAAAGAAAAAAGAATGAAAAGAACTGAGGACAGTCTCAGAGACCTCTGGGACAACATTAAATGCACCAACATTCGAATTATAGGGGTTCCAGAAGAAGAGAAAAAGAAAGGGACTGAGAAAATATTTGAAGAGATTATAGTTGAAAACTTCCCTAATATGGGAAAGAAAATAGTTAATCAAATACAGGAAGCACAGAGAATCCCATACAGGATAAATCCAAGGAGAAATATGCCAAGACACATATTAATCAAACTGTCAAAAATTAAATACAATGAAAACATATTAAAAGCAGCAAGGGAAAAACAACAAATAACACAGAAGGGAATCCCCATAAGGTTAACAGCTGATCTCTCAGCAGAAACTCTACAAGCCAGAAGGGAGTGGCAGGACATATTTAAAGTGATGGAGGAGAAAAACCTGCAACCAAGATTACTCTACCCAGCAAGGATCTCATTCAGATTTGATGGAGAAATTAAAAGCTTTACAGACAAGCAAAAGCTGAGAGTTCAGCACAACCAAATCAGCTCCACAACAACTGCTAAAGGAACTTCTCTATGCAAGAAACACAAGAGAAGGAAAAGACCTACAATAACGAACCCAAAACAATTAAGAAAATGGGGAAAAACAATTAATGGGAATAGGAACATACATATCGATAATTACCTTAAATGTAAATGGAGTAAATGCTCCCACCAAAACACACAGATTGGCTTGGCTGATACAAAAACAAGACCCATATATATGCTGTCTACAAGAGACCCACTTCAGACCTAGAGACACATACAGACTGAAAGTAAGGGGATGGAAAAAGATATTCCATGCAAATGGAAACCAAAAGAAAGCTGGAGTAGCAATTCTCATATCAGACAAAATAGACTTTAAAATAAGGACTATTAGAAGAGACAAAGAAGGACACTACATAATGATCAAGGGATCGATCCAAGAAGAAGATATAACAATTGTAAATATTTATGCACCCAACATAGGAGCACCTCAATACATAAGGCAAAAACTAGCAGCCATAAAAGGGGAAATCGACAGTAACACATTCATAGTAGGGGACTTCAACACCCCACTTTCACCAATGGACAGATCATCCAAAATGAAAATAAATAAGGAAACACAAGCTTTAAATGATACATTAAACAGGATGGACTTAATTGATATTTATAGGACACTCCATCCAAAAACAACAGAATACACATTTTTCTCAAGTGCTCATGGAACATTCTCCAGGATAGATCATATCTTGGGTCACAAATCAAGCCTTGGTAAATTTAAGAAAATTGAAATTGTATCAAGTATCTTTTCCGACCACAACGCCATGAGACTAGATATCAATTATAGGAAAAGATCTGTAAAAAATACAAACACATGGAGGCTAAACAATACACTACTTAATAACGAAGTGATCACTGAAGAAATCAAAGAGGAAATTAAAAAATACCTAGAAACAAATGACAATGGAGATACAACGACCCAAAACCTATGGGATGCAGCAAAAGCAGTTCTAAGAGGGAAGTTTATAGCAATACAAGCCCACCTTAAGAAGCAGGAAACATCTCGAATAAACAACCTAACCTTGCACCTCAAGCAATTAGAGAAAGAAGAACAAAAAAACCCCAGAGTTAGCAGAAGGAAAGAAATCATAAAAATCAGATCAGAAATAAATGAAAAAGAAATGAAGGAAACAATAGCAAAGATCAATAAAACTAAAAGCTGGTTCTTTGAGAAGATAAACAAAATTGATAAACCATTAGCCAGACTCATCAAGAAAAAAAGGGAGAAGACTCAAATCAATAGAATCAGAAATGAAAAAGGAGAAGTAACAACTGACACTGCAGAAATACAAAAGATCATGAGAGATTACCACAAGCAACTCTATGCCAATAAAATGGACAACCTGGAAGAAATGGACAAATTCTTAGAAATGCACAAACTGCCAAGACTGAATCAGGAAGAAATAGAAAATATGAACAAACCCATCACAAGCACTAAAATTGAAACTGTAATTAAAAATCTTCCAACAGGGCTTCCCTGGTGGTGCAGTGGTTGAGAGTCCACCTGCCGATGCAGGGGACGCAGGGTCGTGCCCCGGTCCGGGAAGACCCACCATGCCACCGAGCGACTGGGCCCGTGAGCCATGGCTGCTGAGCCTGCACGTCTGGAGCCTGTGCTCCACAACAGGAGAGGCCACAACAGTGAAAGGCCCACGTACTGCAAAAAAAAAAAAAAAAAAAAAAAAAAAAAAAAAAAAAATACAATTCACAGGCGAATTCTATCAAACATTTAGAGAAGAGCTAACACCTATCCTTCTCAAACTCTTCCAAAATATAGCAGAGGGAGGAACACTCCCAAACTCATTCTACGAGGCCACCATCACCTTGATACCAAAACCAGACAAGGATGTCACAAAGAAAGAAAACTACAGGCCAATATCACTGATGAACATAGATGCAAAAATCCTCAACAAATTACTAGGAAACAGAATCCAACAGCACATTAAGTGGATCACACACCATGATCAAGTGGGTTTTATTCCAGGAATGCAAGAATTCTTCAATATATGCAAATCAATCAACGTCATACACCATATTAACAAATTGAAGGAGAAAAACAATATGATCATCTCAATAGATGCAGAGAAAGCTTTTGACAAAATTCAACACCCATTTATGATAAAAACCCTGCAGAAAGTAGGCATAGAGTGAACTTTCCTCAACATAATAAAGGCCATATATGACAAACCCACAGCCAACATCGTCCTCAATGGTGAAAAACTGAAAGCATTTCCCCTAAGATCAGGAACAGGACAAGGTTGCCCACTCTCACCACTCTTATTCAACATAGTTTTGGAAGTTTTAGCCACAGCAATCAGAGAAGAAAAGGAAATAAAAGGAATCCAAATCGGAAAAGAAAAAGTAAAGCTGTCACTGTCTGCAGATGACATGATAATATATATAGAGAATCCTAAAGATGCTACCAGAAAACTACTAGAGCTAATCAATGAATTTCGTAAAGTAGCAGGATACAAAATTAATGCCCAGAAATCTCTTTCATTCCTATACACTAATGATGAAAAATCTGAAAGTGAAATCAAGAAAACACTCCCATTTACCACTGCAACAAAAAGAATAAAATATCTAGGAATAAACCTACCTAAGGAGACAAAAGACCTGTATGCAGAAAATTATAAGACACTGATGAGAGAAATTAAAGACGATACAAATAGATGGAGAGATATACCATGTTCTTGGATTGGAAGAATCAACATTGTGAAAATGACTCTACTACCCAAAGCAATCTACAGATTCAATGCAATCCCTATCAAACTACCACTGGCATTTTTAGCAGAACTAGAACAAAAAATTTTCACAATTTGTATGGAAACACAAAAGACCCCGAATAGCCAAAGCAATCTTGAGAATGAAAAATGGAGCTGGAGGAATCAGGCTCCCTGTCTTCAGACTATACTACAAAGCTACAGTAATCAAGACAGTGTGGTACTGGCACAAAAACAGAGAGACAGATCAATGGAACAGGATAGAAAGCCAAGAGATAAACCCACGCATATATGGTCACCTTATCTTTGATAAAGGAGGCAGGAATATACAGTGAGAAAGGACAGCCTCTTCAATAAGTGGTGCTGGGAAAATTGGACAGGTACATGTAAAAGTATGAGATTAGATCACTCCCTAACACCATACACAAAAATAAGCTCAAAATGGATTAAAGACCTAAATGTAAGGCCAGAAACTATCAAACTCTTAGAGGAAAACATAGGCAGAACACTCTATGACATAAATCACAGCAAGATCCTTCTTGACCCATCTCCTAGAGTAATGGAGATAAAAACAAAAATAAACAAATGGGACCTAATGAAACTTCAAAGCTTTTGCACAGCAAAGGAAACCATAAACAAGACCAAAAGACAGCCCTCAGAATGGGAGAAAATATTTGCAAATGAATCAACTGACAAAGGATTAATCTCTAAAATTTACAGGCAGCTCATGCAGCTCAATAACAAAAAAATAAACAACCCAATCCAAAAATGGGCAGAAGACCTAAATAGACATTTCTCCAAAGAAGATATACAGACTGCCAACAAACACATGAAAGAATGCTCAACATCATTAATCATTAGAGAAATGCAAATCAAAACTACAATGAGATATCATCTCACACCAGTCAGAATGGCCATCATCAAAAAATCTAGAAACAATAAATGCTGGAGAGGGTGTGGAGAAAAGGGAACACTCTTGCACTGCTGGTGGGAATGTGAATTGGTTCAGCCACTATGGAGAACAGTATGGAGGTTCCTTAAAAAACTACAAATAGAACTACCATATGACCCAGCAATCCCACTACTAGGTATATACCCTGAGGAAACCAGAATTCAGAAAGAGTCATGTACCAAAATGTTCATTGCAGCTCTATTTACAATAGCCCGGAGATGGAAACAACCTAAGTGCCCGTCGTCGGATGAATGGATAAAGAAGATGTGGCACATATATACAATGGAATATTACTCAGCCATAAAAAGAAACGAAATTGAGCTATTTGTAATGAGGTGGATAGATCTAGAGTCTGTCATACAGAGTGAAGTAAGTCAGAAAGAGAAGGACAAATACCGTATGCTAACACATATATATGGAATTTAAGAAAAAAAAATGTTATGAAGAACCTAGGGGTAAAACAGGAATAAAGACAGAGACCTACTGGAGAACAGACTTGAGGATATGGGGAGGGGGAAGGGTGAGGTGTGTTAGGGCGAGAGAGAGACATGGACATATATATACTAACAAACGTAAGGTAGATAGCCAGTGGGAAGCAGCCGCATGGCACAGGGAAACCGGCTCGGTTCTTTGTGGCTGTCTGGAGGGGTGGGATAGGGAGGGTGGGAGGGAGGGAGACAAAGAGGGAAGAGATATGGGAACATATATATATGTATAACTGACTCACTCTGTTATAAAGCAGAAACTAACACACCATTGTAAAGCAATTATACCCCAATAAAGATGTTGAGTCATGTACCAAAATGTTCATTGCAGCTCTATTTACAATAGCCCAGAGATGGAAATAACCTAAATGTCCATCATTGGATGAATGGATAAAGAAGATGTGGCACATATATACAATGGAATATTACTCAGCCATAAAAAGAAACGAAATTGAGCTCTTTGTAATGAGGTGGATAGACCTAGAGTCTGTCATACAGAGTGAAGTAAGTCAGAAAGAGAAGGACAAATACCATATGCTAACACATATATATGGAAATCAAGAAAAAAAATGTCATGAAGAACCTAGGGGTAAGACAGGAATAAAGACACAGACCTACTGAAGAATGGACTTGAGGATATGGGGAGGATGGGTAAGCTGTGCCAAAGCAAGAGAGAGGCACGGACATATATACACTACCAAACGTAAGGTAGATAGCTAATGGGAAGCAGCCACATAGCACAGGGAGATCAGCTCCGTGCTTTGTGATCACCTGGAGGGGTGGGATAGGGAGGGTTGGAGGGAGGGAGACGCAAGAGGGAAGAGATATGGGAACATATGTATATATATATAACTGATTCATTTTGTTGTAAAGCAGAAACTAACACACCGTTGTAAAGCAATTATACTCCAATAAAGATGTTAGAAAAAACCCAAAACAATGCATAGCTTACAAACAGATTCATATCTATAGGGAAGTATTGTTTATTATAGAAGTAGCATTTCAAATTACTGGAGAGAGAACTCATGTTAACAGATTAGGAGAAAATATTTATGTAACATGTATTTTGAATATATTGTGTACCTGTTTATTCAAATTTATGTTATTTATATAAACAATGTTTTCTCAATTTCTTAATACAGTAAAATAGACATAACATAAAAAGTTACCACTTTAACCATTTTTAAGCTTATAGCTCAGCGGAATTAAGTACACTCACAGTGTTGTATGGCCATCTCCACCATCTGTCTCCAGCACTTTTTCATTTTCTCAAACCAAAACTCTGTACCCATTAAACAATAACTCCCCATCTCTTCTCCCCAGCCCTTGGTATAACCACCATTCTGCCTTCCGTTTCTATTAATTTAACTGTTCTAGATACCTCATATAAATGGAATCATACAGTGTTTTCTCCATTTTATTTGGCTTATTTCACTTAGCATAATGTCCTCAAGGTTTATTCATGTTGTGTTATGTATCCAAGTTACGCTTCTTTTTAAAGCTCAATAATATTCTATTGTATGTATATACCACATTTTGTTTATACACTCATCTCTTATACACTGATGGACACTCAGGTTGCTTCCACCTTTTGGCTACTGTGAATAAGACTAAGAACAGGGAGACCTTCAAGATGGCAGAGGAATAAGATTCAGAGATCACCTTCCTCCCCACAAATACATCAGAAATACAATTACATGTGGAACAACTCCTACAGAACACCTACTGAACGCTGGCAGAAGACCTCAGACTTCCCAAAAGGCAAGAAACTCCCCACGTACCTGGGTAGGGCAAAAGAAAAAAGAAAAAACAGAGGCAAAGAATTGGAACGGGACCTGCACCTCAGGGAGGGTAGCTGTGAAGGAGGAAAAGTTTCCATACACTAGGAAGGCCCTTCACTGGTGGAGACGGGGCGTGGTGGGGTGGAAGCTTCGGAGCCACAGAGGAGAGCGCAGCAGCAGGGGTGCAGAGGGCAAAGTGAAGAGATTCCCGCACAGAGGATCGGTGCCAACCAGCACTCACCAGCCCGAGAGGCTTGTCTGCTCACCCGCCGGGACGGGTAGGGGCTGCGAGCTGAGGCTCGGGCTTCGGAGGTCAGATCCCAGGGAGAGGACTGGGGTTGGCGGCGTGAACGCAGCCTGAAGGGGGCTAGTGCACCACAGTTAGCCGGGAGGGAGTCCGGGAAGAAGGTTGTACTTGCCTAAGAGGCAAGAGACCACTGTTTCGGGATGTGCGAGGACAGAGGATTCGGAGCACCGCCTAAACGAGCTCCAGAGACGGGCGCGAGCTGCAGCTATCAGCACAGACTCCAGAGAAGGGCATGAGATGCTAAGGCTGCTGCTGCCACCACCAAGAAGCCTGTGTGCAATCACAGGTCACTATCCACACCTCCCCTCCCAGAAGCCTGTGCAGCCCGCCACTGCCAGGGTCCCATGATCCAGGGACGACTTCCCCAGGAGAACGCACGGCGCACGGCGCGCCTCAGGCTGATGCAACGTCACGCTGGCCTCTGCTGCCACAGGCTCGCCCCGCACTCCGTGCCCCTCCCTCCCCCCAGCCTGAGTGAGCCAGAGCCCCCGAATCAGCTGCTCCTTTAACCCCATCCTGTCTGGGCGGGGAACAGACGCACTCAGGTGACCTACACACAGAGGCAGGGCCAAATCCAAAGCTGAACCCCAGGAGCTGTGCAAACAAAGAGAAAGGGAAATCTCTCCCAGTAGCCTCAGGAGCAGTAGATTAAATCTCCACAATCACTTTGATGTGCCCTGCATCTGTGGAATACCTGACTAGACAACGAATCATCCCAAAATTGAGGCAGTGGACTTTGGGAGCAACTGTAGACTTGGGGTTTGCCTTCTGCATCTAATTTGTTTCTGGTTTTATGTTTATTTGAGTTTAGTATTTAGAGCTTATTATCATTGGTAGATTTGTTTATTGATTTGGTTGCTCTCTTCATGTTATATACATATATATATTTTTTTCCTTTTTCTCTTCTTGTGAGTGTGTATGTGTATGCTTCTTTTTGTGATTTTGTCTATATAGGTTTGCTTTTACCATTTGTCCTAGTAATCTGTCTGACCTTTTTTTTGTGTGTGTGTGTGTGTGTGTGTGTGTGTGTGTGTGTGTGTGTGTGTGTGTGTGTTTT
>NW_006798376.1:2279953-2301270 GCF_000442215.2 Lipotes vexillifer
TTAGCACTTGTTATCATTGGTGGATTTGTTCTTTGGTTTGGTTGTTCTCTTCTTTGTATTTTTTTATTACTTCTTGTTTATAATATTTTTTTAATTTCTAATTTTAATTATTTTATATTCTTCCTTTCTTTTTTCTCCCTTTTCTTCTGAGTGGAGTGGCAGAGCCAAGTTGAGGACATTGGTCCACCAGAGACCTCCTGACCCTACGTAATCTCAAACAACAAAAGCTCTCCCATATATCTCCATCTCAACAATAAGACCCAGCTACACTGAACAACGAGCAAGCTACAGTGCTGGACACCCTCATGCCAAACAACTAGCAAGACAGGAACACAATCCCAAACATTAGCAGAGAGGCTGCCTAAAATCATAATAAGTTCACAGACACCCCAAACACACCACCGGATGCAGTCCTGCCCACCAGAAAGACAAGATCCAGTCTCATCCACCAGAACACAGACACCAGTCCCCTCCACCAGGAAGCCTACACAACCCACTGAACCAACCTTACCCACTGGGGGCAGACACCAAAAACAAAGGGAACTACGAACCTGCAGCCTGGAAAAGGAAACCACAAACACAGTAAGTTAAGCAAAATGAAAAGACAGAGAAATACACAGCAAATGAAGGAGCAAGGTAAAAACCCACCAAACCAAACAAATGAAGAGTAAATAGGCAATCTACCTGAAAAAGAATTCAGAGTAACGACAGTAAAGATGATGCAAAATCTTGGAAATAGAATGGAGAAAATACAAGAAACGTTTAACAAGAACGTAGAAGAACTAAAGAGCAAACAAACAATGATGAACAACACAATAAATGAAATTAAAAATTTTCTAGAAGGAATCAATAGCAGAATAACTGAGGCAGAAGAACGAATAAGAGACCTGGAAGATAAAATAGTGGAAATAACTACCACAGAGCAGAATAAACAAAAAAGAATTAAAAGAATTGAGGACAGTCTCAGAGACCTCTGGGACAACATTAAATGCACAAACATTTGCATTATAGGGGTCCCAAAAGAAGAAGAGAAAAAAAAAAAGGGACTGAGAAAATATTTGAAGAGATTATAGTTGAAAACTCCCCTAATATGAGAAAGGAAATAGTCAATCAAGTCCAGGAAGCACAGAGAGTCCCATACAGGATAAATCCAAGGGGAAACACGCCAAGACACATATTAATCAAATTATCAAAAATTAAATACAAAGTAAAAATATTAAAAGCAGCAAGGGAAAAGCAACAAATAACACACAAGGGAATCCCCATAAGGTTAACAGCTGATCTTTCAGCAGAAACTCTGCAAGCCAGAAGGGAGTGGCAGGACATATTTAAAGTGATGAAAGGGGAAAACCTAAAACGAAGATTACTCTACCCAGCAAGAATCTCTTTCAGATTCGACGGAGAAATTAAAACCTTTACAGACAAGCAAAAGCTAAGAGAATTCAGCACCATCAAACCAGCTTTGCGACAAATGTGAAGGGAACTTCTTTAGGCAGGAAAGACAAGAGAAAAGACCTACAATAACAAATGCAAAACAATTAAGAAAATGGGAATTGGAACATACATACCGATAACTACCTTAATTGTAAATGGATTAAATGCTCAAACCAAAAGACATAGACTGGATGGACAAAAACAAGACCCATATATATACTGTCTACAAGAGACCCACTTCAGACCTAGAGACACATACAGACTGAAAGTGAGGAGATGGACAAAGATATTCCATGCAAATGGAAATCAAAAGAAAGCTGGAGTAGCAATTCTCATATCAGACAAAATAGACTTTAAAATAAAGACTATTAGAAGAGACAAAGGAGGACACTACATAATGATCAAGGGATCAATCCAAGAAGAAGATATAACAATTGTAAGTATTTATGCACCCAACACAGGAGCACCTCAATACATAAGGCAAATACTAATAACTATAAAAGGGGAAAATCGACAAAACACAATAATAGTAGGGGACTTTAACAAGCCACTTTCACCAATGGATATATCATCCAAATTGAATATAAATAAGGAAACACAAGCTTTAATTGATACATTAAACAAGATGGACTTAGGTGATATTTATAGGACATTCCATCCAAAACCAGCAGACTACACTTTCTTCTCAAGTGCGCACAGAACAGTCTTCAGCATAGATCACATCTTGGGTCACAAATCAAGCCTTGGTAAATTCAAGAAAATTGAAATTGTATAAAATATCTTTTCCAACCACAATACTATGAGACTAGATATCAGTTACAGGAAAAAATCTGTAAAAAACACAAACACATGGAGGCTAAACAATACACTACTAAATAACCAAGAGATCACTGAAGAAATCAAAGAGGAAATCAAAAAATACCTAGAAACAAATGACAGTGAAAACATGCTGACCCAAATCCTATGGGATGTAGCAAAAGTAGTTCTAAGAGGAAAGTTTACAGCAATACAATCCTACCTCAAGAAAAAACAAACATCTGAAATAAACAACCTAACCTTTCACCTAAAGCAGTTAGAGAAAGGAGAACAAAAAAACCCCAAAATTAGCAGAAGGAAAGAAATCATAAAGATCAGATCAGAAATAAATGAAAAAGTAATGAAGAAAACAATAGCAAAGATCAATAAACCTAAAAGCTGGTTCTTTGAGAAAATAAACAAAATTGATAAACCAGTAGCCAGACTCATCAAGAAAAAAAGAGAGAAGACTCAAATCAATAGAATTAGAAATGAAAAAGGAGAAGTAACAACTGACAGTGCAGAAATACAAAGGATCATGAGAGATTACTACAAGTAACTATATACCAATAAAATGGACAACCTGGAAGAAACGGACAAATTCTTAGAAAAGCACAAGCTTCCGAGATTGAACCAGGAAGAGATAGAAAATATAAATAGACCAATCACAAGCACTGAAATTGAAACTGTGATTAAAAATCTTCCAACAATCAAAAGCCCAGGACCAGATGGCTTCACAGGCGAAATCTATCAAACATTTAGAGAGGAGCTAACACCTATCCTTCTCAAACTCCTCCAAAAAACTGCAGAGGAAGAAACACTCCCAAACTCATTCTATGAGGCCACCATCACCCTGATATCAAAACCAGACAAAGATGTCACAAAAAAAGAAAACTACAGGCCAATATCACTGATGAACATGGATGCAAAAATCTTCAACAAAATACTGGCAATCGGAATCCAAAAGCACATTATAGGGATCATACACCGTGATCAAGTGGGATTTATCCCAGAAATGCAAGGATTCTTCAATGTATGCAGATCAATCAATGTGATATACCATATTAACAAACTGAAGGATAAAAACCATATGATCATCTCAATAGGTGCAGAAAAAGCTTTCAACAAAATTCAACACCCATTTATGATAAAAACCCTCCAGAAAGTAGGCATAGAGGGAACTTACCTCAACATAATACAGGCCATAAATGACAAACCCACAGCCAACATCATTCTCAATGGTGAAAAACTGAAACCATTTCCACTAAGATCAGGAACAAGACAAGGTTGCCCACTCTCACCACTATTAGTCAACATACTTTTGGAAGTTTTAGCCACAGCAATCAGAGAAGAAAAAGAAATAAAAGGAATCCAAATTGGAAAAGAAGAAGTAAAACTGTCACTGTTTGCAGATGATATGATACTATACATAGAGAATCCTAAAGATGCTACCAGAAAACTACTAGAGTTAATCAATGAATTGGGTAAAGTAGCAGGATACAAAATTAATGCACAGAAATCTCTTGCATTCCTATACACTAATAGTGAAAAATCTGAAAGAGAAATTAAGGAAACACTCCCATTTACCATTTCAACAAACAGAATAAAATATCTAGGAATAAACCTGCCTAGGTAGACAAAAGACCTGTATGCAGAAAACTATAAGACACTGATGAAAGAAATTAAAGACGATACAAACAGATGGAGAGATATACCATATTCTTGGATTGGAAGAATCAACATTATGAAAATGACTCTACTACCCAAAGCAATCTACAGATTCAGTGCAATCCCTATCAAACTACCAATGGCATTTTTCACAGAACTAGAAAAAAATTTTCACAATTTGTATGGAAATACAAAAGACCCCAAATAGCCAAAGCAAACTTGTATAAAAAAACGGAGCTGGAGGAATCAGGCTCCCGGACTTCAGACTATATTACATAGCTATAGTAATCAAGACAGTATGGTAGTGGTACAAAACCAGAAATATAGATCCAATGGAACAGGACAGAAAGTCCAGAGATAAACCTACACACATACGGTCACCTTATCTTTGATAAAGGAGGCAAGAGTATTCAATGGAGAAAAGACAGCCTCTTCAACAGGTGGTGCTGGGGAAACTGGACAGCTACACGTAAAGGACTAAAATAAGAACACTCCCTAACACCATACACAAAAATAAACTCAAAATGGATTAAAGACCTAAATGTAAGGCCAGACATTATAAAACTCTTAGAGGAAAACATAGGCAGAACACTCTATGAAATAAATAACAGCAAGATCCTTTTTGACCCACCTCCTTGAGAATTGGAAATAAACACAAAAATAAACAAATAGGACCTAATGAAACTTAAAGGCTTTTGCACAGCAAAGGAAACTATAAACAAGATGAAAAGACAACCCTCAGAATGGGAGAAAATATTTGCAAAGGAAGCAACTGACAAAGGATTAATCTCCAAAATGTACAAGCGGCTCATGCAGCTCAATATCAAAAAAAAAAACAACCCAATCCAAAAATGGGCAGAAGACCTAAATAGACATTTCTCCAAAGAAGATATACAGATTTCCAATAAACACATGAAAGGATGCTCAGCATCACTAATCATTAGAGAAATGCAAATCAAAACTACAATAAGATATCACCTCACACCGGTCAGAATGGCCATCATCAAAAAATCTACAAATAATAAATGCTGGAGAGAGTGTGGATAAAAGGGACCCCTCCTGCACTGTTGGTGGGAATGCAAATTGATACAGCCACTATGGAGAACAGTATGGAGGTTCCTTAAAAAACTACAAATAAAACTGTCATATGACCCAGCAATCCCACTACTGGGCATATACCCTGAGAAAACCATAATTCAAAACGAGTCATGCACCACAATGTTCATTGCAGCACTATTTACAATAGCCAGGACATGGAAGCGACCTAAATATCTATCAACAGATGAATAGATAAAGAAGATGTGGCACATATATATAATGGAGTATTACTCAGCCATATAAAGAATAGAAATTGAGTTATTTGCAGTGAGGTGGATGGACCTAGAGACTGTCATACAGAGTGAAGTAAGTCAGAAAAAGAAAAACAAATACTGTATGCTGACACATATATATGGGGGGAAAAATGTTCTGCAGAACCTAGGGGCAGGACAGGAATAAAGACGCAGATGTAGAGAATAGACTTGAGGACACTGGGAGGGGGAAGGGTAAGCTGGGATGAAGTGAGAGAGTGCCATGGACATATATACACTAGCAAATGTAAAACAGATAACTAGTGGGAAGCAGCCGCATAGCACAGGGAGACCAGCTTGGTGCTTTGTGACCACCTAGAGGGGTGGGATAGGGAGGGTGGGAGGGAGATGCAAGAGGGAGGACAAATGGGGATAAATGTATATGTATATCTGATTCATTCTGTTATACAGCAGAAACTAACACACCAGTGTAAAGCAATTATACTCTAATAAAGGTGTTAAAAAAAAAAGACAAATTATCCAATTAAAAAATCAAAAAGACTGCAAAGAACACTGATGTACAAATATCTGTTCGAGTCTCTGCTTTCAATTCTTTTGGGTATATACCCAGAAGTGGAATTACTAGGTCTTATGGTAATTCTCTGTTTAATCATAGATAGTCTTATAAATATATAAAAGAGAGTTAATATCAATTATATGCAAAGAGCTTTTAAAAATAAATAACACCACCAAAATTCCAATACAAAATGACAAAAGTAAAGATGTACATCTTTGCTAGTAAAAGTCCTGTTTGCCTATCAAATTGGGAAAATTTAAGAGACTTGTCAAATTGTGATAAATGGGTTCTCCCAAATACTGATGAGAGCCTAAGTTATTAAAGTCTTTTGTAGCAAGCAATTTAGCAGTAGACATACAAACTTTAAGTATATGTTTGCTTTTATTCAACAACCCCACTTCTAAAAAATTAAGCTTGTAGAAATGATTCATGTTTTTTTTTTTTTTACTGTTTGTAAAAGAGAAAAATGTAACCTAAATAAATAAATGATTAAATAATTGATGATAGAGTCACATTATGAAACGCTATGTAACCATCAAAAGAGAATGAGAAAAATCTGTAGGAAGATCTCCAAGATGTGATGAGGAAAAAGCAAGCAAAAATTGTTGTGCTTTTATTTATATGACCATTTTTAAATGATATGTGTAAAATACCTGTATATGTACTTAAATTTAGAGCAGACAATTAACAGTTGTTACCCTGGGAGAGAGAAGTAGGAGTGAGGGGTGAAGGAAAATTGTCAATATGTTATAAGATGTGCATTGTTTGAGCTTTTTATAGGGAGAGTGTGTTAATGTATGTATGTTTTTACAATATGATTGAGGACCAGTTTAGACATGATAAACTGCACATATTTAAATTGTAAATCTGATGACTTTTCTCAGATGTTAAACACCCATGAAACCATCACCTCAATTAAGATGACAGACTGTGGTTAATTTTTTAAAAAATCATTAAACTCCCAGCTTTTAAATTTATATCATGAATAAAATGACTAAGCTCTACAAATAAACAGTATCCAGAAAGACCTGGAAAGTCCTCCTTCCCTTTGCCCTTTCCTTACCCTCAAGTTTTACTCGACTTATACATGGTATGGAGATCGGCAGCAGCAGCCCTTCACTGATGCAATGTCCCATCCTAAGATGTGCTCTATAAAGCATTTGCCTTCATGTTTTCTGGTTTTCACTAATTCCTTAGGCTTCTTCTGTATGGCAGCTTCCAAGAAAGTAAAATAAATGGGAAGCATGGTATCTTACAGTTCATCAGATTTTAGAAAGAATTTAATCCTCTGCATGTGCACATGCACACACACACACAAAATCCCTTCTAAATTATTCCTGATAGCCATCTACCCAATGGCTATACATCTATTTTAAGAAATTATAACTAATGTAACATTCATATTATATAAATCAGCATTTTATCAACCTCAGAACTACTGACATTTGGGGATGGACAATTCTTTGTTGTGGGGGACTGTCCTGTGCACTACAGAGTGCTTAGCAACATCTCTGGCCTCTACCCATTAGATTCCGGTAGCATCCCCTCACCCCAAATTTTAACAACCAAAAGTATCCCCAGAAATGTCAGATGAAAATTGCCCACTGTTGAGATCCACTTGTATAAATTGATGCTAAAATTAATAATCAAATTCATTCTTCTCTGAGGGCTTCCCTGGTGGTGCAGTGGTTTAGAATCTGCCTGCCAATGCAGGGGACACGGGTTGGATCCCTGGTCTGGGAAGATCCCACATGCTGCGGAGCAAGCGGGCCTGTGAGCCACAACTATTGAGCCCGCGCGTCTGGAGCCTGTGCTCCGCAACAAGAGAAGCCGCGACAGTGAGAGGCCCGCGCACTGCGATGAAGAGCGGCCCCCGCTCGCCGCAACTAGAGAAAGCCCTCGAACAGAAACGAAGACCCAACACAGCCAAAAATAAATAAATAAATTTATTTTTAAAAAATTAATTCTTCTCTGAAATATTTTGAATCATCTCTATCCATATTTTTATCTTAATCTGAATCCAATTTCGTTAAGCACATGGCAATAGCAGAGAAGTAATGTGTGCCATGCTGTAACACTAACCCAAGGAACTGGCTGTTGAGATGGAGTTAGGTATAAAGCCAAAGGTGGTACCAAAAAGAAAAGGCCAATGTGATTCCCTGTCAAGGGTGTTTGTTCTCCACTTCTCTGCCATTCTTGCCTAACAGAGTTCTAAAGAACTAAACTAGAGAACACCAGTCCTTATACTATACCTTTTTCTTTCTTTGATTTCAAGTTAATTGTAATAGAACAGAGCAACCAAAGAAATAATGAGCCATTCCCATTGAACACAAATCTGAATAGTATCATTCAATGACTAGTTGTGACACTGTATATTTTCTCAGACTCTATTCAGGAAAATGGAAGAATGTTATCAAGTGTAGCATAAACTTGTTTCTCATTTCCTTAAGATATCCTTTTAAATATCCTTTCTCAAACAGGATTTCCGGTTCTATTCTTTTCTCAACACGTGGCAGATGCAGAAGTGCTATATATTCACTATGTGAAATTTAACTTCCCTCCCGCAAATAGACCCTTTTACTTTAAATCAAAATAAATTATAAATGACATCCACAGAGATTTGATAAAGATATTCTTTGTCATCACTGAAGAAATAAGAAGTAGAGGTTATCCAGTCATTTAGTGTTTTGGTAATATAGCTTTGGATTTAATGATACAGCTTTAAAATGGTGCTTTAAAAGTTTTGATTGTTTAGTAGTGAGCAAAGTTTTATGACTTCTCTGAAAATTAGAACAGAAACCCAACACAGCCAAAAATAAATAAATAAATTTATTTTTAAAAAATTAATTCTTCTCTGAAATATTTTGAATCATCTCTATCCATATTTTTATCTTAATCTGAATCCAATTTCGTTAAGCACATGGCAATAGCAGAGAAGTAATGTGTGCCATGCTGTAACACTAACCCAAGGAACTGGCTGTTGAGATGGAGTTAGGTATAAAGCCAAAGGTGGTACCAAAAAGAAAAGGCCAATGTGATTCCCTGTCAAGGGTGTTTGTTCTCCACTTCTCTGCCATTCTTGCCTAACAGAGTTCTAAAGAACTAAACTAGAGAACACCAGTCCTTATACTATACCTTTTTCTTTCTTTGATTTCAAGTTAATTGTAATAGAACAGAGCAACCAAAGAAATAATGAGCCATTCCCATTGAACACAAATCTGAATAGTATCATTCAATGACTAGTTGTGACACTGTATATTTTCTCAGACTCTATTCAGGAAAATGGAAGAATGTTATCAAGTGTAGCATAAACTTGTTTCTCATTTCCTTAAGATATCCTTTTAAATATCCTTTCTCAAACAGGATTTCCGGTTCTATTCTTTTCTCAACACGTGGCAGATGCAGAAGTGCTATATATTCACTATGTGAAATTTAACTTCCCTCCCGCAAATAGACCCTTTTACTTTAAATCAAAATAAATTATAAATGACATCCACAGAGATTTGATAAAGATATTCTTTGTCATCACTGAAGAAATAAGAAGTAGAGGTTATCCAGTCATTTAGTGTTTTGGTAATATAGCTTTGGATTTAATGATACAGCTTTAAAATGGTGCTTTAAAAGTTTTGATTGTTTAGTAGTGAGCAAAGTTTTATGACTTCTCTGAAAATTAGACTTTCTAATGCATTTGCAGTCAGTTCCAGTTAGAGCAAAATATAGAACCAATTATAGAGATGTCCATAACGGGAAATTTAATATGTTAGCGAGTTCTTAGTTTTATAGCTGCACATGGTCTAACTTTTAAAATAAAATAACCTCTCATGTTCAGTTATGACTATTAATATTATGATATTAATATAGTGTTCATATACTCATTGAACACTGTGGAAGGTCCATACTAAGTCCCTTATATACATTATATTAGCATATCCTTAGAGCTGCCCAAATGTTATTCCCTTGGTGATGGTGACATCGAGCAAGTTCTCCAATTTCTCTGAGTCTCAATTTCTTCCATGTGCAAAATGAAAATAATAGTAGTACCTTCATCATTGGGTGATTGAAGATCAAATAAATGTTAGCAGTTGTGATACTATTAAGAACAATATTCAGTGTAGTATTTCATTTAAATAACTATTTAATGTCTCCATGTGATATTTAAGTAGAAACATGGTATTGTTGTAAGGCTTTTCAAAAAATTTTCAAAAGGCTTATATTTATGTATGTAAATATAAGAATGTTGCTTTACTACTACACATTATCATTTTGAGACTGTGACCCATGGTAGATTATTTGCAAAAGTCCCCACACGAATTCCCTTCCCATATCTATGCCTTTGGTAAATTCCCTCTTCCACTGACTCTGTGCTTCACCATGTGACTTGCTTTGGCCAATGGGACAATAACAAATATGACACAAGTGAGACTTGAAAAGTACTCATGCATTGGGACTTGCCCCCTCTAGCTGCTCTGGGGAACACTGTGACCACCATGATGAGAATGAGCCTGGTTTAACTTGCTGGATGCTAAGTGGGAAATGACCCAGTTGTCCCTGCCTAGAGCCAGCCAACTGCCAGACATGTGAGTGAGATCATCAGCCCCTAGCTGCTGGCAAATATTAGTAAGCCTAGCCAATATAACCAGGAACAGAGACTCATCCAGCAGAGCTGAGCCCAAATTGCTGACCACAGAACCATGAACAAATAAAATGATGATTGTTTTAAGTCATTCAATTTTGGAGCAGTTTGTTAAACTGATATAGTCCCCGTAAGCAAAATAAATAAGAATAAAAAATCATGATTCAGAATGCAGGTAATATTCTAAATTTACATTCCAAACTAAAATTACTAATAAAATATTGACAATATCATTAAGTAATTCAGCTAAGAAACTGACACCAGGCCTACTTGGTTTTAAACTCAGTGGTAAACTTTAGGTGGTGGTATGATGTGGATTGGTAGGGTCATCCCCTCCACAGAACAACAATTACAGGCAAGCTTTATCTTTTGTACTAACTCTAATCCAATGAATGATGGCAACTTTCAGTGTTGTGTTTAGAGATTCCAAGACCATCTCTAGTTCTGATAGGGGGTGGGAAGTAAATGCTTGTCATGCGTTTGCAAAACTTGCCATAGTTTAGATGTTCACTTGGAATATTTGTGCCCATAAAAGGTATTCATTATTTACTTGCTCATCTCACTTCAAAGGCTACAGTTAAGATGTATTTTTTCACTTACTTGCACCTTTTTAAGCAATTTTGGTTCAGGATGTGAAGCTGTCATGGAAATATACTGTATAATTATCCTCACTGAAAAGATAGACTTTGTTTTTACAAGTACAGGCAAGGATGTTCTGAAGCCAGCATACTGACTCTCCCTTCCCTGCTCCCAGCAATCTAATCCTCCTAGAAGAGCGAGGCTGGCCACCACTGAAAGCAATGGTTATCATCACAAGAATTAACAGCCAGGAAGAATGTTCGTGATGAAGCCCGCTGATTTCTGTTAGTTCACTCGGACCACATGGCCTGGGGGATGCCTGTATACTCAACAGGATGGCTGGTGCCAAGCCAAGAAAATAAGTTCAAGAGAGAACTGAAGAAACACAAAATAAAGCCCGCACCATCTACTTTTTTTTTTTTAATTTTTATTGGAGTATAGTTGATTTACAATGTCGTTACTTTCTGCTGTACAGCAAAGTGAATCAGTTATACATATACATCTATCCACTCTTTTTAATTTTTTTTTTTTTTTTTTTTTTTTTTTTCAGTACGCGGGACTCTCACTGTTGTGACCTCTCCCGTTGTGGAGCACAGGCTCCGGACGCGCAGGCTCAGTAGCCATGGCTCACGGGCCCAGCCGCTCCGCGGCATGTGGGATCTTCTCGGACCGGGGCACAAACCCATGTCCCCTGCATCGGCAGGCGGACTCTCAACCACTGCGCCACCAGGGAAGCCCTATCCACTCTTTTTTAGATTCTTTTCCCATATAGGTCATTACAGAGTACTGAGTAGAATTCCCTGTGCTATACAGTAGGTCTTTATTAAACTCAAAGTGGATTAAAGACCTAAATGTAAGGCCAGATACTACCAAACTCTTAGAGGAAAATATAGGCAGAACACTCTCAGACACAAATCACAGCAAGATCTTTTTTGACCCACCTCCTAGAGTAATGAAAATAAAACAAAAGTAAACAAATGGGACCTAATTAAACTCAAAAGCTTTTGCACAGCAAAGGAAACCATAAACAAAATGAAAAGACAACCCACAGAATGGGAGAAAATATTTGCAAACAAAGCATCTGACAAGGGATTAATCTCCAAAATATACAAACAGGTCATACAGCGCAATAACAGAAAAACAACCCATCAAAAGATGGGTGGAAGACCTAAATAGACATATCTCCAAAGAAGACATACAGATGGCTGAAAAGCACATGAAAAGATGCTCAACATCACTAATTATTAGAGAAATGAAAATCAAAACTACAGTGAGGTATCATCTTACATGGGTGATAGCTACAAACAATAAAAGTCTACAGACAATAAACGCTGGAAAGGGTCTGGCCCATCTACTTTGAACCACGAGTTCCTTTCCTTCTCTTTAGCTCCAATGTCTGCACTAACCATCCAGGATTCTATTACTTTCTTTCTGTTGCTAGTCCTCTATTATTCTTATGACTATTCATGTGTTTATTGTCTACTCGACCAGAATATAAACATCTTGGTAAAGATACGTTGTATGAAACTTTTCCCATGTTCTCCATATTTCCAAATAATCCCCTTAGCAATAGCTTTTATGATATTTATTGAATCTTCATTAGGTGCTAGATATATAGTATGCTAGCACTTCACATAAATTAACTTATTACTATAAGCCTTATAATAATTCTAAGGTAGGTAACATTCCCATTTCCCAGATTTAGGAACTGAATCTTAAAGGAGTAAAATAACTTGCCCAAGGTTACTCTCTAACTAGGTTAGAGTCAGTTTTGGAGACCAGGTCTTTATGACTGCCAGAACAATGCACTTGTCCGCTGTGCCTCATTGTCTCCCAGCATTTGAATGCATTTCTTTTGTGTGCACACTGTAGTACTTAAATCTAAGGGCTCAGATACAAATCTCTATGTCAGCATTTTCAGGAGAGTGATCTTGAGCAATCCCTTAACCTCTGTGGGTCTCAGTTGCCTTATTAGTATCATGGTTTACACTCAGTTTCTCAGTTTCTCTAAGTTTACACTCAGAGAGATATGGATGATATACTCAATATAATATTATTAAAGAAGGGTTTAACAAATGAATTCTTTACACAGGTGAGATCTAAATGTAGGGGAAACCACCACAGATAGTGAAGGACTCTGGCCCTAGTAATAGTGGGATATTATGACCCCTAGGATGAAAAAAATAAAGGGAAGGGAGAGCATAAAAGCTCTTGAGCTGTGACTTTTAGGACAGAGTCTCAACCTGTCCAAGGCAACACCACGAAGAAGGAACCAGCAAATTACCCCTCTCTCCTCCCTCACTCTGATCTCTTCTCTAGAACCTCCCGATGGCCAAACTCACACAAACCAGAGGGAAAGGAAGCCCCACTGAGGTAGTCCACATGGGTCAATCTCCTGGGGCACAGAACAGGTGAAGGGTGCAGAGTGGATCTGCAGGACCAAATGGAAAATACTGGTCACTTGTTGGAATAATAGGAAGAAGAATGTTCTCTAACAGGGTTTTAATGATAATTAAATAAGTTAATGAATATAAAACACTAGAAATAGTGCCTAGCACTCAATAACTATTAGCTATTATTATTTTAACTCATTTGTTTATCCAATAAACACTTACTGAGAACGTACTATGTTCTAGGCATTATGGACATGAACTGTGCCCTAGTGAAGCTTACAATCCTGTTATGATCATACAACGCAAATATAGAGTGGAGATCTCAGAAGAAACCTAAAGAAATCTAAGGTTGGGGTTCAGACGTGTCTGGAAAAGTCTGGCAAACTGGTGTGGTAAAGAGGTTGTGTCTCTCTTTTGTTTTAGTGATTCAATTTTTTTTATAGATGGCACTCCATTTAATGTTATTACAAAACAATGGCTATATTTCCTTATGCTGTACAATATATCCTTGTTGCTTATCCCTTTTACACATAGTAGTTTGTATCTCTTAATCCCATACCCCTATCTTGCCCCTCCCTCTGAGGTTGCCTTTTTCTTTAAGTGGCCCTTAGGGTCTTGATGGACAATGGCACATTCTAATGAGAGAAGTAGCAGGCCCACAAAAGCTTAATCAGTAACAGTCTCACCTGTCAGAAGGAAGGGCAGCGTGGAGTGCAGCATGGTGTTTGCCAGATCAATTTAGCTCTTGGCCACCCTTCAAGAACTTTGGACTGAATCCTACAACAAGGAAGCTGGGAAAGCCATAAAGAAAAAAAGAGCTAAAACTTCATAGGTGCTGAAGGCTCAAGTGTAACTGAAACTAGAGAGAGGCATTCCCCTTCCTTTTGCCATCCCACCATGTTTTGGCAGTGGCAGAGGAAAGTTAGGAAGGCCACAATGGGAGGTGGTGGGTAGGGGAAGCAGGAGCCACAGCACCTATTTTCTCTAACAGGTGGAAGGGGCAAAGGAAATGGCAGTGGTGTACTCCATGGTACACATCTAGGTAGGACTGAAGCAGAGTAAGAGGAATGCCATTGTCAAAGCTACATGGTAACAGACCAGATATGTGTGAGTTCCTAATGGTGACTTCCCGGAACTCCTAAGCATACCTGGAAGATGTAAGCTACTACAAGAGTCCAGGAGAAAGAACTAATGAAACTCAGGTTATACAAATTACTATAATATATAGCGTAAAACTGCCAAGCATTCTAAAACATAACTGCAGAGAAAGGACTACAAAGGCTGTGAAGAAGGAAGCCATGATCTTCAGTGGAGAGAATCAGGTAAGGTTCCTCCATTAAGCTGACTCGGAGCTGAGAATCAAAGAACTAACTTAAGTTTGATGTGAAGAGGCAGGAATAGATGGAAACTAGGGGATGAAGAGCCTGAGGGTAGAAGGGACTGTCTGATGAGGGGGCAGAGGAGTCATGTCAGGTAAGTTTGGAGAAGAGCAAGCAATCTGGTTTGACTGGCAGAGGTCCTAGAACACCGGCCTTTGGGAAGATGGTGTTTCTTCCATAAGTCATTGAAAATCATTGAAGATTTTGAAAGGAGCTGTGAACTTGATGACCACGTGGCACCAAAGTAAAACCAGAAGCAAGCAAAGCAAGGGAAGCCCCTGAGAGTTTACCTTAACAGTTTGTTAATAAAAATAAATACGCACAACATTATTTTTAGGGGCCAAACACTGTCATTAATAACATTGCCATCATAGCTACCATTTACTGAGCTCTGGGCTCAGTGAGACATATGTTATCTCATATAGTCTTTTCAACAGTCCTGTGGACTAAATATTTTTATTTCCAATTCACAAAGAAACTACAAATAAAGAGAGATGTAGCCCAAACTCACATACATGCAGGGTCATGTTTTGGACCTAAGTCATGTTCTAACCACTGTAGAGCCAAAAATTCTACTGAAAAGCAATTGAGAAAAAAAGTAAAACCTTTACTGAAGTAATCCTTTCAAAAGAGACCATGAACTCTGAATTTAAAACAATTTTAATGTGCTAAAAGTAGTTTAAAATAAAGCTCTGAAAATAATCCTCATTACTGGAGGTGGTTAAGAGCAGCTCAGGAAAGCAAATGACAACCAAAATACCACTCAAATTAGCATGATAAAGCAAATAAGGAGATAAATAGTATTTGAGAGAGACTGGGAAGAATTATGACCCAAGAACAGAAGGTTCTCCTGAATGCCAGTGTTGATGTGAGTGAGCTTTCTACGCAGCCATGAAGGTTTAGGTGTGGTTCTCCTCTGGAAGGGGACGAAGAACCTTCTCTAGGCCTGTGCACAGTGGGTGTGCAGTCACCTTTCATATGTGACTAAATGAAGAAAGAAATAAGGGAATAGTTGATCCTTAAAGTTTACAGAAGGAAATAGCAAAGAGAAATACTAGCAAAGTCTTTAACCCAAAATAGACTCTCATAAAGTGCTTGCTGATTTGATTTAAATCATAGTTGGTCAAAGGACAAAGGGACACATTAGTCTGTGGTCTTCCTGTGCCCCAGCCCATCTCACCCCCCAGAGGCTCCCACACAGACCTCTTAGGTCCTGGGATTACGTGCAGACTAGTTTTCCTAAGCACAGATTTTTTCCTCATCTGCTGATGCGCTCACTCACAGCACTGAACAACACAGTACAACTGTTTAATGCTGACCCTGTCGTTAGATATAGTTCCTACCACAGCTATTTTATCCACTAGGCACCACAGTGCCACAGAGGCTATGAATTTTTCAAGAGCTAAATGTGTGAGAAAATTTGTTGGCTTTACCCATCAAAAGAAAAAATACAAAATGTACAAGTATATCACATTATGTCAGTTTCATTTATTATTAAATTCAATAGCTTTAAATTGTTAAATGTATTGATCTGTTGTTAGGTTAAAAAAAAAGAAAGAGAAATAATACCAGTTAATAAATGTAGAGGGAATAATAATAGAAGATCACACTTTTGTATTCCCCAATGTAATAATCAATTCAGGCAAAGGATCATCAACAAATGCTAAAACCATTAGGTAAAAGGTTATTGATTAACAGTATATTTCCACCATGCCAAGATCTACTCTGAGCATTACTCGGTAATTGCAAAAGAGGAAAGTGTACTTTTACAGTGAGAGATCTATACTTACCAAGTGGTCAAGCTTAGGACTCTGACGCTGAGACAAACTGACATGGACCTGCTTCCCATGAACTTCTTTCAAGAATGTTGAAACTGAACTCAATCAAGAATCAGGACCTAACTCCCCATTTATAAGAAATGAAGGAGTTGGGAGATGGAGATACACGTTAAACAACACCATGAAGAAATAGACAAATCCAGAATGGAAGCATTCTAAAGGACCAGGGGTCTGGATTCTTACAAAAGTCAATGTCATGAGAGGTTAAAAAAAAAAAATTCTATATTAAAAGAGAAATAGAGACGTACCAAATGCAACCCTGTAACTATTGATACTGGTTCGTAAAAGTCAGTTACAAAAGATATTTGAAAATGAACTAAATATTAGATATATTAGAGAATTTATGTTAATTTTCTAAAGTGTGATAAAGGGATTATAATTATGTAAGAGATTTCTGCTGAGGTATTTAGGGTTTAGTGTTATGCTTCCTGGCAACTTACTTTAAAATTTTTCATCCAAAAAGGGGCATATATATATATATATGATTCTGATTTTTTATATATATATATATACACACACATATATATACACATATACATGTATATATATATTTGTGTATCAGAGTACAAATATAGCAAAATATAAACAACTGTTAAATCCAGGGGTAGGGCATAAAGGTATAAATTTATCTGTTTTATCAGGATTTATGTGTGTTAATTTTTCATAATGAAATGTTGGAAGAAACTTCCCCTGCCCATACAAAACCTAACCAAAAAATTTTATATTTATAAAAATGGTATTACTTTGGAAAATAATTGTAGATTTGGCTATTCAAAAAATTTCAATGTATGTACAACGGTTTCTAAGCAATGTAAGTTCAATAAGTTAATGCTAAAAATTTTTTTTAAAAAGCAATCATAAGATTTTTTTCAACACTTTACACCAAAAAAGTGGATATTTAATGTAGGGTGTGGGTATATGTTAATATGTTTTGGAAAGTGTGAGACTGAACTTATAAATATAAAAGTGCCTATGAGTTTCTTAAAATGAATCTGGCCCAAATTGGACTTGAGTATGCAGCATTTGTTTCAAACCCTGAAACATGAACCTCTCTTCACATACCTCTGGATTTCCAAGGTATTAATATAATATCTACTGCTTATTAAACATTTTTTTGTGAGTTAGGGCACTGTGAGCTCACCTAAACCTCGTAATACCTCTATGAATTAAGTACTATTGTTATGCTCATTTTACAGAGAAGGAAAACTTAGGGTCCAGGTGTAATTCAGTTGCCTAAGGTGACACAGCTAGTCCATGGTAGAGCTGGGGTGGAACTCTACATCCACAGACCCTTTGGTAACTATGCTTTGCAACTGGAAGACAGACAGAACTAAGTCTCTGGGAGTGGTCACTTACACCTGGAAACTATCAGTTGGAATTTTCAAGTAGGGAGGAGTTTCTGGGGTCAGTTGATGAGAAAGATGGACATTTTAGAGCTGGGATCTTTTCATTATGTCACTTGATTCACACCTTGGGTTGTACCTAGTCTTCACAGCAGAGAGCTGGCCCAGATCTAAAATAGCACAGAGGAAAATACAATCCAAAAGCATCCCATTGTGTGTGTGTTGAGGGAGAGGTTTATCTCATAAGAAGTAATCAACATTCTATGAACCCAGAGCCACAAACCCATAGCATTAATCCTGTGATTTCCCTGCTTACAATATTTAGTGAGCTCCCATAGCCTGCTAGAAAACAGAAACCAGTTGCAGCAAACTTAAGCAGAGCTGCCAGAAAGGTTGGGATCAAGGGAGACAAGCATTGGCCCAGATCCTGCCAGAACTGATGTTTTTGATGCCCTCGACGTTGGCATTGTAACGCTGAATGCTGGAAGCTTGGCTGCTGGGTTCCATCACCCCTGGTCACTCAGCCTCATGCCACTGGACTCTCAATTCTCGATTCTGCTGCAGTCACTACAAGATCATCACTAACTGACTCTTTGGCTTTTGCCTCCTTCTCTCAACAATCCCACCAGGTCTCAGTGGGGGCATTTGATTAGCTAAGCTTAGATCACAGTTTCAGTTTATCTTCCAGAGAGCAGGGAGAAGGTGCATCTGTTTCCATAAGCTTCCATACACCCAGTGGTGTGTGGGTGTATTAGTCAGTGTTCTCCAGAGAAACAGAACCAATAGCATCCCTCTTGCTCTCGCTCTGTCGGCACATATATACACGTGTATAGGTATGTGTATGTATATACATGAATATGTTTATATAGTTAGAAGTCCCCACTTGTTCAGCCTTCTTGTTCTATACAGGCCTTCAGTCCATTGGGTGAGGCCCACCCACATTAGGGAGAGCAATCTGCTCTACTCTATCTATTCAAATGTTCATTTCCTCTAGAAACATCCTCACCTAGCATAATGTTTAACCAAATGTCTGGGCACCCCATGACCAATCAATTTAACAAATAAAATTAAGCATCACAGTGGGCCTAGAGTTTCTATTTAGTTGTGGTTACTTGCCAAAATTTTCTGTTCATCCAGACATAGACTTCATGCATCTGGGCTCTTTTTGCTGGAGAAGCTCTCTGAGTCTCCAGGGTGTGTGTGTGAATGTGTGTGTGGTTTGCTTGCTGTGGGATGGGGTGGGGGTTGGTTTCAGCTCCCCCTTCCCTCATATGTCCCCAGCTGGCTACCACATCTCCAGCTTCCTTGGCTGTGACTGGGACAAACATCTCAATGGGCCTCCAGGACCCCCCACCTGCTCACCACTCCGCCTTTGATTTCTCTGTCTTTTCTGTTATTTGGGGAGTTGTCTGTATTTTGAGTTCAGATAGATAAGTGTTGATACTTTAACGACTGTTACCTTTTATCCAGCATTTTTTATGTAGTAGAACTAAAGTTCCTCATAATTAGGCTTTGTGGCCAGAAATCTCCACCTTATATTTTAAAAACATTCCTTTGCATTTAAGGCAAATGAGAGTGATTTTCCATTTTTTGTAAGAATAAAAAAGTTTACTCTTAAGATAAATTTATTTAGGAAAACAGCAAGTATCAGACCAGGTAATATTCAGATGCAACAAACATCAGGAGAGGAACAGGTCCGTGACAAATATGAATCTAGCACACCGCTTAGCATACAGCAAGCCCACAGTAAATATCCGATGATTAAATGAGTAAATAGGAAAAAATACTTACTACCGTCATCAAAAGCTTTCTTTCTTCATCTACTATACAGGCATCAAGAACAGTGTTGTCCATACTATGAAATTCTTAGAAAGTTTTCTTCGTCAACATCAGACATTTAAATCAACTGTGTTCACTAAAAAATCTAATAATGCAATGTCTTTTATAATCATGAATAGTGGTTTGTTCTTTAATGAAAATAAGTAACTTATATGAAATAAAGAAAGGCAAAACTTATCTATGACAATAATCAGAAGACTGGTTGCCTGTAGGTTGTGATGGTGGACTGGAAGGGGGCAGGGGGGAACACTGAGGGGATGTGAACGTTTTATACCTTGATTGAGCTGTTGGATAAGTGGGTACGTACATTTGTCAAAACTCACCTAATAGTTCAATTAAGACCTGTGTATTTCACTGTATGTAAATTTTACTTCACTTAGGGACTTCCCTGGTAACGCAGTGGTTAAGAATCCACCTGCCAATGCAGGGGACACGGGTTCAAGCCCTGGTCCGGGAAGATCCCGCATGCCGTGGAGCAACTAAGCCCGTGAGCCACAACTACTGAGCCTGTGCTCTAGAGCCTGCGAGCCACAACTACTGAAGCCCGCGTGCCTAGCGCCCGTGCTCCGCAACAAGAGAAGCCACTGCAATGAGAAGTCTGTGCACCGCAATAAAGACTAGTCCCCGTTTGCCGCAGCTAGAGAAAGCCCGTGCATAGCAACGAAGACCCAATGCAGCCAAAAATTAATTAATTAATAAAAAATTTTTTACTGCACTTAAAAGAAAATGGTGATAACCAAAAAAACAAAAAAACAGTGCTGTCCAACAGAATTTTCTGTACTGATAGAAAAGTTCTTCTGTGCTAATAAGGGTAGCCATCAATCCAGCCACATGTGACAACTAAGTACTTGATATGTGCCTACTACAGCTGGGGAACTACCTTTTTAATACTATTTAATTTTAATTAGCTTAAATATTTAAGTTTATATAGCCACATGTGGCTAGTGGCTACCAGGTCTCATTCCCAGTGGCACACTGAAATCATCTAAGAAGCTTTAAAAATATACTAAAGCCCAGCCCCCATCCTAGACCAATTAAATCAGGATTGCAAGTCGCTGTGGTCCAGGCACTGATTTAATTATGGGAAGCTTACTTCTTCTTTCTTTAATTAAATAATAAAGACATTGTATATTAGGTGTGAAACCTAGCTTTATCCCACTGGTAAAAGCTATGGAAAATATGTTTACTTATTCAAGACCAATGTCCTCAAGGTAAATCTACTGGACAGATTCAAAGTATTTCCAAATGTACTTCTTATGTTTCATTTGTTTCATTTGATAGTTTCAGTATTGATGGTTTCCCCTCTCCTGGATCATTTAATTCTTATGTGTATTCGGAGATGGGCAGAGCAGAGCCAAACATCACTATTCTATGGATGGAGATTCAGAGAGGTTAAATGATTTGCTGAAGGTCACATGGTTGATGAGAGGCAAAATTAAAAGTCAGGTCTTTTGGTGGCTAGTACAGTGTTATTTTTATTCCACAGTGAGGCAAACAACTATTAAAGTGAAATGAATTAATACAGTGTTAAGGCTGGAAATTCTTTCCCT
>NW_006798376.1:2301297-2330096 GCF_000442215.2 Lipotes vexillifer
TTCCCTACTTCTGTTTACAGTTACAGTTCTAAATATGGAGAATGGAAAACATACTTCCAATTCTATTTAAGAGTAATGTTTCATAAACAGAACTCTACTGTCTAATGTTATATGTTCAGCTAAACTTTACCCAGTCAAAATTAAGAAAACCTGGATTCATCTAAAAATAAACAGATACAAAATTTTTGGAGTACAATTTGAACATACATATCAAAAGCCATAAACATGGTCATATCCACTGACTCAGTAATCCTGAGACTTGGCATCTGTCCTAAGATGCAATGGGGGACTGATAAGTCAAAGTATAGTCAATGGTTTCATTACTGGGTTATCGAAAGCTTTCAAAGCATAACTTGCAGAGGAAAAGTCAAATATATGATAATATATCCTTAAAGTGAAATATTGGTCTGGCCAAAAAGTTCATTCGGGTTTTCATACACAAAACCCGAACGAACTTTTTGGCCAAACCAATATTATGCTTAATTCAAAATCTCAGGTTTTACCAACTATTGACACTGGAAATTGTTCATATTAATGTTAAGTGAAAAAAGGATACAAAATTGCATAGAGTATGATGCACACGTGGTATAGGAAAGTAAAGACTAACAGCAAGGTTGTAGAGCAACAGAATCTCCTCTGCATTCTCAGCAGGTTAAGTTAGAATAGTGACATTGAAAATAGCTTAGCATTTCCTAGAAAAGTTAAATATGAGCCTACTCTTAAGTGCAACACTTCCACTACTGGCATACTTGTTCAACTGAGTTTTGACCAATGAATAGCCTTTGAAAGTCAACTTAGTGGGTTGTAAGCAGCATTATTTGTTCATAAAGGAGATCAGAGTGCGTAACACACAGTAAAAGACAGTACGGTCATGTAAATTTTTGTTTCAGTTATACACACACGTGTATGTTTCAAGGTTGTGACATAAAATGTATTAGTTACTCTTGCCCATGATTCAGAGTTTGAAAGCCATTGACTGTCCTAGAGAACCTCTTGTACATAATACCCCAAGAAAGGAGTTTTACCAGGAGACAAGTACAGAATGTTCATAATGACTAGAAATAAACCTCATTTCCATTAGTAGTGGAACAGATTACAGGATATTTAGCATGCTTTGTCCCCCAAATGCCAATAGAGGCAGTCATTGTAACAACAACAAAAATGCCCCCATACATTTTCAAATGCCCCACCTGGGGGGGTGTTACCATTCTCTGTTGACTATTCCTGGTTAACAGGTTGTAAGCACTTGTTGAATAAATAAACTAATACAAAGATAAATAAAATAGCTGTGCCTGTGCTGGTAAGAACTAATGGTTAATAGGATTGAATTAGGCTAAAGGGTGGTAAAAGCCTGAGATTCACGATGAAACTTAGAGCATTATTTGCTTAATTTCTTAAGAGTTTTTATTCACCTATCCTTCCAGTTATCATTTAGAAAATACTTATTCAGTGTTTACCATGGATTAGGCTCTTAAGTACTGATAAACTAGACAGACAAGGTTTTTGGCCTCAAGGAGCTTACGATCTGCATGAAAGTACATTAACCAAGAAGCAAAGGAGTGGGAGGATTTTCTGCTTCTGTACACTATTAAACAATGTTCTTCACACGTGATTCCATCCCTATCCTCTCTTCATACTTTCCAGCTGCTCCTGTGGAGACAGAAACTAAAGGACCTACCTTTTCCAGGGTTTACAGGTAGGGAATCAATGCAAGCTAAGCCATTAAAATACCTCATTTTTTTAGAATGAACAGAAACTTACATTTCTCAAGTTCCAGCAATAGCTATAAACACTCAAGTAGCATGGATTCAGAAAAAATACAACTAATTTTTGATGGATAAATTGCTATATATATGTACTAAAGAAATGACATAAACTCAGGGACAATCATTCACAGCCCTTGGCCATGACCTGGTAATCATCTTTAATAGCCCAGCTCCAGGTTTCAATGAAGGAGAAATGTAAATAAGGCAAATATAACACATGAGCTGCATTTTAAAATTCTACCCCCTGCCAAAGAGATATCTTTAACTGGTCCCCTCCTAACATACACACACGCACACACACACACACACACACACACACACACACACACAATAATTAAACTTTGGTGTTCTCTATAAAGTATATTTCAAGTAATTACAAAGCAACAGAAAAAAGAGTTTATCTTATTGAATATTAAGTCACGAGCTGTTTATTTCAGGGATGAAGTATGAACACATACTTGTAGTTTATGAAAGTCCACACAACCCCCAGATCCATTCGATATTCAACAAGTCCTTCAGTCAGCTTCTACAAGCACTGGTCTCCTATCATTCAGATTTCTTGAGTAAGGAAGGGCACAAAATACTGAGCTGGGTATTTTCAGATCCTGTACCTGAGGCTAGACTAGCTAAGGGTCTACTCAAACTTCTGGCTCAAAGTTCTAAAACCGGAAGTAACTAGAAATGATATAGCTCTTCTCTAATATTTAACTTTTCTTGTTTAAATAAGTGTTTATCCATATGAGGTAAAATTGGCTATTTCACAAGTAAGTGACAAAAAAAAAATACAACTTTTTTTTTTTAAAAAGGGAGAGATTAAAAAAAAAGCAGGGGAGAGATTTGTGAAAAGTCTGTAAGTAAATTTGGCTTCAGGATTGACTGAATTCAGGGACTCAGATGATGCCCTCAGATTCAAGTGTCTGATATATCAGCTCTGTTGGCTTCTTTCCCAGACTCCATATGGTTAGCAAGATGGCTATCCACAGTGCAGTTTCTTGTATTTTTCCCTACAAAATGAAAGTTCTGGACCTGACCCTCATATTGGGGGCCATATTGGGTCCATACCAGGGCCCATTTTTGATTGGCCAGGGTGAGTCACATGTCCATCTCCAAAATCAGGGAAAGATGCAACTCTGGTTGAAGCACTTAGGCTGAGAGTGGCAGATGCCTGGTCCCATCAGATTAGTGTCAACTAAAAGAAAGGAAAATATATACTGGGTAGCCGAAAAAGAGCACATGTTCACCACAGATGATAAACTTATGTCTCTCAGAAAGAGATAAGAATTTCCATTTGTAAATGGAGTACTGCTTCAGAAAGAGCTGTGGATTAGATGTCAAAATTTCTTAGTTCTAATGTTAGCTCCACTGATTTTAGCTACATGACACAGTTCTTATAAGAAGTAAATGAGTATGTAGTCAAAGTGTTTCATTAACATTTGAGTAATACTTTATAAATACTCTCATTATTATCCAAGAGGCTGAGAATGTATCCCTTAGAAAGGTATTTTTAACTATCTGAATTGCATCAAAGTAACAAAGTATATGTACATAAGAAGTAGTTTTGGTAGATATTGTATGTTTCCTATCTCCCTTTATCTTGATTGACAGAACCCCACTTTTATTTAATAAATCCACTTGCCTCCATAGTGCTATGTGCTTCAGTAAGCTATGATGGTAATGTCATCTTGTGGCTCTGCCCTTCATTGGGACCTTGGAGTCTTCTGATCCTACCAATGGAGAAGACTCAAGAAAGTAGGAAAGGAGCACTATTTTTAATTACCTTACCTCAAAAGCAACACTCATCACTTCTCACATTTCATTGGTCAGAACTAGATACACATTTGACTGATATATAAGAAGCACTAGGAAATATAGTCCTCAGATGGGCAACCACTTCTGAGGGTCAACCCTATTCCATGGAAGGTGGAGCACATGGTTAGCCATGCCTACCATGTTGACTGAGACAGTAGTCAACACAGAAAAATCCTCTTCAAGAGAAAGGGGAGGAAATGAAAATTCTTTTGGTCAGGAAAGTCCTATATTAGTTCCCTAGAGCTGCTGTAAGAAATTATTATGAACTTGGTGGCTTAAGAACAACAGAAATTTATTTTCTCACAGTTTTAGAGACTAGAACTCTGAAATCAGTGTGTCAGCAGGGCTTCTTTCTGAAGGCTCCAGGGAGAATTCCTCTTAGCTCTTTGAGCTTTCCGTGGCTCCAAGCGTTCTCTGGCTTGGGGCCAATCTGCCTCCAACTTCACATACTCATTTTCTTTATGTCAGTGTCCTCTTCCTTTCTTCTCTCTGTGTCTTCTCTTCTAAGGACACTTGCCACTGGACTTAAGGTCTACCCTAATCCAAGAATAAGTCATCTCAAGGTTCTTAGCTTTTATGTCCTCAAAGACCCTTTGTCCAAATAAAGTCACATACATATATTCTGGGTGAACTTATCTTTTTTAGGGGGAGTGGGGGCTTAGTGGGAAGCCACCACTCAAGCCACTACATATTTTTGTGAGCCCTAGAATGATTTAAGTTTGTGTATTTTCCATCTTGGCTATAGATAGGATGAATTCATACATTTCATGTAACTAAGATGATACAAAACTAGTTCTTCATGTAGAAAGGTGCAATCATTTTATACAAGAGCAACAGACAATCTGCATATGAAAATTAACAGTCAATACTATTTATTCTGGCTTTTATTAATTTCTTATGTCTGTTTACATATGAGGGGCAGTGGTGAACTGTGCAAAGGAATGAGATAGACCTGGGTTCAGACACAAGCTCAGACACTTATTAGATGTGCAATCTTGGAAAAATTATTTAACTTCCTTGAGCCTCAGTTTTCTCATACATAAAATGGAGGAAACTGTATTTCACAAGATATTTTTGATCGCAAGGAATAGAAAAGAAATATCTTAATAAGAAATACCTTTACCTCATATAATATGATGTCCAAGGGTAAGGAAAACTGAAGATGTGGCAGGTGTCATGGTTTGATAATTATCCTAAGTTTCCATGTTTTTACCTTCACTTTACTCTGCCATCCTCAGCATCACCTTCAACCTAACACTGGTTCTTCTCATGGCCAAAAGAAGGCTGCAGCAGTTGCAATCCATATCCAAACAAGACACACCCAGAGGAAGAAGAAACACTTTCTCTTTCAATAATTTTTTTAATAAGGAAGGAAACCTTTCCAATAACCCACTGAGCAGTCTTCCCCTCATGTCTCACTGGCTGAATTGAGGCACATGCCCACTGGCCCACCTTGGCAAGGTGAATGGAATGACTCTGAATGGCTTAGAATTATCTAGTGCAGAAGAGATGTTGAGGATTTAACTACAAATGTCTAATACAATTACTTACCACTGATTTCCTAATTACATAGGTGAAGAATAAATACATATTCACCTAGCATATTTTCTGGCCCTTAAGAGGCATTAAAATCACAGTGGCCTATATCTATTAAAGAACTTTAATCAATAACTAATAATATTCCCAAGCTAGGTTCATTGGTGAATTCTACCAAACATTTAAGAAAGAAATTGTACCAATTCTATACATTTTCTTCCAGAAGACAGTAGCAGAAGAAATATTTCCTAAATCACTCTATGAGGTCAGCATCACCCTAACACTAAAGCCAGACAAAGACATTAAAACTATAGAGCAATATCTCTCATGAACATAGAGGCAAATATTCTCAGTAAAGTATTAGTGAATTGAATCCAGCAATGTACAAAAAGAATTATACACCCTGACCAAGTGGGATTTGTCACTTGTATGCAAGGCTGGTTCAACACTGAAAATCAATTAATATAATCTATCTCATCAACAGGCTAAAGAAGAAAATTCATATAAACATATCAATAGATGCAGAAAAAGCATTTAAAAAATCCAACACCCATTCATTATTGATAAAACTGATAAAAAAAAAACCCTACAAAAACCCTACAGCTACCATCATATTCATATTGAGAAATCCAAATTTTTTCACTAAGATTGGGACCAAGGCAAGGATGTCCCTTCTCACCATTGCTTTTCAACATGTACAAGAAGTCCTAGCCAATGTGATAATACAAGAAAAGGAAATCAAAGTTATATAGATAGAAAAGAAAGAAATAAAGCCGTCTTTGTTTGTAGGTGACATGATTGCCTATGTAGAAAATCCAGCTGAAAGATTCTGCAAAAAACTCCTGGAACTAATAAGTGATAATGGCAAAGTTGCAGGATATGAGGTTAATATACAAAAGTTCATCGCTTTCCATAACCAACAGTGGACAAGTGAAATTTAAAATAAAAAATGCATTATCATTTATATTAGCACCCCCCCAAAATGAAAGTTTTGGTATAAATCTAACAAAATATGTGCCAGATCTTACAAGGAAAACCAGAAAACTCTGATGAAAGAAATCAAAGAAGTACTAAATAAATAGAGAAATTTTTCATGCTCACGCATAGGAACTCAATATTTTCAAAATGTCAGTTATTCTCAATTTGATCTATAAATTAAACAAAATCCCAAGCAAAACCCCAGAAAGTTGTTATGTAAGTATCAATGAACTGATTCTAAAGTTTCTCGCAAAAGACCCAGAACAGCCAACTCAATACTGAAGGGGAAAAAAAGTTGAAGAACTGACACTCACCAACTTCAAGACTTACGATAAAGCTACAGTAACCTAGACAGTGTGGGATTGGTGAAAGAACAGACAACTAAATCAATGAAACAGGATAGAGAGCCCAGAAGCAGACTCACATAAATATAGTCAACTGATCTTTGACAAAAAAAAAAAAAAAAAAGCAATACGATGGAGCAAGATAGTCTTTTCAATAAATGGTGCTGGAGCAGCTGGACACGCAAAACAAAAGAATCTAGAAACAGACTGTATACATGTCACAAGAATTAACTTGAAGTTGATGATAGACCTAAATGTAAAATGCAAAACTATAAAATTTATAGAAGATAACATAGGAGAAAACCTAGATAACCTTAGGTATTGCAAAGACTTTTGATACATTAACAGCACAATCCATGAAATAAATGGTTAGCTGGACTTCAGTAAACTTAAAACTTCTGCTCTAAAGAAGACAATGTCAAGAGATGAGAAGATAAGTCACAGATCAGAAGAAAATACTTGCATATAACACATCTGATAAAAGACTTATTTAAAATATTCAAAAAATTCTCTCAGTAAGAAAATGAACAACCTGATTTTTAAGATGGCAAAAGACCTAAAAGAAGAAGACATATAGATGACCAGTAAGCATATGAAAAGATGTTCAACATCATATGTAATCAAGAAAATGCATATGAAAACAACAATGAAATACAACTACACACCTATTAGAATGGCCAAAATCCAAAACACTGACAACACTAAACGCTAACAAGGATGTGGAGCAACAGGAACTTTCATTCATTGCTGGTGGAATGCAAATGATACAATCACTTCACAAGACAGTTGGGGATTTCTTACAAAACTACACATATTCTTACCATGTGATCCAGCAATGGCTCTCCTTGGTTATTTACACAAACGAACCAAAAACTTATATCCACAAAAAAACCTGAACATGGATGTACATAGCAGCTTTTCACAACTGCCAACTTAGAAGCACCCAAGATGTCCTTTAGTAGGTGAATGGATAAATAAACTTTGCTACATCTAGATAATGAGATATTATTCAGTACTAAAAAGAAACAAACTATCAAGCAATGAAAAGACCTGGAGGAGACCTAAATGCATATTACTAAGTGAAAGAAGCCAATCTGAAAAGGCTACATACTATTTGATTCCAGCTGTATGACGTTCCGGAAAAGGCAAAACTATGAAGACAGTAAAATGAGCAGTGGTTTCCCAGGGTTTGGGGGGAGGAAGAGATGAATAGGCAGAGCACAGGTGATTTTTAGGACAGTGAAACTATTCTGCATGATACTACAATGATAGATACATGTCATTACATATGACAAAAACCATGGAATTTACAACATCAAGCATGAATCCTACTGTAAGCTATGGACTTTGGGTAATAATGATGTGTCAACATAGGTTCATTGATTATAAGGAACACACCACTGTGATGCAGGATGTATATAACGGGGGAGGTTTGGGAAGTGCGGGTGGACCTTTCACTCCATTTTGCTGTGAACCTAAAACTGCTCTAAAAATCACAGTGAAATGTAGCATATGACATACACAAATTTTATAGAGACAAAAATATGCAATATTTATTCAGCCGCTGTCCACTACTCAAATATACATTTCCTTTAAGTTCCAACTCAACACTCAGCTCTCTGTAAATTTCTTAATTCTCCCTTCCTATGTAGATCTTCTCCTTCATCTAAAATCCTATATCTATAACCCTCAGAAAGGAAATGTGTCCTCAAAATATCTACTATTATTTTAGGTTTTCACATGTGAATGCCTTAACTCCCCCTTAAAAACTGTAAGCTGTTCTTTAAGGAATGGGGCCATATTTTTCCACTGTTCTTTGTCTTCTTTAGCACCTTGATGTTTCCTCAATACACAAATAATTGTTTAAAAGACAATGTAACCAAACCATCTGAACTCATCTGTGAGAAGAAACTTCCCTTTGGAAATAACGATGTCAGATCTAAACTAAATCTCTCAATTCCTCACTATGAGCAGTCTAAATAATACAGCATCAGTGTATTTGTTGATAGTTTAATGCTTAATAAATGTTAACATACTCAATTTTAATCCAAGGTTTTTAACCCCACATCTTATTTTCTGTGCCACATTATCAGTGAGATGGATTAAGTTTCTAGGAGAAGCACACAGCTGTTAGGTGCCACAAATATGTTAAGCCACAAGTCTATTTGAAGGTGACATTTCTGAAAAAGGCTCACCACCTCATCTGTGATAAGTCTTAGAGCATTTCACTCATTATAATTAGGTTCAACAGCCAAATAAAACTATTGCATTTAAGCCTGACAACTGAAGGTCATATTCAAAGTTGGAGGGAGGACATAGCAAAGCAGATGAGATGGCGCTTCTATTAAAATTTTCTCTTACTCTTTAGTGTCTTATCACACATAATCCATGGTTTGGGGCTGGTTATTTGTTCCAGTCTTACAGATGTTAAAACAAAATCAGCCCCAGGCTGGAAGAGTCTCACATTAGGGGGAAAAAATTAGCACTTAGAAAATTTAAAATGTCCACTTCAAAACAAAGCAATCTACAGATTCAGTGCAAATGCTATCAAAATTCCAATGGCATTTTTCACATAAAGAGAGCAAACAATCCTGAAATTTGTATGGAACCACAAAAAACCCTGAATAGCCAAAACAAACTTGAGAAAGAACAAAGCTAGAGGCATCATGCTCCCTGATTTCAAACTAAATTCAAAGTTATGGTAATCAAAACAGTATGATATGGGCATAGAAACAAACACATAAATCAATGGAACATAATAGAGAGTACAAAAATAAACCCACATATATATGGTCAATTAATTTATGACAAAGGAGCCAAGAATATACAATGGGGAAAGGACAGTCTCTTCAGTAAATGGTGTTGGGAAAACTGGACAACCATAGGCAAAAGAATAAAATTGGACCACTGTCTTACACCATACACAAAATTTAACTCAAAATGGATTGAATACTTGAATGTAAGACCTGAAACCATAAAACTCCTAGAAGAAAAAACTTAGGCAGTAAGTGCCTTGAGAATGGTCTTGGTAATGATATTTTTGGATCTGACTCCAAAAGCAAAGGCAACAAAACAAAAAATAAGCAAGTGGGTCTACATCAAACTAAGAAGTTTCTACACAACAAAGGAAACCATCTACAAATTGAAAAAGGAAACCTACCAAAAGGGAGAAAATTTTGAAAATCAAGTATCTGATAAAGAGTTATATCCAAAATATAAGGAACTCTTCCAATTCAGTAGCAAAAAACAAAAACAAAAAAAACCCCACCAAGACCCAAAAACAATCTGATCAAAAATGGGCAGAAGATCTGAATAGACTTTTTTCCAAAGAAGACATAAAAATGGTCAACAGGTACTGAAAAGATGGTCAACATCACTCATCATCAGGGAAATGCAAATCAAAACCACAATGAGATAACACCTGTCAGAATGGCTATTACCAAAAAGACAAGAAATAAGAAGTGTTGGCAAGGATGTAGAGAAAAGAGAAGACTTTGTAGGAATGTATACTGATACAGCTACTGTGGAAAAGAGTATGGAGGTTCCTCAAAAAGCAGGACTACCACATGATCAGCAATTCCACTTCTGGGTATTTACTCGAAGAAAATGAAAACATTTATTTGAAAAGATATATGCACCCCCATGTTTATTACAGCTTTATTTACAATAGCCAAGATATGGAAACAACCTAAGTGTCCATCAGTGGATGGATGGATGGATAAAGAAGTTGAATAGAATATTATTCAGCTATAAAAAAGAATGAAGTATTGCCATTTGCAACAACAGGGATGGACCTTGAGGGCATTATATTGTACTAAGTGAAACAAGTCAGACAGAGAAAGACAAGTACCATATGATCTCACTTATCTGTAGAATCTGGAAAACAAAAAAGCTCATAGATGCAGAGAACAAATTAGTTGTTAACAGAGGCAAGGGTGGAGGGTTGGCAAAATGGGTGAAGAGAGTCAAAAGGTACAAACTTCCAGTTATAAAATAAATAAGTCATGGGGATATAATGTACAGCATTGTGACTATAGTTAATAATACTGTATTGCATATTTAAAAGTTTTTAAAAGAGTAAGTCTTAAAAACTATAACTATGTATGGTGATGAATGTTAACTAACTTTATTGTGGTGATAATTTTGCATATATACAAATATCAAATCATTATGTTGTATACCTGAAAATAAGATAATATTATATGTCAATCATACATCAGTAAAAAATTAAAATAAAAAATAATTACAACCATCACACTTTATTGAATACTTACAAAGTAGTTTTAAAACATTTGCAGGCGGTAAGTAAGCTTCCCTCTGAAAGCCCAAATCTTCATTATATCAAAGATATTAAAACATACAACTGTCCATAAATCTAATTTTTGAATAAGTGATTTTATAATTTTTATTAACATACTTTTTTTTTTCAGGTAAATCCAGGTAAAGCTTGTAGGCTGTGAGCAATGAGCCTATACTACTTAATCAATAGTGTCCTGTCTACATCAGATGATTTGCCAACATTGTCCCTTTACAACACCCTTCATGGTAGGAATTATTTTCCTTATTTTACAGATGAAGAAACTGAGCTGAAAGAGCCTAAGGAACATTCTCAGGATCATCAGATCAGTAAGGAGCAGAGTCAAAATTCAACATGGTCTGGCCTCAGAGCACTCGATCTTTCACTTCTGCCTTTCAAGGGAATTTGGATCTTCACAAACCTCCTTAGCCTGTATTGGAACCTAAGCATCTAACCAACATTTATTGCCTATAATTCAATGGTGAATTAGTCATCTGCCTTTGGGGCTGCCCTGTTTCATACATGGGTACCTGACTTTCAACACAGGGTGTCATAGCTTTTCCTAACTACACTATAAACAACATTTGGGCACACAGCTAATTCTCTCACCCTTATCTTCTTCTCTCCAGCATCCAGCCTACATGCCTTGTAAAGGTGGAGGCACAATAACATTGTCAAGGAACATACAACTTTTGATAACAGTAAATGCAAAGTTCCTACGAGAAATTCAAGTAGAGCCCTTGGTCTTCTGTGAATATAATTCTATTGAGTTAAAAGTAAACTTGTTATATGAAAAATTATTGTATTTTTGCATCATAAGTTAAACTGTACAAAAACAAATGTAATCCTATCAAAGCTACCAAAACAGATTACTCCTCCTTCTCTTGAGGTTTGGGTGGAGGGGAGCAATCCCAGTAACCTCTAAAGAGAGCTTGTGTTTAGACATAGAGGAATAAGAGAAAGATGATTATTTCGGAGGGAGGGAGTCATTCTCAGGCAGGTGGGAAAATATTAAAGAGACTGTCTCTAAAAGACTCTAACATAATGGCATAGGTAATGCCTATTTCTCCTTGAAAGTTTTTATTTTGACATAATTTCAGACTTAAAGTAAAATATTGCAACAATAGGACAAAAAATTCTATACATCCTTTTATTCTTTACCCAGAGTAGCCAAATGTAAACATTTTACTGTATTTATCCTCCTCTCTTTCCTCCACCCTCTCTGTGTACACACTTATAAACACACTTTCCCCCTCTGAGTTTGAAATTAAGCATGGCTCTTTGCTCCTTATTATATGAATGTGTATTTTCTAACAGCAAGAACATCTCTTAGATAACTATAATACAATTAACACAATCAAGAAATTAATATTGATGCAATACCATTATCTAATTGACAAACTTTGTTCATATTTTGGCAATTGTGCCAATTAAATCCTTCACAGGAAAAGAAGGTCCCAGATCATGAGTTGCCTTCAGTTATGTCTTTTTTAACCTGAAATTGTTTCTTAGTATTTCTTGTGTTTTATGAAAAAGATATTTTTTGAAGAGTATAGGCCAGACCATTTAGCCTTTTCCTGATTGTTCATGATTTGATTCAGGTTTGCACTTTTGGCAGGAATCAATGATGTTCTGTTTGTCTCAATGCACCATATCAGGAGGCACTTGATGCCAATTTGTCTCATAATGGTGAATGTTTAATTTTGACCATGTGTTCAGGTGGTAATTCCCAGGTTTCTATACTATAAAGTTATTATTTTTTCCCTTTGTAACTGGTAAGCATCCTGTGAGGGAGATATATAGCCATCTTAAAAATATTACTTTAAACCCCAGAAATTATAAAACAAATACTCTTCCACCTTTTTGTTCTCATTAGATAGTATAAACTATCTGTAATACTGGATTTTTAAGTGGTTAAAAGTCCATTGTATCTGGAACACTCATGTGTTTTAAATGATATTAAATTAGCATATATCTATCCTATCTAAAATATGAATTTTTCCCATACATTTTTAAGGGCACAACTGCGCTCATGGTCATAGGTTAATAGCTGCTCAATGAAGGATAAAACATTTCTTCTATAATCATTCTTATTTTTCTTGAAACTAGAATCCTATTCATCCAAAACAATTCAGATGGCAACTGACTGTAATTCAATGTAAGGCAAGGTCTGGTCATATATCTAGGAAGTGTTTATTTTGAAAAAGAGCCTATTGGCACTTCTTATCCTTCAGCATTAAACATCTGATTGTCTGCAGAAAAATTCAGTATTGGTGATAGTGCAGAGTAATTGTGACTTTCTCTTGGATAAAGTAGGAAAACATTTGCTTATAGACATGTCTTTACATAGACCCCCTCAGAAATCTTGTTATTTAATAAAGGAATCTTTAACTTTTGCAAAAATTACCCTGCTTCATGGAGAATGGTTTAGAGTAGGGGAAAGAGTGGAAACAGGGACCACATAGGAGGCTCTTGCAGTCATAGAGATGATAATACCAATTCGAGATATAATTCTGAGAACGAAGCAATAAGAATTGCTGTAGACTGAGGAAGTAGGAGGTTTTGCACATGTTGCTTTTGAGATGCCACTGGGGCATCCCAGTGAACATGACCAGGAGGCATTTGGATGTACAAGTGTGGAGCACAGGAAAGAGGTCAGGGTGGAACCACGGTGCTAAGTGCTCCCATGTATTGATATGAATCTGGTACTTTCTTTTTTTCAATTAGCTTTCCACAAATGGAAGCTTTTTTTTAAAAATAAAACCATCATGTTAAACAGATAAAGTGAGCATGAACCAGTTTTATGGTTCAATGAAATACTACTTAGCAGTAAGAAACTACTTGAACTTAACATATGAGTCTCATCTGAATCTCACACACATTATGAGGAGTGAAAGAAGCCAGAGTCAAAAGGTTACATCCTGTATCATTCCATTTATATGACTTGCTGGAAAGGCAAAACTATGGAGATAAAGAACAGATCAGTGGTTGCCTAGGGTTAGAGTTGGGGGTTGGATTTGACTACAAAGAGGCAGCATGAGGAAATTTTTTTGAAGGTGAGGTTAATTGCTCTGTATTTTGATTGTGGTGGTGGCTACAAAGCTCTATGGATTTGTCAAAACTCAGAGAACCATATAAGTGAAAAGTGAATTTTAATGTGTGCATATTTTTGAGTGCCCATTAAAAGGACGTTAAGCAAGGAAGTGTGTTTTACAAAGATCGCCCTGGCTCCAGTGTGAAGACTGGATCAGATGCAACGAACCCCTGAGGCACGAGACTTGGTTGGGGGCTGCTGCATTAATCCAGTAAGATGTGACTATGGCCTGAACTAGGGTAGTAACAAGGGAGATGGAGAGAGTAGATAGGTTTGAGAGATACTACATGGTAGAAGCGTCAGGAGGTAAGGAGTAGGAGATGTTGCTCGTGTTTTTCACTTGAGCAAGTGGATGGATGGTGAGGTCATTCACCGGGAGAAAACTGGATTCAAAAGGATTTCAGAGGGAGCACAGTAGCTCAGTCCAGTATGTGTTAAGGTTTGTGGTGTAATTCTAAGTTTCAAGGCAGATATTTACATGGTGTCATAGCTAAAGCAAAATATTTGTATCCTATCCAAGTAATGGTGCTGAAGGGTGACATAATGCACTATATTTATAAATTGACATTTCCGGGAACCCAAAGCAGTACATAAAAAATGCAAAGTGTGTTCTTTTCAATTCACTGAATTATTCCTCCTGGAGACATTTCCAGTTGGGGACCTGGGGCCTTTGTATATTAATTTGTTGTCCACACCCATGCTCAAAACTGACAACTAGAGTTTGAATAACAAGGGCAAGTACTTAGTTCCCTACAGTAGCTTGAATCCCTCTTTAGCTCATGCTAGTTATCAACTCCATTGACAGCAGGCTCTTTTTGCCTAAAGAAAAATTCAAAAGCCAAGTAAGACATGTTTTTAGAAGTCCTTGAAAGCCTCTCTCCAATAATGTGGGCTAAGGTAACCTTTAATTTTACAGCTCAAGGACAACGAGGAAAAACATATCTGCCTATGTTACATAATATTTCTCAGTAGGCTTAATTATCTTTATGGTATTTAATTTTTAAGTGACTGGTTGGATTTTGTTCTCATTAGTGCTTGAAGAGTTGATATGGAGCCTACCCTGAAGAGCTAGAAATAGTCATTTTCCTTACTATCCGCTTCAACAAAGCAAAAATAAGCCAACAAAGCAAAGGGGTCCTCAAAGCCACAGATGACAATACTTGCTCCTTTGAGTTCTTTTAGTTGTTTCAGTTGTATAGATCTGATCTTCAAGAACGCCATGTTCCTTTTTAAAAAATTAGTAACTGTGGTGATATACACATAAAATTTAACATCTAACTATTTTGAAGTGTACAGTTCAATGGCATTAAGTACATTCACATTGTTGCGCAACTATCACTGCCATCTTCTCTCTAGGATTCTTTTCATCTAGCAAACTGTAACTGTACACAATAAATAATAACTCTCTATTCCTCTCTCCCTCAACCCTACCAACCGCCATTCTACTTTCTGTTGCTATAAATTTGATTACTCTAGGTGACTCATGTAAGTGGAATCGTACAGTATTTGTCCTTTTGTGATTGGTTTATTTCACTTAGCATAACGTCTTCAAGGTTCTTCCACATTGTAGCTTATGTCAGAATTTCCTTCCTTTTTAAGGCTGAATAGCATTCCATTGTATGCAGTATTTTGTCTATCAGTTCATATGTTGATGGACACTTGGTTGCTTATACCTTTTGGATACTGTGAATAATGTTGCTATGAACATTCTTGTACAAATATCTCTTCAAGTCTCTGTTTTTAGCTCTTTGAGGTGTATAACCAGAAGTGGAATTTTTAGATCATGAACATCACGTGCCTTAAGAAGCATGTATCTACTACTTCTGCTGAATTCTTTCTGACCTTGACACGGTGCTGGACACACATTCAGAATTCAAAAAGTACTAATTGGTTGTGATGTATAATAATGAACCTTAAAATATTCTTGGGTTTGCACTGAGTCAATATTTAAGTATCTCTTTCCTTACCTTACAGTCTGCTCCATTCTTCACCCCAGCCCAGGCACAAACCATTTTCTTCACTCTTGTGTCTCTTTCTCTCCCTAGTCAGGTTCCTAAAGGAAGGGAGGAGTCTGCTATAAATATAAGGGAATGAATTAAATTCCTTAGGACAGGTGTTTTCAGTATGTCTGGGGGACCGAGCTAAATCTAAGTGGGATTCAGAGTCGGCTGTGAGGACTTGGTGATTTTTCTGACCCCTCTGGAGAGTTGTCCTTTGTGGAGGAGTAGGAGAAGGGGAACAGGGCCCAGAGGAGAAGATTTTGTGTGCATACAGGCTTATGGCAGAAGTGCAGTGATGGAGAGTACAGGATGACATCGGTTGCCTAGCCCAGACCCCAGGACCAGGTCTGATTCCTGGGAAGAAGAAAATGTATAGTTGTACAGTAAATTCATTACGTATTATATTCTTGAATGACAATGTGTTATAGGACCCAAGTAGAGCAACTCTGTGGCCAAGGTAACCACTTGAATCTAATCAATTATAAACTAGTAAAAATTTTTTTAGAAGAGTACTTTATATTGTAAAAAGAATTACATTTAAGGCTATTATGTTGGGAGAAGGAGAGGCCATCAGTAAACATGACTTTGAGGTATACAGTCTGGGTAGCGTGTTGAGCAATGGAAAATTGAACCATTTCAGAATTTAAGAGGAGAAAGTAGGTAAAAGGAAAAAGATAACTGATTTAGATTAGGAATATCAGGCTATTAAATGTGAAGCCATAGTTTGTATTATATCACTATAAAAGCATATAAGAACTGATAAATATTCTATCTATAATAAACCTCTTTGTAGTACATTATGATTAAGTTTTTAAGATTTTATTATTTAGTAAATAGTTACAAATCTTTCAATGTTTTAGTAGGCTTTCCTTTCCAGCCATTTAATTATCTTTGTGGCTTTCCACCAAGTTTTCTGTTTCTCTTACATTTTGGTTCATAAAATTGAATATGATATAACTCCCAAGGCTGACAAATTTTGATATTTTGACTTTTGAGTTTTTCTCAGTTCCCTGGATACACTCAAGCTGCCAAGTAGCTTTCTACAGTCCTGTAGAAAAGGACTGTAGGCTCTGTACTTCAAATCATACACTTTACCCCATTCTTTTGTACCACCATCCTTATGTATTGGCTTTCATCCTAAGGGTTTTTCTCCAATAGTAGCAAGAGGGCTGCCACAGTCCAAGCATCATACCTTCACATGACAGTATCCCAAGTAGGAAAAAAGGGAACAAATACATTTCACCAGTTTTATCAAAGAAAAAGAAATTCTTCAAGACAATATCCAGATAACTTTTCATTGACTAAAAATGAATCATGTGGCCACTCCTAGGTTCAAAAGAGGGTGTGGAAATGAATATCTGACAAAAATGAATGGGATTTCCAAGACTAACATAACCAATCCATAACTCATGCCTTTGATCTAAACATATGGCTTCTCCAAAACAAGTCAGGGTACTCATTGAGAAAAGTCAAGAATAGCTTTTAAATAGGCAACCAACAGTTTATAATACATTCCCCCTTTAAGAAGGGGAAATATAATACAGAGATGAAGGGTTCTCTTGATTTAGAAATCTGGTAGATAATTGAGAATACTGGATGATGAGCAAGCTGGGGTGGGGAAGAGCAGTAATTTCCATTTGGGGGCATACAAACTTTGAAATGCTTGTAATACACTGAAGTGGATGTATCCAAGTAGATGCGGGGAAATGTGGACCTAGATCTTAGGAGAAAATTGGGTGCTGCAGAGAGATGCGAGAAGCCATCTGTGCATTTGATGGCAGTTGAAGCCATGGATTTGAATGTGACCTTCTAGGGAAAGTACAGAAAGAGAGAAAAGAATAGGAATTAGTGTAAAATGCCAATATTTAAAGGATGGGAAGAGAAATTTAGACCCTGAAAGCAGCTCAGAAAGCTAAGAGAGAGAGATACGAAGAAAACCAGGCCAGGGCCACGTCATGAAACTTCAGAAAAAGTTTCGAGAAAGAACTGACAAATAGTGTCAAATTCTGTGGAAAAGTCAAATAAAATGAAGGTGGAAAATATCAGTGATACAACTTAGACAGTTAGGATCTTATTATTTGGTAGAAGTATTTTCAATAAAATGATTTAAAAGAAGCCAAATTAAGAGAGGGTCAAGATGGTGGAGTGGGAGCACAGGGAGCTCACCTCCCCCTAGAAACACATCAAAAATATACCTACATATGGAACAATTCTCACAGAAAACAAACTGGAAACTGGCAGAAGATCTCTTATAAAACCAAAAATGCAAAAATAATCTCCATGTAACCAAGTAGGATGGAAAATAAAAGGCATCAGAACAGGACCAGTGCCCCTGGAAGGGATCTGTAAAGGAGGGAAAGTCCACAGAGGCAGGCCCTTACTCTAGGGAACCCCTAGAGTGCAGACTCTGGATACCACAACACCTACTATCAAGGGGATAATGGACAGGATGCTCTGAGGAAAAATGTGGCTGGCATCTGTACCAAAAACAATCCTCACACCAAAAATGTTGGACCCACACAGTCTATACAGGAAAGCTCCCATATAAAAACATCCCTTCAAGACCACAGGAGATAACTCTCCTAAATTCATAGAGACAGAGAAATTTAAGTAAAATGAAAAAGCAGAGGAATGACTCCCAATTTAAAGAGCAAGAGAAATCCCCTGGAAGAACAAATAATGAAACAGATTCACCAGTATACTAGACTCTGAGTTCAAAAAGGAGGTAATAAAAATGCCAAAGGAATTAGGAAAAATTATTGCTAGCAATGCAGATCACTGTAACAAGGAACTAAAACTATAAAAAAAGAACTACTCAAAATTAGATAACTCAATTGCCCAGATAAAAACCAATCTAGAAGCAATGAATAGCAGACTAAATAATGCAGAAGAATGAATAAGTGATCTGGAAGATAGAATAATGGAAATCACCCAATCAGAACAGCAGACAGAAAGACAAATGAAAGAAAAATGAAAGCAACATACAAGATCTAAGGAGATTTGTTCAAGATGGCTGAGCAGAAGGACGTGCAGTCATTCCCTCCTGCAAGAACACCAGAATCACAAGTAATTGCTGAACAATCATCAACAGGAAGACATTGGAACTCACCACACATCCAGAAGATACCCCACATCCAAAGACAAAGGAGAAGCCTCAATGAGATGGTAGGAGGACCGCAATCACAATAAAATCAAACCCCATAACTGCCGGGGGGGTTGAATCACAAACTGGAGAACAATTATATCACAGAAGTCCACCCACTGGAGTGAAGGTTCTAAGCCCCACGTCAGGCTTCCCAACCTGTGGGTCTGGCAACAGGAAGAGGAATTCCAAGAGGATCAGACTTTGAAGGCTAGCAGGATTTGATTGCAGGACTTTGACAGGACTGAGGGAAACAGAGACTCCACTCTTGAAGGGCACACACAAGGTACTGTGCACATGAGAACCCAGGGGTAAGAAGCAGTGACCCCATAGGAGACTGAATCAGACCTACCTGCTAGTGTTGGAGGGCCTCCTGCAGAGGACAGGGGCAGCTGGGGCTCACTGCAGGGAAAAGGACACTGGCAGCAGAAGTTCTGGGAAGTACTCCTTGGCCTGAGCCCTCCAGGAGTCCGCCATTAGCCCCACCAAAGACCCTGCATTCTCCAGTGCTGGGTTGCCTCAGGCCAAAAAACCAACAGGAAGGGAACTCAACCCCACCCATCAGCAGACAAGTGGACTAAAGTTTTACTGAGCTCTGCCCAACAGAGCAACACCCAGCTCTACCCAACACCAGTCCCTCCCATTAGGAAGCTTGCACAAGCCTCTTAGATAGCCTCATCCACCAGAGGGCAGACAGCAGAAGCAAGAAGAACTACAGTCCTGCAGCCTGTGGAAGGAAAACCACATTCACAGAAAGATAGACAAAATGAAAAGGCAGAGGACCATGTACCAGATGAAGCAACAAGATAAAACCCCAGAAAAACAACTAAATGAAGTGGACATAGGCAACCTTCCAGAAAAAGACTTCAGAATAATGACAGTGAAGATGATTCAGGACCTCGGAAAAAAGAATGGAGGCAAAGATCGAGAACATGAAAGAAATGTTTAAAAAAGACCTAGGAGGATTAAAGAACAAACAACTAGAAGAATTAAAGAACAAACAGAGACGAACAATACAATAACTGAAATGAAAAATACACTAGAAGGAATCAAGAGCAGAATAACTGAGGCAGAAGAACGGAAAAGTGACCTGGAAGACAGAATGGTGGAATTCACTGCTGCAGAACAGAATAAAGAAAAAAGAATAAAAAGAAATGAAAACAGCCAAAGAGACCTCTGGGACAACATTAAACGCACCAACATTTGCATTATAGGGGCCCCAGAAGGAAATGAGAGACAGAAACGACCCAAGAAAATATTTGAAGAGATTATAGTCAAAAATTTCCCTAACATGGGAAAGGAAATTGCCACCTAAGTCCAGGAACCACAGAGTCCCAGGCAGGATAAACCCAAGGAGAAACATGCCGAGACACACAGTAATCAAATTACCAAAAATTAAAGACAAAGAAAAATAATTAAAAGCAACAAGGGAAAAATGACAAATAACCTTATAGGAGTTCCCTTGTATGTTAACAGACGATTTCTCAGCAGAAACTCTACAAGCCAGAAGGGAGTGGCATGATATATTCAAAGTGATGAAAAGGAAGAAACTACAATCAAGATTACTGTACCTGAAAAGGATCTCATTCAGATTCAATGGAAAAATCAAAACCTTTGCCCACAAACAAAAGAGAATTCAGCACCACCAAACCAGCTATATAACAAATGCTAAGGGAACTTCTCTAAGTGGGAAACACAAGAGAAGAAAACGACCTACAAAAACAAACCCAAAACAATTCAGAAAATAGTAAAAGGAACATAGATATCGATAATTACCTTAAATGTGAATGGATTAAATGCTCCAATCAAAAGACACAGGGTTGCTGAATGGATACAAAAACAAGACCCATATATATGCTGTCTACAAGAGACCCACTTCAGACCTAGGGGCACATACAGACTGAAAGTGAGGGGATGGGAAAAGATATTCCATGCAAATGGAAATCAAAAGAAAGCTGGAGTAGCAATACTCGTATCAGATAAAATAGGCTTCAAAATAAAGAATGAGACAAGGAAGGACACTACATAATGATGAAGGGATCAACCCAAGAGGAAGATATAACTATTATAAATATATATGCACCCAACATAGGAGCACCGCAATACATAAGGCAAATGCTAACAGCTATAAAATAGGAAATTGACAGTAACACAATAATAGTGGGGACTTTAACACCTCACTTACACCAATGGACAGATCATCCAGACAGAAAATTAATAAGGAAACACAAGCTTTAACTGACACAATAGACCAGAGAGATTTAACTGATATTTATAGGACATTCCACCCAAAAACAGCAGATTACACTTTCTTCTCAAGTGCACACAGAACATTCTCCAGGAGAGATCACATCCTGGGTCACAAATCAAGCCTTGGTAAATTTAAGTAAACTGAAATCATATCAATTATATTTTCCAACAGCAACGCTATGAGATTAGAAATAAATTACAGGGAAAAAAAACATAAAAAATACAAACACATGGAGGCTAAACAATACACTACTAAATAACCAAGAGATCACTGAAGAAATCAAAGAGGAAATCAAAAAACAAATCACAACAAAAACACATGACAAATGACAACAAAAACACAGTGACCCAAAACCTATGGGATGCAGCAAAAGCAGTTCTAGGAGGGAAATTTATAGCAATACAATCCTACCTCAAGAAACAAGAAAAATCTCAAATAAACAATCTAACCTTACACCTAAAGGAACTAGAGAAACAAGAACAAACAAAACCCAAAGTTAGTAGAAGGAAAGAAATCATAAAGATCAGAGCAGAAATAAATGAACTAGAAACAAAGAAAACAATGGCAAAGATCAATAAAACTAAAAGCTGGTTCTTTGAGAAGATAAACAAAATTGATAAACCATTAGCCAGACTCATCAGAAAAAAGAGGGAGAGAACTCAAATCAATAAAATTAGAAATGAAAAAGGGGAAGTTACAATGGACACCGCAGAAATACAGTATATCCTAAGAGACTACTACAGGCAACTCTATGCCAATAAAATGGACAACCTGAAAGAAATGGACAAATTCTTAGAAAGGTATAACCTTCCAAGACTGAACAAGGAAGAAATAGAAAATATGAACGGACCAATCACAAGTAATGAAATTGAAACTATGATTAAAAATCTTCCAACAAACAAAAGTCCAGGACCAGATGGCTTCACAGGCGAATTCTATCAATCATTTAGAGAAGAGCTAACACCTATCCTTCTCAAACTCTTCCAAAAATTGCAGAGGAAGGAACACTCCCAAACTCATTCTACTAGGCCACCATCACCCTGATACCAAAAACAGACAAAGATACAACAACAACAAAAAAATTACAGACCAATATCACTGGTGAATATAAATGCAAAAATCTTCAACAAAATACAAGCAAACAGAATCCAACAACACATTAAAAGGATCATACACCATGATCAAGTGGGATTTATCCCAGGGATGCAAGGATTCTTCAATATACACAAATCAATCAATGTGATACACCATATTAACAAACTGAAGAATAAAAACCATATGATCATCTCAATAGATGCACAAAAAGCTTCTGACAAAATCCAACACCCATTTATGATAAAAACTCTCCAGAAAGTGGGCATAGAGGGAATCTACCTCAACATAATAAAGGCCATATACAACAAACCCACAGCAAGCATCATTCTCAACAGTGAAAAACTGAAAGCATTTCCTCTAAGATCAGGAACAAGACAAGGATGTCACCCCTCACCACTATTATTCAACATAGTTTTGGAAGTCCTAGCCATGGCAATCAGAGAAGAAAAAGAAATAAAAGGAATCCAAATTGGAAAAGAAGTAAAACTGTCACTGTTTGCAGATGACATGATACTATACATAGATAATCCCAAAGATGCTACCAGAAAGCTACTAGAGCTAACCAATGAATTTGGTAAAGTTGCAAGGTACAAAATTAATGCACAGAAATCTCTTGCATTCCTATACACTAAGAATGAAAGGTCATAAAGAGAAATTAAGGAAACAATCCCATTCACCACTGCAACAAAAAGAATAAAACACCTAGGAATAAACCTACCTAAGGAGGTAAAAGACCTGTACTCAGAAAACTATAAGACACTGATGAAATTAATCAAAGTTGACACAAACAGGTGGAGAGATATACTATGTTCTTGGATTGGAAGAATCAATATTGTGAAAATGCCTATACTACCCAAAGCAATCTACAGATTCAATGCAATCCCCATCAAATTACAAATGGTATTTTTTACAGAACTAAAACAAATAATCTTAAAATTTGTATGGAGACACAAAAGACCCTGAATAGCCAAAAGAATCCTGAGGGAATAAAACAGAGCTGGAGGAATCAGACTCCCTGACTTCAGGCTATACTACAAAGCTACAGTAATCAAGACAATATAGTACTGGCACAAAAACAGAAATATAGATCAATGGAACAGGATAGAAAACCCAGTGATCAACCCACGCACCTATGGTCAACTAATCTATGACAAAGGAGGTAAGAATATACAATGGAGAAAAGACAGTCTCTTCAATAAGTGGTGCTGGGAAAACTGGACAGCTACATGTAAAAGAATGAAATTAGAACACTCCCTAACACCATACACAAAAATAAACTCAAAATGGATTAAAGACCTACATGTAAGGCCAGACAGTATAAAACTCTTAGAGGAAAACACAGAAAGGACACTCTTTGACAGAAATCACAGCAAGATTTTTTTTGACTCGCCTCCTAGAGTAATAGGAGTAAAAACAAAAATAAACAAATGTGACCTATTGAAACTTAAAAGCTTTTGCACAGCAAAGTAAACCATAAACATGACAAAAAGACAACCCTCAGAATGGGAGAAAATATTTGCAAATGATTCAACAGACTAAGGATTAATCTCCAACATATATTAACAGCTCATGCAGCTCAATATTAAAAAAACAAACAACCCAATCCAAAAATGGGAAGAAGACCTAAATAGACATCTCTCCAAAGAAGACATACAGATGGCAAAGAGGTACATGAAAAACTGCTCAACATCACTAATTATTAGAGAAATGCAAATCAAAACTACAATGAGGTATCACTTTATACCAGTTAGAATGGGCATCATCAAAAAATCTACAAACAGCAAATGCTGGAGAGTGTGTGGAGGAAAGGGAACCCTCTGGCACTGCTGAGAATGTAAACTGATACAGCTACTATGGAGAACAGTATGGAGGTTCCTTAAAAAATTCAAATAGCTGGGCTTCCCTGGTGGCGCAGTGGTTGAGAGTCTGCCTGCCAATGCAGGGGACACAGGTTCATGCCCCGGTCTTGGAGGATCCCACATGCCGCGGAGCAACTAGGCCTGTGAGCCATGGCCGCTGAGCCTGCGTGTCCGGAGCCTGTGCTCTGCAACGGGAGAGGCCACAACAGTGAGAGGCCCGCGTACCACAAAAAACAAACAAACAAACAAAAGAAATTCAAATAGCTTTCTGCCCATGGACACCACCGAGTAAGCATCGTTGACATCCCCCACCTCCACTGTCGTCATGTCTAAGTCAGAGTCTCCCAAAGAGCCCAAACAGCTGCGGAAGCTCTTCATCAGAGGTTTGAGCTTTGAAACAACCGATGGGAGCCTGAGGAGCCATTGTGAGCAGTGGGGAGCACGCACAGACTGTGTGGTAATGAGGGATCCAAGCACCAGGTGCTCCAGAGGCTTCCGGGTTGTCATGTATGCTACTGTGGAGGAGGTGGGTGCGGCCATGAAGGCAAGGCCACACGAGGTGGATGGAAGAGTTGGGGAACCAAAGAGGGCCGTCTCAAGAGAAGATTCTCAAAGACCTGGTGCCCACTTAACTGTGAAAAAGATTTTTGTTGGTGGCATTAAAGAAGACACTGAAGAACACCACCTAAGAGATTATTTTGAACAGTATGGGAAAATTGAAGTGACTGAAATTATGATCGACCAAGGCAGTGGCAAAAAAAGAGGCTTTGCTTTCATATCCTTTGATGACCATGACTCCATAGACAAGACTGTCATTCAGAAATACCACACTGTGAATGGCCACAACTGTGAAGTAAGGAAAGCCCTATCTCAGCAAGAGGTGGCTAGTGCTTCATCCAGCCAAAGAGGTCATAGTGGTTCTGGAAGCTTTGGTGGTCGTCGTGGAGGTGGTTTTGGTGGGAATGACAACTTTGGTGGTGGAGGAAACTTTGGTCGTGGAGCTGGCTTTGGTGGCAGCCACGGTGGTGGTGGCTATGGTGGCAGTGGGGGTGGCTATAATGGATTTGATAATGATGGGAGCAATTTTGGAGGTGGTGGAAGCTACAATGATTTTGGCAATTACAACAATCAATTTTCAAATTTTGGACCCATGAAAGGAGGAAACTTTGGAGTCAGAAGTTCTGGCCCCTATGGTGGTGGAAGCCAATACTTTGCCAAACCACAAAACCAAGGTAGCTATGGTGGTTCCAGCAGCAGCAGTAGCTATGGCAGTGGCAGGAAGTTGTAATTACTGCCAGGAAACAAAGCTTAGCAGAAGAGGAGAGCCAGGGAAGTGATAGGGAAGCTACAGGGTACAAGAGATTTGTGAACTCAGCCAAGCACCATGGTGGCAGGGCCTAGCTTCTAGAAAGAAGACATGTTTTAGACAGTACTCATGTGTATGGGCAAAAAAACTTGAGGACTGTACTTGTGACTAATTGTATAACAGATTATCTTAGTTTCTGTTCTGTGGAAAGTGTAAAGCATTCCAACAAAGGGTTCTAATGTAGATTTTTTTTTTTTTGTACGCATGCTGTTGACTGTTAAGTGTAATAGTCTGATCATGATGCTGAATAAGTGTGTCTTTTTATTAAATGTGCTGTGTAACGTTAGTCTACTCTGAAGCCATTTTGGTAAGCTACCCCAACAGTGTGAAGTTAGAATTCCTTCAGGGTGATGCCAGGTTCCATTCAAACTTTATTTACAGCCTGCTTTGGTAGAGAAGCTATTGTCTTCAGAAACCTTGGTGAAGCTGAACTGACAGTTACTGTGTTGTGACCTGGAGTTCACTGTGAAAAGGGTCACCCAAGCAAAGCCATGGAGTTTTTTGGTTATTAATATGATTGTTGGCACATATCCTATGCAATATATCTAAATTGAATTATGGTACCAGATAAAGTTATAGGTGGGAATGAAGCTTGTGTATCATCCATTATCATATGTAATCAATAAATGATTTAATACCCTCTTCTTTGGAATGACAACTGTATGGATTTGGGACTGGTAGAGCTTTGGACCTTCGCTACCCACTACCCCTGATAATGTTGAATGCTTCTATCACAATTCAACTTTAAAACTCTGCCAAAGAATAGAAATCAGATGCTTAATGCCACCCCATGAATCCACAAATTAGAAGTTTTCAGGAGACATTTTTAAACTGACCAGTACCAGTAAGGATTTTACTCTTAACACAAAAACAGGCTTACATTAAAGGAAAACTGTGGTTTCTGTTCTGGTTGGGTGGGTCTTTATATAGGGTTATGGAATGACACACTAGTAATTATCTATATGGAGATAAAAATTTGCTGATATGGTAAGGAACCATATTATCTACGTTAATTTATGCTAACTGCAGTTTTCCTTTAAATACGGCACAAGATGACACAACCATTCTAAAATGTTTTTTGTATAGAAAATGATTTCTAAAACTTTATAACAGTTTATTTAATATCCAATCACTGTTAGTTGTACATAGCTTCCTTTGAGCCCTCCCTTTGGTGCCCTCAATTTCAGTGCCATTGTACTTAGTAGGATAGAGATTTGTTTATCACTAGGGAAAAAAAATTAAAATAGAATTACCATATGACCCAGCAATCCCACTACTGGGCATATACCTGGAGAAAACCATGATTCAAAAAGAGTCATGTACCACAATGTTCATTGCAGCTCTATTTACAATAGCCAGGACATGGAAGCAACCTAAGTGTCCATCAACAGGTGAGTGGATAAAGAAGATGTGGCACATACATACAATGGAATATTACTCAGCCATAAAAAGGAACAAAATTGGGTCATTTGTAGAGATGTGGATGGACTTAGAGACTGTCATACAGAGTGAATTGAGTCAGAAAGAGAAAAACAAATATTGTATATTAACGCATACATATACAATATGTATATGTATCTAGAATCTAGAAAAATAGTACAGATGAACTGGTTTGCAAGGCAGAAATAGAGACACAGATGTAGAGAACAACGTATGGACACCAAGGGGGGAAAGCAGGTTGGGGTGGTGGTGGTGGTGGTGGTGGTGGTGGTGGTGGGATAAATAGGGAGATTAGGATTGACATATACACACTAATATGTATAAACTAGGTAACTAATAAGAACCTGCTGTATAAAAACAGAGAAATAAAATTAAATTTAAATAAATACAAGATCTATGGGATAGTACAAAGCATGCCAAGTTACACATAATAGGGGCTCCAGAAGAAGTAGGAGAGAGAGAAGGGCATTAAAAATGTATTTAAGGGACTCCCCTGGGGGTGCAGTGGTTAAGAATCCACCTGCCAATGCAAGGGACACAGGTTTGAGCCCTGGTCTGGGAAGATCCCACATGCCATAGAGCAACTAAGCCTGTGTGCCACAACTACTAAGCCTGTGTGCCACAACTACTGAGCCTGTGTGCCACAACTACTGAGCTTGCATGCCACAACTACTGAATCCCACGCACCTAGAGCCTGTGCTCTATAACAAGAGAACCCACCACAATGAGATGCCCATGCACTGCAACGAAGAGTAGCCCCCACTCTCCGCAACTAGAGAAAGCCCGCACAGCAATGAAGACCGAACACAGCCAAAAAATAAATAAATTCGTTAATTAATTTAAAAAAATACTTAACTTAAAAAAATGTATTTAAGAAATTATGGCTGAAAAATTTCCAAACCTAAAGATGGAAACAGATATTCAGGTGCAGGAAGCACAGAGTATCCCAAACAAGATGAACCCAATTAGACCCACACCAAGATATATCATAATTAAAATAGCAATAGTTAAAGAGAGAATTCTAAAGGCAGCAAGAGAAAAACAAAGAGTCAATTACAAGGAAACCCACATAAAGCTATTAGACAATTTCTCTGCAGAAACTGTGCAGACCAAGTCCTGAAAGGGAAAAACGTGCAACCTAGGATATTCTACCCAGCAAGATTATCATTTAGAATAGAAGAAGAGATAAAGAATTCCTCCGACAAGCAAAAGCTAAAAGAATTCAACAATACTAAACCTACCCTAAAATAAAAATTGAAGGGTCTTATCTAAATAGAAAAGAAACAAAAATCTACAGGAAAGGGAAAAATCATAATAGGAAAGGCAAATATATAGTCAGGACTAAAGATCACTTAGATAAGCCAGGACATAGATTAAAAAACCGTCCAAAAATTTTGTAAAAGTAATTGTAACTACAATTAAAATCAAAATAATAAACATACAGATGTAAAATAGGATATAAAAATTACAAAAGTGGGAGAGGAGAGTTAATAATGTAGATTTTTAGAATGTGCTTGAACTATTATGACTATCAGTCTAAAGTAAGTAGATAGATACAGTTATGGGTCAACATACTTGAAAACCAGGGAAGCCACAAATCAAAAACATACAATAGATTCACAAAAACCAAAAAGAAAGGAACTCAAGCATACTACAAAAGAAAATCATCAAACCACAAAAGGAAAAACAAAAAGAAGAAGAATGGAACAAAGAACCACAAAAACAACTGGAAAACAAGGAATAAAATGGCAATAAGTACATAACTATCAATGATTACTTTAAATGTCAATGGACTAAATGCTCCAATCAAAATGGAAAGAGT
>NW_006798376.1:2330106-2355240 GCF_000442215.2 Lipotes vexillifer
CAAGAACCTACACTATGTTTCCTATAAGAGACTCACTTCAGGTTGAAAGACACCCACAGATTGAAAGTGAGCAGATGGAAAAATATACTTCATGCAAATGTAAACAACAAGAAAGCAGGGGTAGCAATAATCATATCAGACTAGTAGACTTTAAAACAAAGTCCATAAAGACAAAAAAGGACATTATATAATAATAAAGGGATCAATACAATAAGAGGATATTACATTTGTTAACATATATGCACCAATATAGGAGCACTTAATATATAAAACAAATACTAACAGACATAAACGGAAAAACTGACAGGAATACAGTAAGAGCAGGAGACTTTAACATCCCACTGACATCAACAGATAGATCTTTAGAAAGAAAATCAATAAGGCAACAGAGGTCCTAAATGACACAATAGACCAGTTGGACTTAAATGATATCTACAGGACACTACATCCAAAAAAAAACCCCAGAACACACATTCTTTTCAAGCTTGCATAGAACATTCTCTAGGATAGAACACACACTAAGTCACAAAACAAGCCTCAACAAATTTAAGAGGGTAGAAATTATATCAAGCATTTTCTTCCAACCACAATATGAAACTAGAAATCAACTATAGAAAGAAAAATGAGAAAAGAACACATGGAGACTAAACAACATGCTACTAAAAAACCAATTGATCACTGATAAAATCGAAGAGGACCAGAAAATACCTTGAGACAAATGACAATGAAAACTCAGCTTAACAAAATCTATGAGATGCAGCAAAAGCAGTTCTAAGAGAGAAGTTCATAGTGAAACAGGTCTTCCTCAAGAAACAAGAAAAAAATCCCAAATAAACCACCTAACCTACCACCTAAAAGAATTAGGAAAAGAAGAACAAACAAAACCAAAGTCAGCGGAAGAAAGGAAATAATAAAGATCAGAGAGGAAATGAATAAAATAGAGATTAAAAGACAATAGAAAAGATCAATAAAACAAAGATCTGATTTTTTTGAAAGATAAACAAAATCAACAAGCCCTTAGCCAGGGTCACCAAGAAGAAAAGAGAGAGGACTCAAATAAATAAAAAAAGAAATTAAAGAAGAGAAATAATTACTGATACCACAGAAATATAAAAAATAAGGGAATACTATGACCAATACTATGCCAACAAATTGGACAACCTAGAAGAAATGGACAAGTCTGTAATTTAAAAAAAAAAAACCTCCAAGCAACAAAAGGCCAAGACTGGATGGCTTCATAGGGGAATTCTACCAAATATACAAAGAAAAATGTATACCTATCATTCTCAAACCATTTCAAAACTTTGAGGAGGAGGGAACCCTCCCAAAGTCATTTGATGAAGCCACCATCACCTGGACACCAAAACCAAAGACTCTACCTAAAAGAAAATTACAGGCCAATATCTTTGATGAATACAGATGCAAAAATCCTCAACAAAACATTAGCAACCTGAATGCAACAATACATAAAAAGGATCGTACACCATGATTAATTTGGATTCGTCCCAGGGTCTCAAGGATGTTTTAACATAGGCAAATCAGTCAATGTGATACACCACATTAAAGAAAGGAAAGACAAAAATCACATCATCATCTCAATGGATGCAGAAAAAGCATGTGATAAAATTCAACACTCATTCTGATAAAAACTCTCATCAAATTGGGTGTAGAGGGAACATTTCTCAACATAATAAAAGCCATTATGGTAAACCCAAAGCCAACATAATACTCAATGATAGAAAGCTGAAAACCTTCCCACTAAATTCAGGAACAAGACAAGGATGCCCACTCTCACCACTTCTATTCAACACAGTACTGGAAGTCCTACTCACAGAAGTCAGACAAGAAAAAGAAATAAAAGTTATCCAAATTGGAAGGGAAGTGTAAAACTGTCATGATTTGCAGATGACATGATACTCTGTAATAAAAACCCAACGACCCAAGTGCCCATTAACAGACGGTTGGTTTAAGAAGATGTGTATGTATATACACATACATATATATGGAATAATTACTCAGCTATAAAAAAGAAAGATATATTGTCATTTGCAGCAACATGGATGAACCTAGAGAATATCATACTAAATGAAGAAAGTCAAAGAGAGAAAGACAAATATTATATGGTATCACTTATATGTGAAATCTAAAAAAAAAAAAAAAATACAATGAATCTATATACAAAACAGAAACAGACTCACAGACATAGGAAAAAAACTTATGGTTACCAAAAGGGAAAGGGAGGGTGGGGACTGATAAATTAGGAGTATGGGATTATAGATTCAAACTAATATGCTTAAAATAGAAAGGCAACAAGGATTTACTATTAGCACAGGAAACTATATTCAATATCTTGTAATAACCTATAATGGAAAAATAATCTGAAAAAGTACATTTATACATATATAAAAAACTGAATCACTTTGCTGTACGCCTGAAACTAATACAATATTGTAATTCAACAATTATTTCACTTTAATAAAGAAGCCAAATTATAGTGGGTCAAAGAGTAAATGAGAACTAATGGAAAGGAGAAAAGTCTTTAACAAGCTACAATATATACAGAGAAATAGACACATATCACACACAAAATGCAGCTATCACTAAGATATTTAGATATCTTAGTTTTATAAGTAATGAAACTAATTGAACATTTAGGCTCCATGATTTTTTCTGTGTGCCTTTCAGACACCCTTTAAATTATCTGTGGTGTCTGATCTGCCTATGGTGGGCAGATGCATGTATTTAAAATGAATTCTTCAATCTCATAAATGCTGTAATTCAATGTGGGATTTAATCTTAATTCCAATCCTTACTAGTTTCATGACCTTGGGTTATATGGTTTGTCCAACATCATACATCTAGTCTGTAAGGTAATTTGGGCTTTAAATTCAGATCTGACTCCAAAGCTCACATTCTTCATCATGGAGACTTCTGGTGAACATATTGACGTGTGAGTCGGCCCCCACTTTCATCAGTGCCAGCATGACTTTGGTTTTTTCACACGAAGCTACCTACCCCTCCCTTCCACAGCACACAAAATGAGAGCTATATGAGGAGAGACTGGATAGAGGTCCTTAGGTCAAGAATACGGCCAAGATGCAGGAGTAAAAGCCTTAGTCTCCATATTCCTAAGAATGAGGGGTCCATCCCTTCCTCCTCACTAACCATGCCCTTTCCCGAATTCCCAGCCAGCTGTAGCTGAGAAACAGATAAACTGTTATATAGAAAAGTTCTCCATCAAAAGCCTGTGTGAAAGAAGAGTTTAATTAAGTGGTACCATTTATAGAAATCAATCACATGCAAACTTTACAGCCCACTCTATATTCATTGTGGAGGCCTTCCAAATGGCATCATCTGTGATAAGAAGAAGTATGTCAATTATGTCATTATCAGAGTGAAAAAATGTGCGGACAAAATAAAGCTCTAAATATTCCTTTGAAGTCAACCACTCTTTTTAAATGGTTTGGACGTATAATGTAGGGAAGTGTTTTTAATTGAAATAGAGTAAATAAGTTATTACAAAGGGTTTCAAAAGAAAAATGATTGTTATGCTAAACTTCAGCTATTTTTTAATGGGTTTTCCATGGCCATAGGCTTGCCTTTTTTGCATTTTCTTTTTTTCTTCTACTAGTGAAGAAACAAAAAACGACAGCAGCTAATGCCAAGTCCTTTGAGCCATTGCTCTATAACAAAGCAATTTAAGGGAGGCAGACAGAGGATGGAGTCAACTTTTATGAAAAAGTTGCTCATGTTTTCCTCTGATACAACTTTTCCTTTCAGATGTTTTATGACAACTACAGTCTCTAAGGACTGACTAACTGCAAAGTTAAGACTGATATTTTACAATAAGACTTCCCTTATTACTTAATCACTGCAATCTGACAATAAAACCATCTGCCTATAATGGGCCAACTCCACAGACTGCACAAGTCCAGAAAGCTGAATGTCTAAAAGGACTCATTGTTTTAACCTGGATGCAAAACTTTACTTTCTGACAGACTTTGAGTCTGAATTTTATGTCACCAGTGGGATAAGACATTTTGCTATTTTTTCCCACTACAGGCACCTTAAATTTTAAAAATCTGATTTGCTTTACATTAAATGATGAAAGAATCATCATCAGAAGTGCTTGGGATGATACAGATTCTCACATTTGATAATCTGTTCCTGTTCTACAATCACAGTAACAAGAATTCCTGAGATTTATTTAGTTGTTACACAAGGGAGTGTGCTTTACATGCAATTTATTGTTGAATTCACACAAGAATCATACAGGATAAGAACTATTATTTTCTCCATGTTACAGAGGAATAAAAACTAAGGCTTAAAGACATTGAATAAGCTTCCAAAGTCACAGAATTATTAGTGGCAGTGGTGGGACTCAGACTCAAGAGGTTTGAGATTAGAGTCCAGTACTCCTAACCTTTATTACAAAGAAAACAGAAGGCATCAATTACTATAAGGAATGGGAATCCACATCTAGAAGACCATGTCAAATGGTTAATGAGTTAATGCACCTCAAGAAAGGGAGATAAGAATATTTTTTTAAACAATGTACATAGCATTTAAGAGACCTACAAATATGAGCCTTTTTTTCACTTTCACTTTTGATATAAAAGAGTATTTTGAAAAATACACAAGAAAACTAAATGGATGACTTTAGGTCAGAACTATTTTAAGGAGGCTAAATCTTGGTAAGTAGACCCTGTTATGCTAAGCGCTTGAGAAGGTTTCTAATACTTTTTAAAGGAGATGTATTTATACCCAATTCACTTGGGTTTTTAAAGACTCAAAGGAAAAAAGAAAAAAATGCATTTTGTTACTGGTGACATACTTTCTAATTATGACATCTATTTCTTGAATTGATGCTTCATAACCAGGTTAACAGTCTTGTGTCACAATATTGTTATGAACTGATCAACTGAAAGCCCATTATTGACCCAATTATTCCAGAATGGGACAAATGAATGAGATGAAAGTCATGGTCTCTGAGGGGCCCAAGCTTGATCAGTTCGATTCTGTTTAAATGGAAGTACTTTTGACAGTGGTAAGGGGCACTATTAATGATTATGAGGAGGGAACAGATGCAAAGCTATGGACATTCACTTACCCTAGCTAAAGCTCACTCTCTGCTTATCTCTTGGTGCTGGTAGGTTGGTTAAGGTAGGAGAGTGAGACCTTCTGTGGAGTGTCGGGGTGTTAGAAAAGGAGCTTTTGATAAGAGTGGGTGTAGACAAATTGCTTGTGCCCCATTAAAGAGACAAGATGAAAATTCCTGTTGAGACCCTGTTTCTTTAAATGCCAAACTACTCCAAATCTGGACTAGTGGGTCATGGTTTATGAGTTTTGCTGCACTTTGTACATAAAAGAATCCACAGGATACATATGGACATAATCAGAGTGAGGCTGGTAGAGGCTGAAGGGATGAAATTCATGTGAAAACAAGAATGAGATAATAATAAGGTCCTGCAGAAAGGGAGAGCATGGGCAGTTTAAGTTGCAAGGAACAGACTTTAGCTGTAGTACTTTTTTTTTTAATGTAAGATACATGTGGAAATAAGGATGATGAGACTGATCACACGCCGTGAACTTACAAAAATTTATAGTCACACAGATTGGCTTCACATAGAAGGAAATATTCAGAAATTGGAAGCTGGTTTAGAATCCAAAATAACTCTAGACATTGGGTTGTCTCCTCCCCCTGGGGAACAGGAGCTCCTTGCTTCCTTCTCTGCTGTGATGTGAAACTACCCTCTGCCTCTGCTTCTTTCTAAGTCACTGTCTTCTGCCCTTCCTTCCAAATACTCACTTCTTTATGTGCATCTGGCATCTGGTATCTCCAGTGTAGAGAATCCATTTTGTTCATTAACCCACCATCCAATAGAGAGCTCCTGCAGGGAAGGGTATTTGTGTCAGAAAACGTAATAGGCTTCTGGTTTGTCTGCAGGCCAGTTGTCTTTAGGTCAAAAGCCTACCCCTTGCCCAATAGCCATGACCATGGTACTGGAATCACAGCAAGTAGAATGTGGTTACCCGTGGTGCTGGGACACCACACTCTCCTAGATGTCCTCCCACCTCTCTGGGTGTCCTCAGGTTCTTTTCCAAGATTATGCTCTCTGTCTAGGCAATAAATGTTGGATTTCCTTGAGGCTGAGCCTTAGGCCTTTTTCATTTTTCCCCAATATTTTTCTCCGTATATAATCTCTACCACACCCATGACTTCAGTTCATACACATATGCCAACAGTTTTAAAATGTATCTCTTACCTAGATCTCTCCTTTGAGCTCCAGACCAGATATCTAATTGTTAAGCTGATATTTCCACTTTTACGTCTGAAAGACTTCTCAGTTGCAATTTGTTCTTGACTTATGTTCTTCTGCTTCAAATCCGTATGTCTTCCCGTATACCCTTTCTTCCAGTATCCACCACTATCCATTCTGCTGCTAAAGCCATTAGCTTAAGGGTCATGTTTGACATATGCTTCTGCCTCAAATCCACTTTCAATCTATCCCTCTGTTCTGTTAATCTCACTTCCTCAACATCTCTTAAAGCCATTCCATTTCAGCCTCTTCAAAGCCACCACCCTAGTTCACGCTACCATCATCAATCTCCTGAACCACTGCAGGAATCTGCACATCGGTCCCCTTCATCTACTCTAGCCCCTTTTCGATACACCCCTGACACTGCAGTCACAGTGAACTTTACAAAAAGAAACTCTTATCATGTCATCCTGAAATTGAAAACTCCCAGTGATTTCCTATTGCTCCTGGAATTGAGAACAGCATTTTTAATGTGGTCCTGCGTATCTAGTCTAGGCCCCCTCTACCTCACCACCTTCACTTTACACAGTTACTTTGTTCGAGCCACATTAGCCTCATTTCTGACCCTTGCATATGCTAGGATCCTTCACTGGGACAAGTTCTTTTTCAATGGGCTGATCCTTTACATGGAAAGCTCTATACTGCCTGGTCATCTGTATAACTCCTACCCATTCTTCAGAACTCTACATTTTCTGATCCCCATCTATGTCAGGATCCTCTGCTATACACTCTCATAGGCCCATATTTCTGTCCTTCAAAAGGATACATTAGAGATGTGATTATTATTTTTTTATGTTTCCCCTCCAGACTCTAATATTCATATTAGCTAGGAACATTTTTTTAATTAGTAAATGTTTAATATATGGGCTACAAACAACAATACAAATATGCACACAATACTACATCAGAAACCCCTAACACCACCAACAGCACAAATCTTTAATTAGAATATGTAGGTATAAATCTAGACTACGTTCGCTTACTATAGTCCTTCTGCTTAAATGTGTTTTCTCCTATTTCCTTCTGAACCCATAAAGTTAGAAGCAAAATTTTCCAGTAGGTACTATTTCTGATCTGTGCTTTGCTTTTCTAATTACCTTTGCTTCCATAATATAATATCCTTAACCTATAGTATCTTTCCAGTGATAACCACCTTAATTTACAACAACTTCCTCCTTGACTAAATTTAAATGTTAGGCCAATTCTGTTCAAGTTTTAAAAACTTCATTTGAGTTGGTTAAGCTGTCAGTCTAAACAATATTAATTCTTCCAATCCAAGAACATGGGATACCTTTCCATTTCTTTGAATCACCTTAAATTTCCTCATCAAGGTTTTATAGTTTTCAGAGTATAGGTCTTTCACCTCCTTGGTTAAGTTTACTCCTAGATTTTTTTTGTTTTTTTGGATTCAATTTTAAACAGGGTTTTTCTTTATCTTTCTGGTGTTTCATTGATAGTGTAAAAAAACTGCAACAGATATCTGTTGGTTCATCAGTTGTAACAAACATACAGCTCTACATGGGTTACTGATAATGGGGGAGAGTACACACGTGGGAGTAGGGAATGGATAGGAAATCTCAACACCTCCCTCTCAGTTTTGCTCTAAAACAACTGTCTTAACTGGACACCATAAAACTCTTAAAGGAAATCATAGGCAGAACACTCCTTGACATAAATTGCAGCAATATCTTTTTTGATCCATTTCCCGTAGTAATGGAAATAAAAACAAAAATAAACAAATGGGACTTAAACTCAAAAGCTTTTGCACAGCAAACAAAAACTGTAAACAAAATGAAAAGACAACCTATGGAATGGGAGAAAATATTTGAAAATGAACTGTCCGACAAGGGATTAATCTCCAAAATATACAAACAGGTCATGCAGCTCAATAACAAAAAAACAACCCAACCAAAAGATGGGTGGAAGACCTAAATAGACATTTCTCCAAAGAAGACGACATACACATGGCCAACAGGCACATGAAAAGATGCTCAACATCACTAATTATTAGAGAAATGCAAATCAAAACTACAATGAGATATCACTTTACACCAGTCAGAATGGCCATCATCAAAAAGTCTACAAACAAATTCTGGAGAGGGTGTGGAGAAAAGGGAACCCTCGTACACTGCTGGTGGGAATGTAAATTGGTACAGCCACTATCGAGAACAGTATGGAGGTTCCTCAAGAATCTAAATATAGAGCTACCATATGATCCAGCAATCCCATTCCTGGGCATATATCCAGAGAAAAACATGGTTTGAAAGGATACATGCACACCAGTGTTCTTTACAGTGCTGTTTACAATAGCCAAGGCATGGAAGCAACCTAAATGTCCATTGACAGATGAATAAAGAAGATGTGGTACATAAGTACGATGGAATATTACTCAGCCATTAAAAACAATGAAATAATGCCATTTGCAGTAACATGGATGGACCTGGAGATTATCATACTAAGTGAAGTCAGACAGAGAAAGACTAATATCATATGATATTGCTTATATGTGGAATTAAAAAAATGATACAAATGTACTTATTTACAAAACATAAACAGAATCACTGACTTAGAGAATGAACTTACGGTTACCGAGGGGAAGGGTGGGGAGAAGGGATAGATTGGGAGTTTGGAATTGACATGTACACACTGCTATATTTAAAATAGATAACCGACCAGGACCTACTGTATAACACAGGGAACTCTACTCAATTCTCTGTGATAACCAAAATGGGAAAAGAATTTGAAAAAGGATACATGCATATGTATAACTGAATCACTTTGCTGTAACCTTGAAACTAATGCAACATTGTTAATCAACTATACTCCAATACTAAATAAAAACTTTAAAATAATTGTCTTAAAGAAAAAAAACTATTCAAAAAGACAAGGTCCCAAAGGAGTAGTCAGTCAGCTGATCATAGAAGTATGTGATTCAAAAGGAAGAAAGATAAATGTCAAAAAAATGAAAAAGAAATGTATACTCTCACTAGTAATTCTTTTCAGTCTGCAAAGTAAAACAATGGGGTATAATTTTGCACCTCTTAGGCTGAAAAACACTTAAAAGAATAAGAAAACCCACTGTTGGCATAAATGTTGGGAAAATGAGCCTCAAGCACTCTTGGTAGTAATGGAAATGGATTGGTTCAATAATATGTATGTCAAAATTTTAAATATGTATGTCAAAATTTTAAAGACATATATCATTTGACCTAGACATTAAATCTGGGAAAATAATTGGAAAAAAGTAAAAAAAAAAAAAAAAAAAAAATTAAAAAAAAAAAAAAAAAAATTGGAAAAAAAAAAAAAAAAAAAAAAAAAAAAAAATTTTTTTGAGACTAAAGATCCTAATTTCAGCATTGTTTACACCAGTAAAAATTCTAAAAACAAGCTAAAGTTACAACAGATTGGTTATAACTAAATAAATATGGTAAATCTACTCTGTGGAAAACTCTGTAACCATATCTTTTCTTTATGTTGGTGTATACTTAGTGACACAAAAGATGCCTGTGGTTTGTTCTGTAAAATGCATATTATAAAATAGCAATTTTAATATATCTATCCTCTAGAAATGCTTACATCTGCATTTAAAGATCTCAAGATTTACCAAAAAGTTAACAGTGGATGTATCTGAGTAATGAGATAGTGATTTCCACTTTTAATCCTTTCTATATTACTTATATTTTAAAATAAGCATTATTATTTTTATAATAAAGTTGAAAAAGAGGCATAATACACAGTCAGTTAAAAGCATTTAAGAGCCTAGAGATAATTCACACTTGTTCCTCTATCCAAGCTATAGCCCGCCACCTCAGGTTTCTCAAACCTGAAAATTTCTGATTCGGAGAGGACTTCACTTTCCAAGAATGGTATGATAACTCTACCATGCCATCTAGTGTTAAGAACTGTGATGTCTTAAGAAAAGCTGGCAACTCAAAAAGATTTTAAGTATTCCAATTCACAATTCTACAGGCAATTTGAGGAAAACAAGTACATCTTTTAAAAAGGACACTGAGATTTGCTGTGAGTGTAGTTAGGTCAAAGTTTAAATTGCAAACTTGCAACTGTGTCATTTTAATTAGGTTGTAATTGAAGAAACCACAAAACAATATCCAAGAGCCAAGGTAGTCAAATATTTAAACTGGTGAAGGGGGAGAGTGAATCTCTGCCCATATCCTCATCTTGCCCACACCACCACACACACCTACCTTTACTACCAACACCACCATCACCTACAGAAGTTCAGAATCAACCAGTTTCTTTAAAAAGTTACAAAACCAAAGATTCTATTTGAAGATATACCCAAAGTCTACTTACGTTTGCTCTAAGTATAGAAGACAAACAAAAAATGTGAATAGCAGTTTTATTTTCTTCTGTGTTATTGATAACAAATTAGTACTCAAAGAAGTTGATTTTCTGTTGGTAGCTTGGCTCCAGGGTCATTTGGGAATACCTTAATACAACTCTAAGTAGAGCCATACACCAGTCAGACAAAAATATTTACTGAGTACCTATATGCAAGGCTGTTTTAAGAGTTAAGAAACTATAATAGGTGTTATGAAACAATCATCTGAAAAGATAAAGTCTCTGCTAACAGGGAACTTATAGACTAGTGTGACTTTCTTAACTAAGCAAGATTTTTCCAGTTTGAGATCATGTACCAAGTACTTTAAATTTTTCCTGCTGTTAAAAAACAAAATTCAACTGAATAAATTTGAAGATCTAGTTGGTTCTATTGTATGATTCATGAATTGGGCAGCATCTCATCTAGTAAAGAGAGAGGTGAGCCAAGGAACACCTGTTCATATTTCTCTTTTGCTACTAACTTTCTTATCCCATCCATACAGAAGCTGGATGGGATAAGAAAGTTAGCAAAAGAAAAAAAAAGATTGTTTCAGTCAAGGTCGGCTTTGTTTGGGGGAGGGGCAGCAGGGGTCTCATCAAGCAGATTACTTCACTCTTGTTGATCAGGACATTCCAGATTGATTGGCTTAAAATTCCACTCCTGAGAGGGGTTGAAACTACAGTTCAGTCTTAAGTTTGTTGTCCTGGGAGCAAGTGACTCCACCTTCATACCTGTTCTTTCTTTTCTTTTTTTTTTTTTTTTAACACTACCCCGTGACTGATAATTTGATTTCTGGGCATTTATCTTAAAGAAAAAATACAAGAAACTCATCTCGCAACATATAATAGTGATAAATTGAAAACAACCTAAATGACCAAACATAGATGATTGGTTAAGGACCATTTTTGCAATAGAATAGTATGCAGACATTTAAAATGCTATATCAAAGTTTCTAAAAATAAAATTTGCAAATATCCACAATGTCCAATGAAAGAAGGAAGAAACAATAATATATGAAATATCAGAAGCTCTTCGGCAAGTGGAGTAATCATGGGTGATTCAATCTGTCAGAGTTTCAGCAACTGTCATGAGCAAAGGGCATGGCAAAGTCCCAGGACAAGATGAGGTGGTGGAGCTATCCAAGTCTCACAGGATTCCCTAAAGAAAGCCCCTAACACTGTGCCAGGTACATAGACAACCAGGTTCCCGCACAATCCTTGGAATGGAAGATGGTAAAAACTGGGTAAATAGCTGTACTTTATCAAACCTACATCCCTCAGACTGAGGCAGGACAAGATGAGTCCGAAGAATATGGGAATGCCCTCATGTTTATAGCTTTCTGATAACCAAATATTGGAATAACAGTAGACCTCCCTTCCCACTCCAGTTTTCTGAATATTTTAATGCATTGAGTTGAAGGGGGACAGAACATGCCACCCCAAAATATGTCTCTTTGGCATAAGGATAATTTTGAGCTGGTTGTTTTTAAGAAATGGCAGACATAGGAAAAGCTCTGAAAACCAAATAAAGTAAGAGACATTTACATTTATAAGGGAAATCTCCATTTGTAGTGTGTCTCCCTCTCTGTACCAGGAAGATGACAAAATCTCTAGTAAATCTTACCAATGGAGAAGACAGAGACTTAGATCTGCATAACAACGTGTGCTTGTTTACTCTGCCTTTCCTGGTAACCTCCCCATAACTGGCCATTCCTCTTCCCATCAACATCTTCTGTCTTTAGCTGAAGATGGTGTTTAAGGAGGTGGCTTGGGTCATTTCAGGGAGTTACTCAATTTTTCTGGGTATCTTCCATGTATATAGGATGTACACATGTTATTTAACTTCTGTTTTTCTCCTCTTAATCTGTCTTTTATTACAGGGAAGTCTCAGCCAAGAGCCTAAAAGGGTAAAGGGAAAATTATTTTTCATGCCCCTCCCCATACCCCAACCCCGCCAGAGTGACCAAGCAAGGCTTACTTCCTCTTCTGTAAAATAGACTGTTTGACTAGGAGTGTTGACGTGCCTTTTCCAGCTTCCTAGTCTATTGTATTGGCCCATCTGTGCCTACATTGCTTAGAGTTATTTGCGTCCTTGCCAAAGCACTGGAGGAAGATCCAATTTGTGATGAAACCAGATGTCACAGGGTCCAAAGTGGCAGTCAGCAGGGACTTTGGGTTGAACCAAGAAAGAGACAAATTTTGTTTTCTAAGCAAAAATCAGTAAAGAGATCTTTCTGCATCCTCTTAGTAACTACAGCTTAATCTATAAACCCCAGCCTCACCAAACCTGCCCCATTGAAAATAATATACCCATCTACAGTAGTCATTCATTCAACAATACAAGTTGAGTATGTTCTGTGTACCGGGCACTATGCCACGGGTAGAATGGAGATGAGAAATATTCACAGGCCATGCCCCTACAGTCCTCAGGGTGGAGGGGAAGGTGGGGAGAATGATGGATATTAATTGAATAAACATAAAATAGTAGGAGAGCCAGAGTGAAGTGAGGGGAGCATTTGATGAGAGGCAATGAGGGCTGAGCTCGTGAGGCCAGGTGTTAAAGATTCTGGTCTTTTTTCTGAGAGTCAGAGGCCCCAGGGTCCACATAGGGCTCGGCCGCTGCCTTCTCCCTGGCTTCAGGACAACCACATCATCTTAACAGTCACAGTTCCAGTTTATCTTTTTCTCCTTTGTAAAATGAAATGTTGAATTAAATGATTTCTATGGTTTCTTCTAGCCATGAACTTGTTCCTTTTACAAGATCTGCAGTTTACTTAGGCTTAAATCACTAGAATATTACAAAAATTTCAAGGATGTGTTGTGATCGTGAAGCCATGAGCCCTTACAGATCCTTGCTTTTAAAGAGTTTGAAATAGTCTTCATAGCAGAACTGCAAAGTTGACTACTGTTGACCTGAAACAGACTGCCAGCGGACAAAAACCAAAACAAAACAAAATAGACTGCCAGATATTTCTCCAGCAAAGATGGGTTTACTTGGGATCAGCAGATAATTGCAACTTGGGGGCCTGCAACCATGGCGAGCCACATGCAAGTCCCTGCACAGCAAGGGAAGGAGAGCACTTTTATAGAGGGAGAAAGAAGTTGGGGGGCTGGGGGGGCTATAGTAAACAAGGAGTCCATGGTTTGTCGTGGACTGAGTCCTGGCCAGGAGACAAGGGGAGTCTTTTTTTCTTCCTGTTAGGCACTGCAATCATCTCAGGGAGTAGGACCCTCACCCCCCTCAACCTTCTGGTTTCCCACCTCTATGTAATTGACATTTCTATGCATTTTATAGTATTCGTGAGCACTGTGCGAAGAAAACGGATCAAGAATAGTGTGACTCAATCATTTTAGCTGTTATTTCTTGTTTCCTTAGTATGGAACACAATGTCGTCAATTGCAAGTTTCAGCTGCACAATCAATAAATTCTAATGCTTCATACACTGAAGCTGACTTGGAATGATGCTAATGTTATTCAAGTGTTTTCAGTTCCTTTTTTTTCTAGCCAGAGCCTTCTACCTTAGCAAAGTGGGCTCTGATGAACAAAGAACATTCTTTACAATTCTATGCCACTTAGTGTTACGTTTTCTGCAACTTAGGTGTTGAATCTTGTCCTTCTAACTCCAGAGTCTAATACAGTCTTTTTGTAGAGTTTTGAAGAGGGCTTAGTTTTGATTCCCTCTCATGGTACATTTCTAAATTCACTTTCTCATGTTTTATTATGGGCATGAATGTCAAGATTGGGACAGCCTGAGTATTAAATGACAGCTCAGAAAAAATAAACACCTTTACAAAAGCCAACTGAGCATAAATAACAGTAATTATTACCCACCTAGTTTTAAGACATTCTTGCCATCAAATTCAACGGAATCCTCTCAAGATGTTGTGAGTAATGGAAACGTATTATATTTGTACAATGGATTGAGTTCAGTAGAAATACTAAATTTCTTTCTTCCTACACAGTGAGCTTATTATATCTCAAACAAGAAGCTATGATTTGGGACTTGAATGTGAGGCAAAACAATTTTCTTAGGTTTTGCAATTTTGTCTAAGTGGTTGATACAACACTTATTGCTTTTGTTTGATGGCAGGGAACGGCTGTTTGCTTTGTGTAAGGAATCTGGAATTTAAAGTTGAGAAAGCCGTGGCTTTCCTAGATATCATGATAAGTAGATACATATTGAATTGGATGAAAATGTCATGAAAAGGAGCCTGAATGATGTTACCAATATGAGAGACAGGCTTTAAACATGAAGAGACAACAAGAGCACTTTGGCTACCCAACTCTAAACTTTTACAGTTTTTTCCCTCTGATGAGTTGGAGTTTGTTTTGTTTTTATATTTTTAGTTTAAAAAAGTAGGCATTTGTGGCTTTTCAGGGAAAGAAAGCGGTTGGCATGGTGACAGACCGATGGACAGTGAAAACCAGCAGGCTGCCTGGGGATTGCCTTGCCCATAGGAAGGAACCATGGTGGGGTAATTAAAGGCGTGGATTCCCAAGTTAGCCAGCCAGCTCCATCACCCCCTCCCCTGAGTTATTTAGGCTGGGATAGTTTTAGATAAATCTCTGTGCGTCAGATTCTTCACCGATGACACAGGTCTAACAGTACCTACTTCCTAGGATTTTGTAAGGTTTGAAATGAGATTATACATACACAGTGTTCAGAAGAGTGTCTGCACATTATCTAATTAACTTTACAGCAATGTCACATATAACTTAAGCCGTTGCCAATAATAGGCGACACATTTTAATGGTGATCAGCACCACACCTGAGAGATTAAATGAGGCCATTTATCTCAAAATTTATCAAAAATAAGTAAAATCAGTGGTGTCAAACAGAATGCACAAATCAATGGGAAGCTCTTGGGACAATTCTAATGATTTCAGAAAGATCAGGTGTTACATTTTAATGTAGAATCTTGACTGTGCAGTCAAAAATTCATTATTTCATGTGGGAAGTTTCTAAAAACCAAAAGATAATTTGCTCCTAAATATAATAGCTTGTACTGGGAAATTGGCTTTATAAACTCTTTTGTTTTTCTTTCATGCGATAAACATATAGTGAGTTTGATCCATCCCATAAAGTTGGGCTCCTTTCTGTGAAACCTATTTCAAATCATTCCATCTCAAGGGTAAATTGCCACCATGTTAAGAAACTTTTTTAAAACTGGCGTTTCAACCAGTTGGGCACTCCTTTAGGAGAAGTCAGATATTCATTATTCCTTTAAATGATCTCTTAAATATGTAAGAAAAATTAAATTATTATTGGGTGACAAGGGTGAACGTTAACTGTTAACTGAACATTAATTAAACTGTTAACAGTTTAACAGATCCTGACTCAACCTGTAGAGTCTATAATATATAATTTATCATTTCCAGATAGTGAAAACAACCCGAATCAAGAAGTGCCCAAATCATGTATGGCATTGTGGCATGTCAGGAATTGATTGGCTGTTTAAAACCTAGGGATCTCCTTGGACATTTAATGTCAGCATGAAAAAAGAACCTAAACTGAAATGTTAGGAGGAAAGTACAGATATTACTGTTACTTAAAAGGAATGCAATAACCTAAAAATAGGTTATAGACTGTAAGTGAATTTAAATGGTTTTGAAAAATTTGTGACAAAAATTGTTTCAATACTTTAAAACATTAATTTTATACTCTCCATGACACTGGATTAAGAAGTATTAAACATATACATATTATATATTATATATTAAGTATATATGATGGAATATTATTCAGCCTTAAAAAAGAAGGAAATCTTGCCATTTGTAAGAACGTGGATGAAACTGTAGAGCATTATGCTAGGTATAATATAACAGACAGAGAGAGACAAATACTGCATGGCTGCATGGTATCATTTATATGTGGAATCTAAAAAAAAAAACCAAAATCATAGAAACAGAGTAGAGTGGTGGTTGGCAGGGGCTGGGGGAAGTAACGAGAGGTTAATAAAAACGTACAAACTTTCAGCTATAAGATGAATAAGGTCTGAGGATCTAATATAACATGGTAACTATAGTTGATAATACTGTATTATACAACTGAAACTTCCTAAGAGAATAGAATTTAAGTATTCTCACACACACACACACACAAGGGTAAATATGTAAGGTGATGGATGTGTTCATTAATTCAATGGTGGGAGCCTTTTCACAAAATATATGTATATCAAATTATCACTCTGTGCCCTTTAAATATACTACAAATTTTATTTGTCAATTATATCTCAATAATGCTGAAAAAAGGATTAAATATTGCTAAATATTAAATATTGATTAAATATTCAACTTCTTTGTGGAGAGCCATTTTAAATCTCAGTTTTAAAACCATATTTGATCTTAAAATATATATTGCTGCTGGAGCTGTGCATTTAGAATGACAGTATAGAGGAAACCCTGAAAGAAAGGTATGATTAATAGAAGGTTTTGCTTTCAGAGCATTTTCTGATATTGTAAAAGTGAATGCAGGAAACAAGTGAGAGAGCTAATACCTCCACAGTCCTTATAATTGTGGGTCACATAAAATTAAATGATTTCTGGATCTACGGCTGGGGAAGCTCACAGAATTTTAACTTATAATGCAAAGAATAAAAAGACGGGAAGCCTTAAGACAGTAATCATGGGAAGATTTCCTGTGGCTTTAGGAAATCATAGAGGGATTTCTATATAATTATTTTCTATAATCATACAGGGAAGCAGAGATCAAGAGCCATATGGCCTCATCTTCCATCTCGAGAGAAAGTAGCAATCACCTTACCCATTTGAAAATAAAGTAACTGAAGCTGCTAATAGCAGGTTAACTAGCCTAAGGTCATGAAGGTAGAAAAAGGAAGAGGAGTCTCTATTCCCAGTTCAGGGTTTAATCTTTCTGCCACATCTGAATAGAAAGAAACTAAGGCAAAATCAAATAGTACTTGGGGTAGATTTGCCATTGCTAAAACTAGAAAACAAAACCAAAAACCCAACCAAACCAAACAAAAAAACCCAGCTATAACTGTTTAATTGTCTTGGCCTAAAATGAACTCTCTCTACCTTATACCAGTCAGAATGGCCATCATTAAAAAGTCTACAAGTAATAAATGCTGGAGAGGCTGTGGAGAAAAGGGAACCCTCCTACACGGCTGGTGGGAATATAAATTGGTGGAGCCACTATGGAGAACAGTATGGCGGTTCCTTAAAAAGCTAAAAATAGAGTTACCATATGAGCCAGCAATCCCACTCTTGGGCATATATCTGGAGAAAACTCTAATTTGAAAAGATACATGCACCCCAATGTTCACTGCAGCACTATTTATAATAGCCAAGACATGGAAGCAACCTAAATGTCCATAGACAGATGAATGGATAAAGATGTGATACACACACACACACACACACACACACACACACACACACACACAATGGAATATTACTCAGCCATGAAAAAGAATGAAATAATGCTATTTGCAGTAACATGGATGGACCTAGAATCATACTAAGTGAAGTAAGCCAGACAAAGCCAAGTATCATTATGAGATCACTTATGTGTGGAATCTAAAAAAAAAAAAAAAAAAAAAAAGGATACAAGTGAACTTGTTTACAAAACAGAAATAGACCCACAGACATAGAAAACAAACTTACAGTTACCAAAGGGGAAAGGGGTGGGAGAGGGATAATTAAGGAGTTTGGGATTAACATATAGATACTACTATACATAAAATAGATAACCAACAAGGACCTACTGTATAGCACAGGGAACTATACTCAATATCTTGAAATAACCAAAAGGGAAAAGAATCTGAAAAAGATTTTGTGTGTGTGTGTGTGTGTGTGTGTGTATGTGCTTTGCTGTACACCTGAAACTAACACAACATTGTAAATCAGCCATACTTCAATTAAAAGAAAGAAAATGAACTCTCTCTTGTTTGGTGGGTCACTATATTTGTTGCAGTGGAGGTGACAGTAATGGTGAAAATATATCCCCAGTAGGTGCTTCCTGGAAGATGCAGTTTGTGTCTACAAGTTTCTAACATAAGTGGCTAAATTATCTTTGAAAATCTAAGAGCTGGTTGAATTCAAACTAGGCAAGCCTAAGAGACCAACTGTGAAGTTCTTATTTAGACCAAATTTGGGTCTTTCCCGGTTCCAATTCCTTTGAACTAGAACCTGTATACCCAATGTCCACATCCATCCTCTTTCCACATGTGATACTGCCGCATGTAGGGTGACCAGCTTCCCCGGTTATCCAGGACGCAGGGCTTTCAGCATTAAAACCAGGATAATTCCTGCAAACCAGGACAGTTGGTCATACCAACTGCTGACTGCTCATTGAGGAAAAGGCTAACAGTGATGTGGCCACAGACAAAGGTCTGCTTCCCAAGAAGCCTGATCCACTTAGCTTGGTCCCGTTGCTGAGAACTGGGCAGATGTGCAGGGAAAAGCTGGGATGAGAAAAGGAAAAGAAAATGGCCTGGGCTTCCAGTGGTTTCCGGATTTCTGATTTCAGTGGTCCACGAGGACCAGCTGCAACTCTGTCATTTTATTAACCCAAAATAAACTTGTATAACAAATTGCCTTTGTTTTATTTATTGTTTTGGTTTAAATTAGTGGAGGTCAGTTTCTGTTATTCAGAACTAAAATAACTTTGATTAATATAATATCCATCACCAGCACTGTCCAAACAATTAAAAAAGTTTTTAACTCTCACACCCTACTGAGGGTGGGTCAGTAGTATCGTATTTGTGCACCATAGGGAGAATTATTAATAGTTTCTGGAGCAGTAGCAAGATCTATCCATTAATGCTTCAGAAAGCAAAGCACTAATGGAAAAGTGGTGCCTAGTTTCCAATTTTCTTTGTTAATGAGCACATTTCACTCTCAGGTCAGCAATGACTAGCTCAGATTCCCTGGTGGCGGGAAAGTTCTAATCTAAGTGCTATCCTGGTCTGTTTTGAAATCACAGTGCAGACAAAAGCTTAGATGTCCCAGGTTGGAAACAGGTTTGGAAACTAAAACTACAAAAACTAAAATGTTTTAAAAAGTGTTATCCCTGGGCTTCCCTGGCGGCGCAGTGGTTGAGAGTCCGCCTGCCGATGCAGGGGACACGGGTTCGTGCCCCGGTCCGGGAGGATACCACATGCCGCGGAGCGGCTGGGCCCATGAGCCATGGCTGCTGAGCCTGCGCGTCCAGAGCCTGTGCTCCGCAACGGGAGAGGCCACAACAGTGAGAGGCCCACGTACCGGAAAAAAGAAAACAACAACAAAAAAAGTGTTATCCCTGAACACCTGGAGTCAAGGGTACAGTGATACCTGATGTGGGATAAAAGGCAACAATTTGTGAGAATATCAGGGTCTTCCTGAGCCCTGAGTTGCCTCACACTCACAAAGGATAAGGACATTCTCATCAAGTCCCTACCTGCTTTGGTCTCTCCCATGAGGTCTGAGGATAGAGGAACATGAGTCCCAGGACGACAAAAAGAAAAGGCCCAGCGTGGCTGAGAGAGCTCTCCCCTTCCTGGAATAATAATCTATCACGAATCTCACCACTTCCCCAGTACCAACCTAGTTCACATGACTATCATCTGTCAATTTTACAGCAGTTACCCCTACCTTGTCCCCCTGCTTCCTCTCGTCTTCCTAAAGTCAACTCTTCACAAAACAGCCAGCGTATAACCTTTTGAAACCAGAAATCAGACTGTGTCACCCTCTGCTTCAAACACTCTTGATTCCCCATCATACTCAGAATAAAATTCAAACTCCTTATGGTAGTTTAGAAACTCTGGCCCCCTGCCTCTCTTTCCCCAGCTTCAACTCCAACCACTTTTCCCCCTGGATCACTCTGCTTTAGCACTTTGTACTTGAACACACTAAGCACACAACTCTTTATGGGCCTTTGCACAAGCTGTTCCTTCTGCCTGGAATGCTCTAACCTCAAATCTTTGCATAGATCTTCAGTGAGGTCTCAACTCAATTGCTACTTTTGAGAAGAGAAAAACTTTCCTCCCATCCTATCTAAAACAGTACCTCTGCCCCAACCCAGTCACTCTCTTTCCTTTTATTCTGCTTATGTTTTATATATAGCATGTATTTCTTGACTACTTACACATATATGTGTATGTGTATCATCTATGACACATACATACACATATTCTCTGGGTCTAACAAAATAAGCCACTAAGCTGGGTAGCGTGGAAAAAGCAGAGTGTCAGAAAGATTTCGGTTTGAATTTAAGTTGTTGTTGACGTTGTCTGCCCCCCTCACTAGAACATAAAGTCCATGAGAGCAAAGCCTTGTCTTCTCAAATACTGCTATATCCTTGGTTCCTGGCACACAGGAAGTCAGTGAGTGAGTGAGTGAGTGAATGAATAGATGAATGAAGAAACAAAACAGTGCTCAGTTCAATTCCCAGCTCTCCCACTTCCAGGCTATGTTACCTTTAGCTAGTTGCTTAACTTCCCTGAACCCTAATTTTCTTCATCTCTGAAGTGAGCATAATTATCACCTCCTCTAAGAGCTGTCATAAGGAATAATTGAGATAAATTGTATAAATCCTCTGAATAGTGGGATAGAACTTAGTATGTATTCAACAAATTTTCTTCCCCCCCAAGGTATCACTTTTCTAGGGATACCAAAAGCACTGTAAAGTGAGGTTTCACAACTTATCAGACTAACTACTAGGTTATGTGTCATGAATTCATCAACATACCCAAACATTGAAATCCTATCATTTATTCAACTAGACCTCTCTGTACCTGTACATTCCTTAAAAGTGCAAATATTTCTCAATAGAGTATCCATAAGGTCATCTTTATCTTAATAAAAATGCATCTCAATTTTTTTTCTATGACTTAAAGTCCTGGAGAAGAAACAGAAAGCATAAACAAAGGATGCCAAAGAGCACCTTCATAGATGTGTAGAGAGTTCGTTTAATATAAAATCACAGCCTGAAATCAGAGTCACAGTCAAATCATCAGAGGTGAAACAATTGGTTCTTGAAGAGGAATGGCTAAAGAGATTTTTTCTCAAGCATGGACATCACTCAAGGTTGGCAGGTTTGTTACTACCTGACCAATGGGTACTCATGGTGGGAAATTCCCAAGTGGCTGAGCCAGAAACAAACTGAATTGTTTTATTGGTTAGAGGAATGATCATATTAAATTAAGCTAGTGATACGGTCATTCCAAAAGACCTTAAGATTTCTTTATAGTTTAGCTAAGATAGCCCCAGTCCTAATATGATTCAGCCTAATACCTATGCCTTCCTAAAGGTAGAGGGGAAAGGAACTGGCCACAGTCAACTACTCTGATTTTCCACCATCCTTTCCACAAAGGATGCACTTAAACAAGCTCATCTAGGTTGCTCACATCACCACTCTAGCCTTTGAAGTAGTCTGTGCCTCTGATGTTGGTACCCTCTCATCTCACATCTCTTTATTGGCTTTGAAATACCTCACCAACTCTGTCTCTTCTGGGACCATAGAGTCTGTAGCCTAAAAATGCCTGAGCTCCCTGGATCACCAAGAATTTAGAATCAGGGAAAAGTCATTGGAAGGCCATTAGCTTGTGGGTCTATAACACTGGAGGATTTCAAGACTTTCCTTTTATTCATTTAATATTCTTCAATGACATGCTTCCCTTGCCTACGCCCATCTGCCACCCCCAACCCAGAAAAGCTTTTGAAGTTGAAAGCCCTTTTGAAAATAAAATTCTATCATTTAGTAAAATATTTTTTCTTTTGGTTTGCAAGGTATATTTTTAATAGTCTATCACACCCAAGTGTGTGCAATTACGGGTAGATTGTTGCTAATCAACTTGGTTTGGCTGAAATACAGCTTTCTTTTATTTCCTTATTTCTTTGTGTAGTTTTGAGCCAACATTCCTAAAATGGATGGCTCTTGATTGAATAAACAGACGTAAATGAGACTGATCTTTGGATAAACATAAACCTTATTTTTATAGAAAGTTGTGCTCGTGTTTGTTTGTTTTTTTTTTTAACATACTCATACCTGAAGTCCAGCCAAAACTGTCTTATCTCTTACAGAAATCTGTGCTAATATTTCTAAGAGAAAGAATTCTAAATCAGGGAGGGAGAGATGACCTAAAATCTCATCAGTGTCTTAAATTCTATACTAGTAATTTTAGAATCGTAACTTTAGAACATGAGATTGCACTGAGGAGCTAATAATACTACTAAGACTTGTTGCTGTCTTTTATAAGCTTAGATCAAAGGTTTTTAAAAGCAAAGAATACCAAAGCTCTAAAAATTTTTTAATAATTACTATGCCATTTGCAGGACGATCCAGATTAATCTTTTATTTCGAGGGGCCACCTTATCCTCTCTATAAACTAAAGGTAGAAAAAGTGGGAATGAACAGCAAAATCTTGTTTAATATCAGCCTACTTCAATGGGTAAAGGAAGTTTTTCAAGTAGAAAGCCCCTGACCAATGGCTTAAAATTTTATAAAGATTTCCTTTGCTATTTAAACTTTGCTGATTATGAAGAGGAGTAGAAAACATGAGACAGTTCCTGGGGTCATTGTTCATTTAAAAGTCTTCTGGGGAACTCTTGTGATGCATCAGGGATAACTATGTCCCTTCTATTATTTTCTCTATCATCAACTAGTATTTTGAACTTTTCAATGTTTGCTAGAGGCCACACACTTTGCTAGGATCTAAGAGTAAAATGTTGACCCCACCCCTATTTTCAAGACAAGAGCTCAGTCTTAAAGCTCACTTGTCCTGATCAGTGCCCCTCCTTAGAATGACAAATTCATCATTATTTCTTTCTGGAATCCCTCAACCCTCCTTTCAGGGCTCTGCCCTCTTCAAAACCTCTGCTCTACAGTGTCGCTTGAAAAATAATTCACATTCATGTGAGTAAATCTATGACTAAGTTCTCCTTTCCCTCTCTTTACCTTTGCCTACAATTCACCTTCCCCAATAGACAGAATCTACTATAATAGAAGATATACAATGATGTATGAGTGCTGCCTTTCAAGGAATAACACTTCTTAAAGAGAACACTTGGAAAGGATAAAGTTTAGCTCAAGATATGAAGCCTTCAACAATGAAGGCTTCAGGCTATGGGGCAACCTACTGTCTTCCATTTATTTTGCCTGCAAGAAGCAGAAATGCACTAGCATAGATACAAAGTAGGACTGATGATAAGAATACAGGCATTTCATGGGCCTAGAACAGAGGGTGAAGAAAAGATGGGCATTTGGTAGAATTTTAACTAGAAACTAGGAACTACGTGATTTCTAACTTCTGTTCCTCTGAGTTTGGTCCATTTCCTTTTCTCAATCAGCTTCTCCTACTTCACCTTGCACATGGCTCAATGTGACCAGCAGTTCCAACTCTACGTCATAAAGTTTCAGGCCTTCTGCGCATCACCAACTAGTACCAGTCTTAGTTCCTCGGTTCAAATATGAAGGAGGGAAACAAGGAGAGGATATGAGTCAGAGTTTGAGTGGTCCAGCTCATCTCTTCAAGCCAAGTTATAAAAAATTTGCTGTCTAACCAGTGCATAGGCAGATATTGGATAAGGTGCTTACTCACGGCCCAATTATCTGGGCCCAGGATGTATCAAGGTACCAAAGTACGTAGGACTGTCTAAGTGGCATTTGGATGGGGAAGAATGTTTTAAAATCTGTGGATAGGGGCAAGAGATTAAGCATCTTTAGTGGACTCAACCTCTGTATTCCTACCTTGAAATATCTGTAGGTTGTTTTATAGTATGTTCAGCACTTCCTCTCTTCTTGCTTTCCGATTATTATAGATTTTCTTGATTCAAATCCATTTCACATTTGTTTGCTAGCCTCCCACATCTCTTTCATTATCCTTCACTTTAAGCCCTCAACCTTCAGAACCTACTTAGTATTGAAACAAGGCAAAATCCACATGGATCATCTATCTAGTGACCATGATTGCCCACTTCTACAGCAATCATGATAAGAGAGTGCTCAAATTTTCTCCATCTGCCACAGCACACTCTGACTGTAATATTGAGTACCATAGAGACAAGTGGGCAAGAAGAATGGGATGTTCATAAATGCCCTTTACAATAGATCCAGAGAGGAATGAAGGGGGTTCTACATTGCCCTCTTTTCAACTCACAAGAATGGAATGGCTCTGAAACAACAGAATCTGGTTTCTCTTTTATATCTACCTGGTCTCTTTAAATTTCTACCTCCCTTTGCCTTTCTTTCTCCATTCTCCCAGTATGTTAACCCTAATCTCAACTGCTGAGGGAAAACAAACTTTACTACAGATGGCAAATTGTCCATTTGCACAAAGTACACAGGGGTCTAAGGAACTATGGCAAGGAAGATAGAAAATAAAATCCTCTACCCTGATATAAAATGCCCCATCATTCCAGAAATGCAACCATCCTATGGTTACATTGCAAACCTCATTTAATAATGATGTATTTGGGCTTCCCTGGTGGCGCAGTGCTTGAGAGTCCGCCTGCCGATGCAGGAGACGCGGG
>NW_006798376.1:2355787-2366841 GCF_000442215.2 Lipotes vexillifer
ACAGTGAGAGGCCCGCATAATGCAAGGGAAAAAAAAAAAAAAAAATAATGATGTATTTGATGACGTGGAAAATTTGCAAAGTAAATAATATTTTTTGTCCTTCAGATACAACTATCTGATGAATAGGAGTATTTGAATAGCAGAGGAATAGTAAACAGATTAAAAGGAGTACTCAATTTATTTCCCTGGGTCTATTATTGGATCTGTCTTGACTAATCTCGTGACTTTGGACAAATTGTTTAACTCCCGCTGGGGCTCAGTTTCCTCCAAAGTCAAGTGCTGAGTTAGATGCTAAAGCAAACAGTGTTGGTTTCCAGACATCATTCTCTCCCCTCCTTTTCTGCTAGTGGAACTTATATCCCACTATAAAGCTAAAAAGATCATCTCACTTCTCCATTTTCCTGTGTATCTAGGACACAGGCACATAATCAGCCTCAGCCAGTGGAAAGTGATTATTCTGCCTGGGGTATTCTGGGAAAGGTTTTCCTTACTATTGAAAATAAATTTCCCTCCTACATGCCTTTGGAAGCTTTTGTGCTTGGAGCGGGGGTAGCTATCATGCAACCCTGACTTGGAAGAGAATTATATAGAATCTGAGGGCGCCCCTGTCACTTCTGAGCTGCTGAATTATCAACATTAGAATTCATTAAACAATTTCTCATTCTATAAGCCATTTGGGGGGATATTCCATTACTTTTAGACAGAATCATCCTTATTGAATAGATGTCATTCTAAGGGGTCCTAAGACGGCTTCCAGCTTTAAAAATATGAGTCAATAAGAAAAAAGAGAGACAGAGAGAAAGAAGGAAAGTTGTCCCCTTGATAAAAAGAATAACTGCAAATCTTTAAGGACCAATAGTAAAGAGACTTCAAAAAGAGATACTCCAATAAGACAGACTTACAGTGAGAGTAAATAACTGCTGATATGATGTGGCTTGAAGAGAACAAGATATGAACTTACCTCAAATATCTCCCACTGCTTTTGTGTGTGCCTCTGTAGCGTCATGTGTAATATTTTGACTGCCTATCATTTGAATGTCCTTCCTATTTTAGCAATCTGTCTCCCACTATGAAAGTCAAAGGGAGATTTGCTCTCTTCCTATCCCTGGCAGCCAGAATAAGAGAAGATGGCTAAGGCTTGGCCAGTTGAGGGCTTCTACACAGCATTTTGAATTTTGGGGAATGGAGATGAGGGATGCCAAGGCAGTTCTAAAGTTATTGACGAGTCCTTGGCAGAGACAGGGCAGGGAAGGGATCACCAAGGGTGACTCCTCAACCAGACTGTTTCTATGGTGTGTCTTGGGTGAAAATTCCTGATGCCGTGATCTCACCTGGTCCTGCCTGTGTTTTGACACTGGTTCTGCAAAAGCTACTGGGAGCTATCCCCAATATATTTGAAACAGTTTTCTGGTTTTGGTTAACCAGAGCTTGTTTTTGTTTACTACAACCAAGAAATCTGACTGATACAGTCAACATCTTGAATGTGAAAAATGTGTCTTCAAAAGTCTAGATTTCATACAAACTTGTGAAAATAAAATTTGGAAGAACAGCTGGAGCATCTGAAGAACAGCTGGAACTTTACAGTACCTTCTGGCCTTACCCAAGAGAGGGATATCAGTCTTGGAAGGCACCAAGGGAAGTGAGACAGACTTCCCTGAGCAGCCCCGAGCATCTCTGCTGCTCCCCTTCCTGCAAACAGGAAGTTCCCTTCCCCAAACACTTTAGAACAAGTGGTCACATATGATATCAGCAAACAGTCTCATTTCTTACTGTCATCTTTCAGGGAGAGCTGTGATTTTCCTTCAAAAGTGTTTCTGAATATTCTTAGTGAGGTATGTGTGTTTGAGAACCAATATTGAGTAGAATATGACTTTTATTAAGTGTGACCCCTGCAGAACTGGCTAGAGAGAAAGAGGCCTACAAATTTTCCATTGATGGTGGAATTATTCCCCTATCCCTCAAAGACCAAACTTCCTGCTACAATGAAAAAAACGAGTTAAAAATTAAAATAAATAAACTTGAAGGAAAACATAAATGAGAGCTATATCAAAACACAGATACGAAGTTAATTGGAGGTTAATGTTGTTGGTAAAAAAATAAAATGAGCAAAAATATTATCATTAAAAAGAAAACAGGTGATTTTTATCCTGTTATCAGTTAATGGCAGAATCAAGCTTTGGGACCAAACCTGAAATCACTGGGCTATCCCATCTCTTTTGCACTGTGCTGCTGAGGCCCAGTTTAATGTCTGGGACAGAGCAGATGCTCAGTAAGTGCTGACTAAAAGAAATGATCTCTACAGTCTCCCAAGGCAGTAGAAATAGAAGCAAAAATAAGCAAAAGGGACCTAATCAAACTTACAAGCTTTTGCACAGCAAAGGAAACCATGAACAAAACAAAAAGAAAACCTACAGAATGGGAGAAAATATTTGCAAACGAATCAACAGACAAAGGATTAATCTCCAAAATGTATAAACAGCTCATGCAGCTCAATATTAAAAAAAACAAACAACCCAATCAAAAAATGGGCAGAAGACCTAAACAGACATTTCTCCAAAGAAGATATACATACTGCCAACAAACACATGAAAGAATGCTCAACATCACTAATCATTAGAGAAATGCAAATCGAAACCACAATGAGGTATCACCTTACACTGGTCAGAATGGCCATCATCAAAAAAACTACAAACAATGAATGCTGCAGAGGGTGTGGAGAAAAAGGAACCCTCCTACACTGCTGGTGGGAATGTAAATTGGTGCAGCCACGATGGAAAACAGTATGGAGGTTCCTCAAAAAACTAAAAATAGAGCTGCCATATGATCCAGCAATCCCACTCCTGGACCTATATTCAGAAAAACTGTAATTATAAAAGATATATGTGGGCTTCCCTGGTGGTGCAGTGGTTGAGAGTCCGCCTGCCGATGCAGGGGACATGGGTTCGTGCCCCGGTCCGGGAAGATCCCACATGCTGCAGAGCGGCTGGGCCCGTGAGCCATGGCCGCTGAGCCTGCGCGTCTGGAGCCTGTGCTCCGCAATGGGAGAGGCCACAACAGTAAGAGGCCCGTGTACAAAAAAAAAAGATATATGCACCCTTATGTTCATAGCAGCGCTATTCACAATAGCCAAGACATGGAAAAAACCTAAATGTCCATCGACGGACGAATGGATAAAGAAGATGTGGTATATATATATATATATATATATATATATACAATGGAATACTACTCACCCATAAAAAAAGAACAAAATAATGCCATTTGCAGCAATATGGTTGGACCTAAAGATTATCATACTAAGTGAAGTAAGAAAGAGGAAGACAAATGCCATATGATGTCACTTATATGTAGAATCTAAAATATGACACAAATGAACTTATCTACGAAACAGAAACAGACTCACAGACATAGAGAAGAGACTTGTGGCTGCCAAGGGGGAGGGAAAGTGGAGGAGGGACGGAGTGGGAGTTTGGGGTTAGCAGATGCAAACTATTATATATATAGGATGGATAAACAACAAGGTCCTGCTGCATAGCACAGGGAATTACATTCAATATCCTGTGATAAATCATAATGGAAAAGAATAAACAGTATATATATATGTGTGTGTGTGTGTGTGTGTGTGTGTGTATAACTGAATCACTTTTCTGTACAGCAGAAATTAACACAACATTGTAAATCAACTATTACTTCAATTAAAAAAAAAAGAAATGGGGCTTCCCTGGTGGCCCAGTGGTTGAGAGTCCTCCTGCCGATGCAGGGCACAAGGGTTCGTGCCCCGGTCCGGGAAGATCCCACATGCCGCGGAGCGGCTGGGCCCGTGAGCCATGGCCGCTGAGCCTGCGCGTCCGGAGCCTGTGCTCCGCAACGGGAGAGGCCACAACAGTGAGAGGCCCGCGTACCGCAAAAAAAAAAAAAAAGAAATGACCTCTACTCAGCCAAGACACATATTTGAAAAGTTGCCATCTGAGGGGAGTTTGACAAAGAGTTCCTTGTTAATTTTTGCATACTTATCCCACAAACATAGACAGGGCATCTATAACATGCAACAGATTGTGCCTTGCAGGTATGGAAATGGACTAAAAGTGGTTCTTGCCAGAAGCACCTGGAGGACACAGAACCCCGCCCCCTCCCCCCCCCACATCTCATCTTGTACTCCTTGCTCTCAATTAGACACACACACATACAGGAAAAAAGAAAACAGGAATCAGGATAGTTAAATTATAATATAGTAAAATACAAGATTCAAATATATAAGAGTTAAAGTGAAATCAAAAGATCAGATGAAAATAAAGAATGAAAAATTAGAGATCCAAAAGATAATATGAATCCAAAAGGAAACAGTGTTTTGAAAAACTCTAACTCAAAATAAGAAAGTGTACCAAACCAACACAGTACAAACTTAGTGGCTTAAAACAATACAAATTTATTCTAACAGTTCTGGAGGCCAGAAATCCAAAATGAGCCTTACAGGGCTAACATCAAGGTACTGGGGCAAGCTGGATCATTCTGGAATCTCTAAGGGAGAATCCATTTCCTAGCCTTTCCTGGTTTCCAGAGACTGTCTTTGTTCCTTGGCTTATGGCCCTGCATCAAAAGACCTTTTCTCCCTGTTTCCATCAGCACATTGCCTTCTTTTCTAGTTCTGATTTTTTTGCCTGTGTCCCTTATGATAATAAGGACCTTCGTGATTACATCAGATCCATCCAAATAATCAAGGACAGTCTCCCCACCTCATGATCCCTAACTTAGTCACATCTACAAAGTCCATTTTGCCATATAAGGTAACATTCCGAGGTTCTCAGGATTAGCATGCAAACATCTTCAGTGGCCATTATTCAGCTTGCTACAGACTGGTTGTGTCAGAATTTCCTGAATGGTGGGTAGTTAATAGTATTGAACCCATGTTCATTTCCCAGTTTTGGTAATTATATTAAAATTATGTAAACTGTTAACAGGAGAAGCTGGATAAGTGGTATATGTGAACTCTCTGTACAATTTTGGTAACATTTCTATAAGACTAAAATTAGTGAAAAACAAAACAATGTCATTGAGGTTATAAACAAGAACAAAGAATTTCCTGGGGGTTTTATTAAAAACAAAGATTCCCAGGTCCCTCCCAGGATTATAGAATCACATTCTCCAAAGACAAGAGTATAAGAATCCGTAACTTAGACAAGTACACGTTCCCTGTTCCACAGGCAGGTGTGACAGTTGCTAACTTGAGATTATGCCATTGCTATTCAAAATGTGGTGCACTTTCAGCAACATCACCTGAGGTCTTTCCAAAATGTAAATTCTCAAGCCTACCCCAAACCTACCAATTAGAACTTCTCCTGGGCTTGGGGACCAGGAACCTTGTGTCTTAACAAATTCTTCAGGTGGCTCTTTTGCATAACATATTTTGATAAGTACTAGATTGCACACATTTAAAGCATGGGGCATAACTATTACTATCTCCAGTTACTTCAAGCCCAAGAGAACTGAGGATCAGTTAAATGAGGTTTTCAAAGTAAGATAGCTGATAAGAGCCAAAACTGAGATAAAATTCCAGGTTCAACTGAAATCTTCAACAACTTCAATTCAATTCATTCAATTCTGATACCTACCCTTTAAGTTAAAGTCTTTCCCAAAATGAAAATAGATTACTCTGCATGTGTAAATCATTAAGATGAGCAAATCATCATGTTCATTCATTGAACATGAATGAGGTAACCTGTTACTATCAGGGACTTGAATGAGGAATGAGACTCTGAATAGTACGTCTGACGGTCAAAGGAGAATCTGATACCATAGCCCTTGAATATGCTGACTCAACCACATATTTCAAAACTTCCAATCCAAATAGTCCTTTCTTCAATTATCTTATTCTATTGTCCCTATAAAAATACTCACACTTCTCAGAAATAACTTCCCAATAATGAGACCCAGAGAATATGATTATCTTACTTATGAAGGGATAGCCAAGGAGGCAGATTCATATGTTTGGTAAAAGGGATGTTTGGTAATGTGACTCAAAGGAAAGAAAGAATATGCCACAAAAAAGCACTCTAAGAGGTTGAGCATCACAGCAGAGTGCAAGTCTGACCATAACGGCAGTGTTACAACTGCATGTTCTGAGCATCTTCCCCGGTACTGCTCTCCACCGTGGTCCACCCTGATGGAAGAGATGGAACTGCATGATTGATAACCAACACCAGAAAAGAAGCCCCAAGAGGAAGGTCCCAAGAGAGGGAGCCAAGAGGCCGAAATTTAAAAGCATGTGAAGGAAGGAAGAACTTTCCCCCAGGACCTTGAGAACAGTAATTAACTGTGAAGTGGGAGTCATAAGTGGCCCACAATCGCCGAAGTTGGATGACAAGTGGATGAGAGTAACAGAGTCCCTCACACACTCCCCCCAACCAGTGGATTCCATGTGAGATAAAAGACACAAATCGAACCTGAGTTATGGTTTCATGGACTTGGGTGTGCTCATCCAGCAGATTGAAGGATGTTTAATAATAATTTGAGGGCTTCCTTGGTGGTGCAGTGGTTGAGAGTCCGCCTGCCGATGCAGGGGACACGGGTTCGTGCCCCGGTCTGGGAGGATCCCACATGCCGTGGAGCGGCTGGACCCATGAGCCATGGCCGCTGAGCCTGCGTGTCTGGAGCCTGTGCTCCGCAGCGGGAGAGGCCACAACAGTGAGAGGCCCGCGTACCGCAAAATAAATAAATAAATAAAATAATAATAATAAGTTGAACCCCCGTCCTATCCACAGGCGAAGACAGAACTCTGAGTGAGCAGTAGAGTAGGATGGGAGTGGGCTTGAAGCCCCGAGGGAGGTTTGGGGCAAGAAGAAAATCAGCTTCACCTAAGCCTAGGGGGTGCTCAGAGGGAGAGCCTAAACCCACCATGTGGGCTTCAGTGCCAGGCCATCCTCTTTGTCCAGGCTCCAGAGATGTGTATTGTGTGGGAAGCTGGCCTTTCACGGGTTCTGAGCACTTCCAAATGCTAGGGACACTTCAAAGGCTTGCTTATTTCAGATCCTCGTTTTTCCACCCCATAAAATCTCTGGCTATGAAGAAAACCAATTGATTCTTTTTTTAACATCTTTATTGGAGTATAATTTCTTTACACGTGAGGGAAATGAATCCTAGAAATGATGCCAGGGCACTGTTTGACACTGGTTCAACAACTTGCATCATAACCACCTACGGCCTGATGTGAATTAATTTTAAAGTGCTCTGTAAACTACTCAAGAACTTAGCAGCTCCTGCTGAGACATGGAGGCTAACAGCCTATGAGCAGAATGTTAGGAAGAGAGAAGGATGCTGCCTGCTACCTGAGCTGTGTCCTGATTTGCTGGCTGCCTTCCAGACAACTTGATTAGATCAGGACCTAAATTTGTCACTGACCTGTTTTCACATCTCTGGTATAGGCAGGTAGTGTAAGCCCAGTGCTCTGGTGTTATTTATGTATGAAACTTGGGTTTAGCCAGTTCTGTGTTTCATATCTGAATTCTGCAAATAGTAGCCTGTGCCTATAGTTGTTGTTAGAGGTAGGTAAGGGCCTAATAGTGTGGGAGTAAAGGAACCTGGGGAGAGATCCAAGCAAAGAAGACATAATGCATCTCCATGAATGAGCTCATACACATGCTACTGCCAGATTCTTGCTGAAGGCACAAAAGGCTACGGGGAAATCAGAAAATCACTGAACCGACCTGACTCCATTCAACACTTCTGAAAGCCATAGCTCTGCACTGATGCTGAGAACAAATCTCACCATCCCAACCCCCCGTGATTGAGAAGCTCTTTGGTGAGGTGTTCCTAGCCCAGAATTCTAGAACAGGATATGTAAAAATAAAATACACAGCTCCTGGACCCAAAGAAAGCACATTCTAATGCAAGGAAACTTATTTACGAGAGGGTGATAAGTGTTATGATGGAGGTAAACCCTCGTGTTGTAGGAGCAGAGACGATGGGCAACCAACCCAGAATGACATGGCTTAAGAGCAGAAAGAAAGGTTAGGGATGGAAAGATACTTGGAGGGAGAGAAGAGGAGAGAAATCCTGAACTACTAGGGCAATGATTCCCAAACTTTTGTGGGCAAAAGAATCACCAGGGAGCTCTAAAAATGCAGATTCCCAAGCCACTTCTCCTTAACCGCCTCCTGAGTTTATTATTAACTGGGACTTGGGCGGATCCCAGGAATCTGATTTTTCACAAGAGTCCCAGGTGATTCTATTTCAAGTGGTCCTGTACCTCATTCTGGGAAACCCTTTACCCAAAGCTAAGCCAAGATCACCCCACTCGCGTGTGTGCTATTCCTGACCTGAGGTAGGCAGCCTTACAAAGTCAAAAAAGTCATCATTAATGACTTTGTCTATATTTTCTGCACTCTTTCAGCTGCAATCCACTCAAATTGCACCCATCCTCATCCAGTCACTCATGGCCTCCTCTATGGAAACATATTCTCTGGAAAGTGCACCCTTCACATCCCAGTGTGAAGTGAGGGTCTTGAGTTACCATGACCAGGATGAATCTGCTTTTTATCCTGATCTCTGAGGAACAAAAATCTGTCTTCAATTAAAGGAATGTGAATATCCTCAGGGAGGCAGGATTACCTGCAGATTACGAGGGAACCTTTCCTATTGACCAGAAAAATCAGACCCTGAAGGTGACCATTTATTTAGCTTGTGAGAAAAGGTACCCCAGAGCTCTGGGACACACCTGCTCTGTGGGCGGCTCACTCTATCCACACTTGCTATCTCTTACACAAGATGCACAATGAATGAGTCTTCATTTCTTTGTGGTCCAATGAGTTTTATGCTTCTCTCCATATTTTCAGAAGATAAGGACTGAAAATAACCTCTGAAAAACCACCAGAGCCAGGGTCCTTGGGAAGGCCTGTCCTTCCCCAAGGCACCGAGGAGAAAAGGAAGGAAGGCTGATGGCAACAGGAACCTTCCCAAACAAATAGTTTTCTAAGACAGTTTACATATATCACCAAACACCAAAGGAAAAACAACTTAGAACACACTACTGGGCACTACTTTCCCTAATCAGATGAAGCCTATTTCTTCAGGGTCTCCTGCGGCCCTATTCTATATCACTTCCTTCCATACCTAAAGCATTCCCTGACTCTGTGGTCCGTCTTCCAATCTCTCTCCCACTCCCATCTTTTTGCCTCTGCTCTTGCTTGCAAAACACCACCCGGATCCTTGTTGTATCTTTCCTGGAGGTCCACCATAACAGGCTCAGAACCAGCCTACTGACTTCAATGCATCACACTGACTCATCAGGCCAGTGTGGCCAGATGAGTATTTGCAAAGCACGGCTGCTGTTAGGTAAGTCCTCTGCTCAGTGGCTCCCCAACGCCTCCATGGAAGGCTTCTTCAGCTCTGGGAGCCAACTTCACCCTGTGCAACAGCCAAACATATCTTCATGCTGTTTTCTTCCAAGGACTGTCTCAAATTCTCTTCTTTGCTTTGGTCATTGTGGCTGCTTTTTAACATTATTTTTGTAATGTTGTAAATGCACATAGTAAATATTCAAACAGTGCAAAAGGGTATGAGGAAATAAATTACATTTCCTTTCACCATTGACTCCCACCCTGTACCCTTTCCCAGAGGCAACAATGCTGCCAGTGTCAGAGCTATTCAATGCATCTATAAGCATATCCCCATGTATACATGTCCCCGCCTTTTAAAATAAATAGTAGCACACTATACACACTGTTCTGCACTTGGCTTTTGTCATCTAATAATGTCTTAGAGATTGTTCTATATCAGTACATATGGATAGACCTCCCACATGCTTTTTAGCAGCTGTATAATATTTCATTAAAAATATATCATAATTTATTTAACCAGTACTCTGCTAATGAACAATTTGATTAGCCCAGCCTTTTGCTACTAAAAAATGATGCTAAATTACACAGAGACAGATTCACAGTGAAGCTACTGAAGCTCAAGGTTCAGAGTCTCTCACTTTCATGGGTCTTTAGGTGTATTTTTCCTCTTAACAAGAGAACCACAAAATTATAATATATATGCTTCAAGATCCACAAAACCTGGATCAGCACCTGGATGTAGTATAAATTTTCTATGACAGCAGAGTCAAAGTGCATGTGTATTTTACATTTTGAATAATGTTGCTGAATTCTAAAATCAAGTCTATAATCCATGTTGAAAGACACTCTCACTACCTCCTTCAATTCCCAGGGGTATTCTACTGACACCTCTGGTAGGAAGCATCCTTTGGTATCTTGCTTTAGTTATTCAGGTACTTGTCTTATCATCTTCTTCGGGCTGTAAGTACCTTGAAGTCGGCACTCAAGTCCTCTATCTCTATTCTGCCCAGAGCCTGGCATAGCTGCTCCACACAGCAGGCATTCAAACATTTGTTGACTCTGCTGGAAGTCCTTTTCAGACATGAGGGACATAATAATCAGACAATAAAATACTTATTGAGTGAATAATAAACCACTTCTGCATCACCTTCAACACAATTTGATTTTAGATTCTATCCATGAGATACCAGCTCTGCCAACTTTGCAGACTTAAAGACTATGCTTTCCTTCCCATCATTAAAGTCATATAAAATAGTACATAGCAGTGGCCTAAGGCCAAAGGCCTATAAAATATTACCTAATAAGTTCTCTTCCCTTTTTTAATACTGCTATTAAGCCACTGATATTGCAGTCTAAATATAGCCTTGCAAACAAATTTAATTTGTAAATATAAAAAAGAATCAAGAGCTTATTGAAGCTGAAACACAAGCTGGCTACTTCTTTCTCATTATTTTCAGTAAGAGGTCCATTGTTTTACCTAAGAGGCAAATTTCGTTTGTTAGACATAGTCGGTTCTTTACAAAACAGCACCAGGTATTAGAAAACTCTTCAATTTGTCTGAAGTGTTTGTCAGTAAGTACAGAGGCATTCAAGTTAAGGTAACCAGAATATGTAGGCATTAAATTGGATGGGATATGTAATTTCTCATTTTAAGCAATACGAAGTTTAGCAATGTTGAAATCAGTGAAGGCACTATTTTTTTTTTTTTTTTTTTTTTTTTTT
>NW_006798376.1:2366851-2372305 GCF_000442215.2 Lipotes vexillifer
CTCTCCCGTTGCGGAGCGCAGGCTCCGGATGCGCAGGCCCAGCGGCCGTGGCTCATGGGCCCAGCAGCTCCGTGGCACGTGGGATCTTCCCAGACCGGGGCACGAACCCGTGTCCCCTGCATCGGCAGGCGGACTCTCAACCACTGCGCCACCAGGGAAGCCCACCATTTTTTAATATAATAAAAACTTACATTAGAGGATCCCAGAAGTCCACTTAAGCATTATCATACATTAATCCTCGCCTCTGACTGTCATTAGATATTCAATTGATTCCAACTCAGCTGTCCCTCCATGCTTTCTAAAATCTCTTTTCCTCTTTCATTAAGCCCAGTAGTTTTCCAACTTTGATATGCATCATAATCACCTGGAGAGTTATTAAAAACACAGTTCCCTATTCCCATTCGTACACTGTCTGACTCAATAATCTCTCTAGACCTTGCTACTTAAAGTATGGTCCCAGAAACATCACCTTGACATCACCTGGGAGCCTGTTGTATATTCAGAATCTCAGGTCTCACCCTAGCCCTACTGAATTAGAATTTGCACTTTTACCAAGATCCCTAAGAGATTTGTAGGCACTTCAAAGTTGGAGAAGCACTGAGCTATCCTCCTCTTCCTTCCAGCCTTTTCAGTTTGTCTCCTTGATTCTATCCCCTCTTGTCTATTCAAAGACATTATTGCTGAAATCACCTCCTTATTTTCTTATATTGTCACTGTGCAAGGTAATTGAAATTCAGCAGTGAATGAGTCAAAGTTCCTACAACCACGGAGTTTATCTTTGGAAAGAAAGATAATAAATACAACCAACGAATGAAATGAAATAGGTAATGACCAGGATAGGTTAAGAAAGAAATAAACACAGTATAAGGAGAATGAGGTAGGTACTATTATTATCCTTATTTTACAGATAAGGAAATTGATTTTGACGGTTACACAATTAGTTGAGAGTCAGGAGCTAGTAAATGGCAGAACTGAATTTAACCTAAACCAGAGCCTACTGTCTTAACTACTCCACTAACATGGCTTCATTGAAAGCCCAGGTGGGATTCATTTTTGGTCACCTATGAGAACTTTGCATTTATTTTTCCAGGATTTCCAACCATTCTGTTCCCATTTGCATGTTTTCTTGCCCTGTTAAGTTTGGATGCATTTCTCAAGCTCTGATCCTGGCTCCACCGCCAATGTATTTACCCACCTTCTGCTTCTCATACCACAATGGGGAGAAAAACAATCTAACCTTTTACCCCAAACCCAGAAGGTCCAACTGCCCCTCCACTGGATAAAGAAACTGACCATCTTGTCCATCATCTTATCTAAAAAAAGAAAAAGGAAAAGAAGGAAAGAAACCTGCTTCTCTGTAACTACAAATCACCAGTAGTGTGCCCTTAAATCCTTTCCTAGAGGTAGAGCAGATAGTAAATTAAAACACACACCTAGGGAATATAGAAGAGATCCCATCTCTTGTCTCAGATCCAGAAAATGACAACTGTTCTCTTGCTCAGGTTATAAAGACACTTGGGTGCTTCTAGTCAACTTTAGGCAAATAACCTCCCAAAGAGCAGCGTTCAATTTTCATAGTACTATGCTAAAAAACCCTCATTCAACTTTGATTCTCTGAAATGTTGATAACATTTGTGATATAATAGAAATATTCAAGTACTAGAATATTCTAACAGATAACTGTGAAATATTGTACACATTTGTTCCAAGAAAGTATTTTACAACTTTGCCCATATTTAAATACGAAAACTGCAAATAGATTTTATTTTGTATAAGTACTTACAAAAATTTGATGCTTATTGAATCAGGTAATGGGAAAAGATTTTGGTTTCAACAATAGCATTAAACTTTAAAAGTACGCCTTGAAAAAAAAAAACTGCCTTGACGCAGTGTAAAACAAAGAGAAAGAAAAGTGCTGTGGTGGACCCTGTATGGCTGCCTCTCAACATTCTCTTCACCTTTCCCCTTAGTGTACCAGCCCACGTGGTTCTCAAATTTAACCCTGGTTAATCTTAATCATGAGAATGAAATTCCCCTTTGCCAATAATTGGCTTAGAAAACACGACTTAAGCCATGAAATGGATAGCTTTTTCCTACAGAGGTTAAGTGAAGAATGAACTCATGAAGACCTTTCTCGTCCCCTAGATTTCGCTATGTGAGCATGTAAGGCCTGAACCAAATTAACTATGTGGGGCTGACACGTTAAAGCAAGCGTGTTGGCTGAAATATGGAGCCAGAAGCTCTAGAAAAACCTAAAGCCTGTGCTACCTGAGGGCATCCAGCTGCCATATTTTATCAAATTAAATATGCCATCCATTGTAAGACATGCCATTATTATATGCACCACTAAGAAAAAGCTCTGTCCCTGAGACATAATGCTTTCTTACACTTGTTTTTTTTTTTGTTTGGTTTTGTTTTTTAACTTTGTTACTGAAATAGCTCTTTTAGACTTATTCAGGCAGAGATTGGAATTATACCTCCTTTTCACACATAATAATAAGGGATATACATGCAAAAGAAATTTAAGGTCATCTCAAAGCTTTTTCACACTCAATCTGGCTCTCCTCGGATTCCATATATCCCAACCTTTTCTATGCCATTAAGGATACCGACAATGCTTTTATTTTGTTTTCGCCCCACAAGAATAGTCCACTACTATCTTCAGGACCGCCTTTCAACCCAGTAACACCTATTCTTCTAATATTGATACGCACGTGGAGACGATGACAGCATTATATCCACTGTCTGGCCAACAGTGACTGTAAGACACAATGAGATTTAAAATATGGAAAATGTGCATCTTAGAATCACTAAATACCAGTATACATGCCAGTAAATGTCCTTATTGCTGCAGTATCCGCTAACCATTGACATGAGACCGTGCCCGCTGAGAGACCACGAGACCTCCCACTATCACTGACTGTGAACTGCTCCTTTAGAATCATGACAAACAACTGGAGAGGTGGGCCAACAACAGGGTCTGTGCTGAAGGATTCTGTAAGGCAACAGTGATTTATGGGTTGAATGGTGAGTCACTGGTGAAACTTTACACAGTATTAGAAAGCAATTCTTAAAGGGCATGGAAACTGGAGGGCAATAGGTATTAATATCTACATTATAATTCATTGTCCAGCACACCCAATATGATCAAATGGAATGAAACATTATCTGTCATAATACAGAGGGGGATTTGCTACCATTGGTTTAGAGGATGACAATATTCCTAAATAAGTGGAGTAAGTGATAGTCTGTGGGTCATTAAAAAAAATGTGTGGAGCATGTTTATCAAAGAGCATGAGGCAGTTGAATGGAGCCAGGGAGCTATCTTTATAAATTAGATTATAATTTAAGAGTAAATGTATTCAAGTTAATATTTTAGCCAGAAAAATAGTCTCATCTTGAAACTAAGCATTTTCCAAAATCGGTCACGTGTAGTTTATGGGTTCTCAGCTTGAGTCTCCCTATATTCCATATCAGTCCTCCATTAAAACAAAACACTTAAAAAAAAAAAAAAAAAACTCCAATATGTTTTAAACTCCAGAGAAGGGAATAACAATGATAACAAAAATAAAAACAGCAGCTACCATGTATTGAGTTCTTTGTATATTACAGGCACTGTGTTATGCACTTAATACACAAATGCCCCATTTCATCTTCACATATGAAGTGGGCACTTTGAATACCACAATTTTATAGAGGAGAAAACTGAGGCTTGAAAGTTTTAGGGAACTTGCCCGAGGTCTCCCGCTGGGAAATGGCAGAGCCATGAGTCAAACCTGGTCTTTCCATCCCCTAAGACTATTTGCTTTCCACTGACTGCCCATTGTCACTAATTTATAAGGTGGTAAAATAAAACCAGGGGTCCCTTCTGAGTCTCTCCATGAAGAGCAGAAGGATGCTTTATTTAACTCTCACCAGTATACTGGAGTAACCTACGGTGATTTAAATATACAGCTTACTCAAATTTTGGAATTCCTCCTACAAACCAGGATATGCGAGAAAAGGTTGGAAGATGCATAATTTATGCATTGAGTAAAGGACTAGTAAAATTAAAAGTTGTTTAGAACTTATACTCACTATTTTTGGTTCCATTTACAACAATAGATGATACCTGGTTGTATGTAAGTACGGATAAAGAGAGAGAAGGAGAGAAATGGTGAGAGCGGTGATTATATACACATATAACTTTATAATTAGACTTTTGAAGATCTTTAACATATGTCTCAATTGCAATATTCAGGGCTGCCCATGTGCATCAAGTCAGGCAATCTGGGGTTCAAGTTCTTGCCTACCGCTGTGTGACTTTGGTCAAGTTACTTCTCTGAGTTTAGTTCCTCCATCCATAAAATAGGGAATAGTAATGCCTCCTTTTCAGAATTATTTTGAAGTTTACAAATGATGTATGTAATGTGCCTCAGACACAGTGTCTGACACATTCATTTACTCATTCATTCCTGTATTTAGCCATTCAATATTCATTGAGCACTTACTACATTCCAGTCAACTTCTAAATACCAAGGACACAGTGGCAAACAAACTCAATAAGACATATACCTTGCCCTCATAAAGTTTATAATTTTGTGAGGAAACTGCATTAAATCAACAAATCATAAAAGTATGTGTAAAGTTACAGCGGTGGAAAGTGTACCTGGACACAGCAGCTAACTGAAAGATAGCCCAATGGCCAAAGTTGGAACAGTTTGAGCAAGAGAAGAAAGTACTATTAGATTACAACCCAAAGGGTAAAATAAATATCCATGGTTCCACACTGATAAATAAGCAAGCAAGCAATAAAGCAAGCAAATAGGAGAGAAGAGCCAGATCTCCCATGCAGAAGAATTCCAAAGAGATTATGCAGGTCCTATACTCTAAAGGAGGGGGAACGTAGCTCCCTATTCCTTCATTGTGGCCTGTGCATAGTGTCTCTCTGCCAAAGAGTACAGTATGGAAAGGGGAAAATAAAGAGTAACTTTGCAGCAGAGAAAGCTGACAAACACTGCTTCAGCCAGGGGTTCAAGGTCAACATCAACAGTCATAAGTCATGTTGATAGTATGTACCCTTGATATGATATGATTAAAACAGCACTTTACCTCTGTGCTCTTCCCCAAATCTAGAACTCCAGTCTCATCATGACAAAAACACAGATAAAACCCAATTAAGGGATGTCCTACAACTCACTCGATCAGTATGCCTCAAGACTGTCAAGGTCACCAAAAACAAGGAAAGTCTGTGAAACTGTCACTGCCAAGAAGAACTTAAGGAGGCATGATGGCTCAGTGCAATAGATCTTGGATGAGAACCTGTGACGGGGGAGGATATTAGGTAGAATTTAAGGAAATCTGAATAAAGCATGCAGTTTAGTTAGAAATGCTGTGTCAATATTGGTTTATTAGTTGTAACACATGTACGGTACTATTTTTTTTTTTTTTTTTTTTTTTTTTTTTTTTTTTTTG